>NW_020454383.1:886386-982364 GCF_003342845.1 Nothoprocta perdicaria
AGGGAGAGGGAGAGGGAGAGGGAGAGGGAGAGGGAGAGGGAAGCACTTAGTGGAAAACCAGGACTTGGGGCCATTCTGACTTCTAAATACTTACTTCCTGATAACTTGTTCTTTCAGACACATTCTTTGCTCATTTTCCTTTTTCCACTAGCTGCCTAGTGTCACTGAAAAGTAACAGCCTTTAAGCACTACTTTTCTATCTCAGAACTGTTCTACTGTTATTATCCTTGAATATTCATGTTGAGTCTGATTATAAATTCAGTAAAATAAGTGGAAAGACTTCAATAAGCTTTCTATCTGGACTTTGCAAAACTCTGTGTGCCCTTGCCTTGCACTGGCTCCAAAAGGAATGAAAGCTGCTCTGCCTATCTCAGGATTAGGAAAAATATTTTCAGCAGATTCGGGGACATAGTGCTGCAGTGTCTGGGCATGCTGATAAAAATATCTAATTTCACTTCATGGCATAACTGGATTTCTCAAAATTTCTTTAACAGTATAACAAATAGCAAAATCTGGCAATCTTTTCCGGGGCCAATTTGTAGTGGTAGGTAGCTTTTCAGAGGAGATTTGCCGTAGTAACCTCTGCTAAACTGGGTCTGTGTCATTTTGCCTTTATTTTTTTCCTTTTTCACATGACAATAATAATGTGCTTCAGTATTTCTATCTCTTACTGGTTTAAGCCTTCCTTTGACTGAAAAAAAAATCTCTAGACTTAAGTGACTTATTAAACATTAACTCTAGGAATGGTTTGTGGTGATATTAAAACAGAACACATGTTTGAGTGTGGTGTCTGTGTTTGTGCTATACCCACAAACAAAACTACATGAATGCCACTAACTGACAGCTGACTGGTTTCTTGTGTGTGTTCTAGATGCCCTGGCAAAGCAGAAGTTGAAAATTTTATTTTTTTTTTTTACTATTTACTTTCTACTTTTCTTCCCATGTCAAGACGAATAGTGCTAGTGGGAAGATCTCTGCTCCTGACTTTTAAAAGCAAGGGTTAGAACAACACTAAGTTAAAAGGAAAAAGAATATTTCTTTGCAATTCTAAACTTTCTAACAAATTTGGCTTAAATCCAGTTCAGTGTTTCTTAGTCAAGGAAATACAGTATTTGACTGTACTCCAATTATTTTCTTTTATTTATTTATTATTTACAAAACTGAAGTTTGGGTTCTCTGTACAGCCAAAGGGAGGAAAACAGGCCCAAAGAGAAGGAAATAGTCCAAGGGTAGTTTGCTGGAGTACAGAGTGGCTGGAAAGAGTACACTGGAGCATTATCATCAATACAATGTTCTACACAATTTGCTCTAGGAGATTTATAATAGTTTTCTATTTGGTGCCAAACTTCAGGCATGTCTGAATTAACTTCACCTGGAGGAATTTTTTGTTGCTTAAATGGAAGAGGATCTGGAGCTCTTGTCTTTATGTACATAATGAAACAGTTGCTAAAGTACCTCTCTGGAGTTACCTTTCCTGTATCACGCTTCCCTTTATGGCATGATTGGATTTTCTATACCCCTTTCTTCTGACTCCTTTTGAACTTAACAGGAAAGGTAAGGGCTACTTCCTTAGAAATCTGGTGCAAGGCCACCACTAAAAAGCCCAGAGAGCTACAGGGGCGAAACAAACTGCTCCTACATCAGTCCCGTGTTTTCTCTGCTGCACTTTGCCTAGGGGGTGTTCATGTGAGCCATGTTGATTATTTTGGAAGAAGCGAAGAAGTAACTTCCTGAACAGAATCTCATAAGTTACATTATCATTTATCAAAATAATGCTTCTGCCTCCAAGTCAGATACTGGCCTCTGGGTGAAAAAATAAAATAAAATTAAATTAAATTTAAAAAACGGTGCTATCAGGGCAGAAATCCAAATTAAATGCTCAGTAGTTCAATTTCATGATGGTTCTAACTATTGCGCTTTTTCACTAGCCTTTATCAATATTGGCTCTATGCCAGGGTATAAAAGGGCATATAGTGCAGTATCTAAGACAGAGAAATTTGATAAAATGGGACATTCCCTCCTAGGATGCAGAGACGTGTGTAGGCAACAGGGCACACTGGACAAACGCACAGCTGCTCCCTAAACAAGTTAAACAAACATCCCCGTGTCCAAAAGTTTTATAAGGTCAGAAAACTTAAAAGCGCGCTTCGCCCGGCACAAGTGGCTGCTCGCGAAAGCCCCTTCACCTACTAATTATTCGCAAAACCAGCGACAAGGGCACCTAGGGCAGGTAAATCCGGAGCCACTCCCTTGCCTGGGGACCCGCTGCTCGGGCTGCAAGCGGACAGCAGGTCCCCGCCGACTTTCCTCCCCACTTGTATCAGAATCAAAGCGAGAGAAGGGAAACTCACAGTCTGCGGCTGATCCCCTCCACTGATCTCCCGTAAGAAGGCATGGAATAACTCAGCAGAAACACTGCGAAACTCCACTGCTGGAAGAGTTTAGTGAACATTGTATCCTCCGGGTCTTAAAACCTGCAAGGAAAGGAAGTTCAGTCCCGAGTGATATATGCACCAGCCCCGTTCCCAACCGGTCCCTGCTTTTGGCAGCACCAGCTCCGAGATTGTAAAGGAAAAATAAACTTTCTCAACTCTCGGCAGCGGCTCCCTCCTCCCAAACTTTGTTCTATCCTCTCCCTTTCTTTTTGCCTGCTGCTCTCTCTCTCTCGCTGCTCGGAGGCAAGCTCTCTCTTAATATTGTTTAAAAAAACCCTCGAGCCCACATTTGCATCGGTTTAAAGCGCGTGTCCGCTCGTCTGCCTGAGCCTGTTCAACTGCCGTCTAGAAGGCGGCTGGGCTTAATGTTACAAGGCAAACCCTCTTTTCAGATAAGGAAAGCTTCCCCAAACTCATCTCAGCTATTCTCTTCCCTAGACAGACAGACACACACACACACACAGAGCAAGGAGAAAAGCATCTACACATCTGTCTGTACCTCTGTAAAGAAAACCAGGTTTACTTCCGTCGCTTCCGCAAAGTTGAGTCCACACTGAGTCAGAGGAAAGTGAACTCAAGCAAAAGTGTGTTGCGAGGCTGGGGAGCCAGAGAGGTCTAAGAGGAGCAGTAGCCGGGAAGCTCAGCGGCTGGGAAGCATGCTTGGCTCCGCAGGTTGGATTGGGCTGGAGTCTGCAATGTTCACACGCCCCGGAGCAGCCTCTGGGAGACCTGCAGGAGGACGGAGGGTTTTGCAAAGAGATGGCGCCCTAGGAACATGTGCAAGAGCGAGCGGAGCCCAGCGCGGGACACCCACAGCCAAAAGAGAGCCTAGAAATCAGCGCTTCCCAGGACCGGGATCAAAACGGAGCGGGGAAAGGGAAACGCGCAGCAGAACAGGCACGCAGCAGACCGCAGGGACTCCCGCAAGCTCCCTGCCTTTCCCGCAGCCAGGCTCTTCTCCCTCTGCCCCACCAGAGTGTTTACCCCTAGGTCGGCGCCTCCCCTGCCGCAGCGCAAGAGAAGGCCCCCCATCAGCGGGGCACTTTGCGGATCCAGCCCCAAAGCCTAGCCTGGGATCGTTGCCACCTTTCCTTTCACACACCTACCGTTGATCGTCGCGAGTTCACCTATTAGCTGCAGGGCTGGTTCCTAATGATGTTAATTGTATGCTAGTAAAGGGGAGGCGGGGGTGGAGAGGGGGGGTAAAGGGGAGGGCTGGGGGGAAGGACTCGCAGCCTGTGCACACGGGAGCTGCTGGCCAAAAAAATAAATCAGTGGAAAGTTTTCCTCCTCCCCCTTCTCGCGCTCCCTTCAGCTTCTCGGCGAAAGTCTCTCGGGGCCGGGGCGCTGCGCAGGGGGGTCCGGGGGGCGCCGCGGGCAGCCCGCGCCCCCGCCTGCCCCGCGCCCGCTGCCCCGTCGAGGCAGCGGCCGAATTTTCCATCACAGGAAAACACTTATGTAAAAAAACTAAAGGTAACACAATCCGCCCCTTTATACAGCCTCCTTGCGCAAGAAACTGCCCCGGGCTATTATGAAGTAACGTATGGGGAGAAAAGCCTGTGATTTTTTTTTTTTTTTTTTTTTTTTTGATGCCCTCTCTCCCTATCGCCTGCAGCCAGATTTTTTTTCCCCCCCCCCACGAAAAATAACTTGTAAGCCAATCTTCTGAGGAACTATGTAGTAACAGAAGATGGCTTTTCCTGCACTCCTTGGCCCTGCCCAGGTGTTTTCCGGCAGGAATAAACACCTGGGGGACACGGGCTCCCCCTCGGCCGCGCGCGCAGCCGCGCCCCGCGGACACCTCAGTTGAGGGGGGGCCCGACTGCTGCCACCAGGTACGCGGCGGTCATCGGTTCCTGTCCCCCACAGCCTGCCTTGCAACAAACTCTCTCCCGGCGCCCTCACAAGCTGCGACACAGCGCTGAGGTGCGGAGGGTGGCGGCTCCTCCTCCTCTCCCCGTTTTGGAGAACGCTTTCCGAGGAAAGTTGAGTTGCGAGAGAACCGTTTTCATACTTGCAGGTTAGTTAGCGTTAAACGATACTTGCTGCCACAATCAAATAAATAAATAAACCCAGTTAGTTAGCCAAATTTCATACCACATAGGCAAATAAACCAAAAACATCAGAACTAAGGTAGAAATTATGCTGAAAACATTAAAACGTTTGTGCTGTAAATTAATCCCCTCTGCACCTATAAATTAAAATGTATAGCTAATAGGCTTCTTTGATTTCTACTACCCTTTCGACTAATTAAAAATAATTGTGACATCCCCCGAAAACAGCCCCCCCCAAACACACACACACACACACACACTCTCATAGTTCTATTGCTAGTGTTAATAGTAAAACGTCCATCAAATATTTTTAGAATTTTCTTTCCCCTAGAAATAATAATAATACAAGCCTTACAGACTCAGGAAAAATAAATAGCCTTGATAAACTTGGAATACTGAAATTTCTTCACAATTTATTACTTCACCTTTTTTCTTGAGTTACAGCGCTCTGTGTCTCTCAAAGATCACCCTGGCTGATCTTCTCAGTAATCGCTTCCAAAACTATTCTCTATCCTTAAGAAAAAGAAAAAGGAAAAAAAAAGTGAAATAAATCAAAAAATAAAAGAAAAAAAATAAAGAAAGAAAAGCAACCCTAAAGAATCTTCATTCGTGTACAACAGATTAGTGTTAAATAAAGGGCTTTTAAAAGCAGGTGCTTTTCTCCCTTGCTGCTCTTTTTATTATGAGGAACAGAAGCTTCTCCTAATATATATAGTGAGGGAGATCCTTCTCTATTGCTTTTATTGAAAAGACCAAACTTGTGACATCACTAACCACCTTCCTATGGCTGAGTTTGCCTCATCTCTGCCTCAGTGGGCTTGGAAAAAAAAATCTACGCCTTTGCTAATATGGCAGGAACTAAGCAGTGCCAAACCCGTTGTGAAGACTTACTATCATGCCATGATAGGATGCCCCCCCCTTTTCCTTCCTTCCCCACCACCCATCCCAAATACTGCTGTCATCTGCACGACTGGCGCAGCGCTCTTCTCCCGCCACCTACACACATGCCTAACCCGTGAGCAAACTCCTCCTGGTACCTAGCCTCACCGCAAGCCTAAGCCCTCTCCCCGTGGCAAGACGGGGCGAAGCTCCTCCGGATTTGGGTGCTACCCCCGCTTCGCATCCTCTCCCGCCGGCTGGAGCCGGGCAGGAGGCGCCGCCGCCACCTGCCCCGCTCTGCCCCGGCCTCTCCCCCGCGCCGAGCCCGGGCAGCGTTTCGCCTCTCCCCTCGCCGCGGGCGGTGGGGCAGGACAAGGGGGAGAGGCGGCGGAGTCAGCCCGTGGCACAGGTGTGGGCGCGGGAATGGCCTCGTCCCTGCACCGGTACCAAAGCATCGCTCCACGCACGAGGCACCGCCGGCGCGGCGGCCTCCAGGAGCGGGCAGCGGAGGCTCTAAGTTTCACCTGCCGGAGCCTCCGCTAGAGCGGGGCTTCTTGCCAGGAGAGGCGCTGGCGGTGCCTGGTTCATATCCCAGCGCACGGAGGGACAGGTCGTTTGGTGGGACCTGAAAAAAGGCTTCAGCCGCGGGGAGGTGAGGAAAAGTCCTGGGCTTGTCTTTCTGGTCAAGCACTCCCTGTCACGACTCCTTTTCTCGCAGACACACCTTGCCCTGCTGAGTTTTCTAAGTTTTCCTCCCCACTCTCCCTAATCGCTTTCTCATCGCAAAGACAATGAGAATTTGGAGGGATGCAGTGCTTCTGCCTTTTTTTTTTTTTTTTTTTTCTCCCTGTATGTATAAACAGTCATAAATCAGTTTCCTACAAGGAAGCTGACCTGCAAAGTTAACTAGCAAGACAATCCCTCTTCCAGGTTTGGCACGTTAATTCCCGAGCGGGGAGCTGGGGGGCGGTGGACGAGCGAGGGACCGATTCTCCCAAACACCGCTCAGGAGCGAAAGCTTCCCTCGAAACAAAAGCAGGCAAGTGGGACAGGTTCAGCTAATCGGGGAGGAGCTGCGAGTTTATCCGTCAGAGGGAGCGAGAGAAAGAAGGAAATAATGACTAACCCCCCACCCGGTGCTCAGGGGCAGGCGAAATCCTGAGCTCCGCCAATTTCCCATCCTTCACCTTTGTGAAGTTCCGCCTCTCCCTCCTCCCTCTTGTTTTATTCACAATAAGGCATTTTCGTCATTTCCCCTTCCAGATTTCTATAACCTCAGTTGCACCCATTGAGGGCTTTAGCTCAGACGAGGAGTTTAACCTCCTAACCTCCCCATTCTTCTTAGGGTAGAAAGAAAAGGGTGTTCAGCAAAAAAAAAAAAAAAAAAAAAAAAAAAAAAAAAAAAAAAAAAAAAAAAAAACAAACACAGCCGTGTTGCCGTGTTGACTGCTGAGAGTTTGGAGGGGAAGGGAAGGGAGCAATTGTTGACCTTGTCCTGCAAGGAGGAGAAGTCCTCCGAGAGTTACACAACCCCAGGTCTGATGTGCTTCTGTGAGTGCAGCTTTCTGGAGGCGAGGTGCAAAGTCCCAGCATTTTTCTTCTTAAAGCTTTCAGGGTGGTCTTGAGGGCAAGCCTGCTGTGCAGCTAGTAGCAAACCGAATTGATTGCAGATTTAGGCGGATTTTCTTCCATGTACTCACTCCCGCCTGCAACCTCCCTCTGTAGAACCCTCTGGGACTCTGGCTCTCATACTCTCGTAACAGTGGTCTTCCTTGACTCTGTCTGTCTGTCCTGTGGCTGTCAGGTAAGAGAAGCTCCTATCTAGTCTGATATATTCTTGTCACTAGGTGAAGAGGTGTTTTTTTTTTTTTTTAATCCCCATCAGCAAGTCCTAGACATTTCATGGCAACGAGTTTGTGCACACTAATCTCCTTCATTAAACAATGATAGACTAGCTGTGCAGAGCTGCCTCTCCCACCCGAGAGGCGGCTGGAGCTCCGCGGTTCAGCTATTGACACAGCACACGGTTTATTTAGACAATGTGCATTTAATTTAATGCATTCAAGAGAGAGAAAAAAAAAGAAAGAAAAAAAGAAGAAAAAAAGTTGTGTGGAACTGTACACAGTTTTGCCAAATCTTCTGTCTGGTTCCTAGAATCTAGTAGACACCGAAAGGAATAATTTTCAAATTTGAGGGCAAAGAGTCAGTTATTAATTCACAAAGCCTGTTCCTACTATATATAGTTGCATAGTGAATGTAGCTGGCATCCTGTGGTGGTGTAGACTGTGGAATAGGGAAAAACTCCAGAGAATAAAGAAGAAAATCAGATTACGAGTCAGATGGAGTTTGCGAGTGCCTGGGACTGGTTAGCCCCAGTGAGCTGTCCATGGTGGTTAAGGACTTTTGATTTAGTTCTCCTCCTGTCACAGCAAGTCACAGACCACCTTCCCTTAGGTGCCCTTCTGCAAATATCATCAGAGGGGTGCCTCTCTGGTGGTTTTGGAGTACAAAAGGCATTTCTGCTCACTGAAGAATGTACCCACAGGCCAATTTAAAGATATTACCACATCCTGCATTAATGGCTCTCTAATCCTGACGTCTTATAAGGGTATGGTGATTACAGAAATCTAATACATCTTTTCCATTTCTATTTCTAATGCCTCTACTTATATCATAAACTCCAGGTAAGTAACCGGAAAATAACAGGAAGGTATTTTAAACCCTATTCAAGGAAGACTTACAAACATCCCCACACCAAATATTCATGATACTTGAATCACTAACTGTAACCATACTTAGAGTGATGCATGCATGTTATACATTTCATTTAGTGCCTTGAAACCTTAAGCTGTTATCTCTCAGTCTGGTCTTTACTTTAGAGCTCTAAATGTATCTTAATGTAGATTGAGCTGTTTTATTTGTTCCTTTTTCTGTCAAATATCTATTAAACAACTATGGGAACAAATATATCTGGTCTGTTGGGCTGTTTAACTTGCACAAATCTATTACCAAACTGGGCTGGCTGGAAAACAAGAATTTGATTTAAAGGAAAGGAGGAGTAGGAAGAGAAGCTTTGAGTGTGTGGGTTCTCTCTCTCTCTCTCTCTCTCTCTCAGTTGAATCAAAATCCAGCCTTTCAGACAGATTTTTTTTTTTGTTTTTTTGAAAGAGAATGAGAGAGAGAGGAGACAGACTCACCTCTTGCCCTGGAATAGCTTAGTGGTTATTCTACTCATCTGGGATGTGGGACAACAAAATTCAAGTCTTCTCTGATTCAGACCCTTAATCCCTGGACTGTTGACTTCTCTCAGTTCCACCCTGGCCTGGAAAAATCTTCCTGATGACATTAGTGATGAATTGATATTTTCCAAAAGGAGAAAAACAAGCATTTAACCAAGGAAAATTTCCCATCTAACAGCTAGTTATGAAGAGCAGCCTAGATTTTAGGTTAAAATCAGTGCTGCCATCAAACAATAATGGAAAGGAATTGCAAGACGTGGAAAAGAAACGAGAATGCTATGAAAAAGTCAGGAATTTGTCCTTCCCAATAAGCCTGCAGTACTAGCATGGCTAAATCATGCTTGCTTGAGGTTTATTTATTTATTTATTTTAGCAAATGGGACACAAGAGAAGGTTTTGTCTCATTTGACTTCCCAGCTGAGTAGACCATACCAATGGAACTGAGTTGCTTATGTAAAGTTCTGGTTATGGATCTGTTACAAATGCTCTATTATTATTATTGTTGTTGTTGTTGTTCTCCAATCTGCCTTTCAGGGACTATTTTTTTCCTCCTGCAGTTCTTTTAAAAACATACAGTGACTAGAAGTGTTAGGTACTTCCTCTGTTTTGATTCAAATGTACTTTTCTTCTTCCCTGGACATGTAAGATGATGCCACATCCACTCCTTTCATATTGCATTAATTATCCATTTTTGTATCCTTAATTGCCTTTGGAACAAACTGAATCCTTCAACTTTTCTCAGAAGTCATGGGATTTGGTCCAGCCCTCAGAAAACCCTAACTGATTCTCTTCATTCAATTTATTTGGACAGAGGTCAGCTTCTTACATGGCTAATATCCAAATTATGGTTGTTTTTGATCTTGCAGTGTGTGTGCTTTGACATGTTATTCCATAGGCTATGAAACATAAGGCATACTAAACAAAGCTGAATGACTGCCTGACTAGCTTTAAATAGGCTATGCATAGTGAAACATAACCTGTAGAACTGCCAGTGACACTCTGCATAATCAGCTTGGACAGCGGGAGATATAAGAAAGCACATTTTTAAAGGAGTTTCAATTAATTCTTGCAAGTTAAGGTTCTAAATTCACCTTATCAAACATGAAATTCAATTAACCCAAATAAATATATAAAGGTCAGCTACAAAATTTATATATTAGCTATTACTTGTTTACCTCAAGATGATTAAACTATTTCTTACATCATTTTAATACTTTGTCTGACACCGAGATTAAGTTAATTGCTCCATTGTTTTCCAGTTTTCATCTCTTTAAACACAAATAGTACTCTGTTTCTTTGGAGTGACCTATTCCTTGTATTCTCTTAATCAGTCTAAAAGCTGTTTTTTGTTATTTAGGAGTTATTCCTGCCAAATACTTGAAGCAGTTATTTCAGTGACTGTGGGAAATGGAAGTTGAAGCAGGCCAACAAAAATGGTAAAGCCACAACTGGCCTTAGCCAAGCCAAGGTAGGATGGTGGCTAGTTTTCTACTAAAAATAGAAAAGTAGTAAGGATTTTGGTTCTGATCAGGATTGGACTTTGATAGTCAGACCTCCTGAGCCCTGCTACCCTCATTGAAATGATTGTTTTCGAAGAACCTTATCCAGGTTCTTGAGCTGGCAGACAAAGGAATGACACATGAGACAGTTTTCTGAGAGCAGCCCATATGATTCAGGAGTGGCCTCTGTAGTCATAGCACTCATAACAACAAAGCAAGCTCTACTTCAGGCAGGCTGAGGACGGCCGTCAGAAGAATCTCTAGGTTGTTATGCTTGCAAGGGTAAGATTCAAGGCTCTAATATACATTTCTGACAAAAGCAGACTGTAGTCATTATTGCAGCCTGTACATCATAGTAGCAGCCAGGACTGGTTTCTGTTTTATAAGAAACACAATCGCTTTTTTTTTTCCCCCTCCAAATTACCAAGTTAGAAATAAAATACTTCAGTGAAGTGGATCTCTTTTCCATCTTGATGCTATCAGAGTTTCGTGTGCTTTGAACCTTCTTGACTTGCTCTTGCAATACAACACTCACATTTAAAACTCTCTAACATGGATTTAATCGAGGTTCCTTTCTGAAAAGGGCCAGGAGCTGAGCCTTTAGGTGTGTTGAGCTGCTCACTTCCAGCCTTGAGTGATCCATCACTTTTGAAGTCAAGTTTACACACTTACAGAAAGGTCCTCTTGGACTTGCTGTGACTATTTAAGTCACTCAGGGAGTGTAGACACTCCAATCTTTTTTTTTCACCAAGACCCTCTCAGACCCTACTTATTGCAGATATTCTTCATATATGCCCAGACCTGACAGTATTCTTCATTCCATTCCTTTCCATCTTTGAAAACACAGCAGAGAAACACTTAGAGAAAACATGCACCAGTAGTGGTAGAATAGAAAATCTGATTTTGAAATTCTAGGAATGATACTTGTATGAAAAGAAAGAGCTTGTAGGGCTTGGGGAAGAGGGAATGTCAGATCTGATTAAATCTATATTTCTTTCACTAACAATCCATGGAGTCCACACAGGCATGAATAGGGAAAAAGAAATGGTGTAATAGGTGGTGAGACAGATGGTGCTTATCACTAATTACTTCATGAGATGCCTTTATCCTCTTTTCACCAGCTATCACTATTTTTGCAATGTTAGGCCAAAAGGTAATCAGTGATAACAACAGCCTGTCCTGTCACAAAGGCAGGGTTTATTAGACCTCATGTTTATATGGCTGTGGTCATTGTCAGATCATGTCAGGCTCTCCCTTTGATGATATATCCATAAAGTCCTTTTATGAAATCAACTGCTATGCAGATGGCATGAAGGGTTGGGTCACTGTTGGGGAGGAAAGGAAACACCTTATTCAATGGCTACTGATCACAAAGATCACAAAAAGCCATTGCAAAGGCCATCTGCATACTCTGCAATCTGTCCTCTAAGCTGATTCAGAGCAGGTGTTTTTAATCAAGGTCTCCAGGTGCTTGTTTATGAAATACCTTGTTTCAAGGGATACATGTGCAGTGTAAGGAGGAGTGTAATATCTGTGTAGTGCTCTGGAATTCTGTACTTATTAGTAAGTAGTGATGATGGGCTTGTCAACACCTATAGGGAAGCCAATTTGTACCAAATTATTTAAACTCTACTTAAACAATGATGATCTTATTTGAGTTGCAGGTGCTCAGCTTCAGGTCTGGGCTTGTGTAGGCTGTTTACTTGTTATGTCTCAAGATGTATTTACCAAAAAAACCAACAATGAGCATACAAGGATTCAGGCAACAGCATCTTTGTTAGATATAAGCACTTTTTTTTTTTTTTTTTTTAATATACATACAAAAGCTGACACACAAAAACTCTACCATTCTCATTGTGCCAAGCATTCCTACATCAGAGGTCCCACATATGTGCTGTAGTCTTTGCACAAAAGGCAATTTCTATTAGCTGGAAATGAGCACAAGGTTCTGCTCTGTGGTCCTATGGTCTCCTGTGGTACAGAGACAGCTTCTGCCTCACAATCCAGTTTACTTACATGCAGCACGAGAGAAATGAGGTGAGAAAGTAGAAAGATGATGAATGGGTAGCAAATATGCTTCAGTTAGACTTGTATCAGTTCAGTTCACTGTCTACCAGGCAGTAACTATTAGACTTCAAGACAGAAGTAAAGTTTCAGGTGGAAATTAAAGGTATGTGAGGAAGTGGCTTGATGGCCAAAGGGACACAGGAGAAAAAGCATAGAGGAATAGAAGGTAAATTGGATGACAGACAGGCAAAGCTGGCAATGCTAGTGCAACTCTAGTGCTAGTAGAGATGGCAATGCAGCAAGAACTGAATAAGCAGGGAAAATATAGTGAAACTGTGGAAAGAATTAAAGAAAGGGAGAAATGTCTTCTTTTTGCTTGTTTCTTCGTTTTAGGTCATGGGTGATATACATGGTATGACTGAAGTTACTATCAAGGAAAATCATTGAGGTAGTTTGTTGAGCAGATCAGATATTGCAATGGCTGAAGGTTAAGATGCAAGAGTAGAGTGCCTGCTTTTTATTCAACACATATTCTGGAGCTGTTGTAAGAGGAAAATATTTGAGCATAGGACAAATGTTGAGAAGTATCAATATCCTTCAAAAAAAAATTAAAATCCATTCTTACAGACACAATTGATTGAGAGTCACTTGGGTTCAAGCAACGAGAATAAGAGAAGAGTGTGGGACTGGAACAGAGCTGAACTGGTATCTTGAACTGATAACTGAATTTAGCTTAAGCTGATACTAGTTTAAGCCTATTCAAGTGAGAGATGGAATAAAAAAATGGGATTAGATAAAAGAAATTTCATGTGTCATTAAGAGGATTGTTTGAGAGCAGTTAGAGGCACTGTGTTTAAGAGGGCCAGTAGGTCTTTAACTGTAATTCATAAATAGAGATGTTATGGTAGTGAAAACACACAAAAAAATCAAACATCAAGGCAGGGCTTGGTGACAGAGCCCAATGAATGAGAATGAGGGAAAATAAGAAAGATCATCTGGATAAGTCTCTAAATACCTAAGTAATGTGATGAAACAAAAAGCCCTGTGTAATGTGGTACTTACACAGGGTGGCTGCTGAAAAGGACTTGAGGAACGGTTTAATGAGGATGTGCATAGAGGAGCAGCCATGAAATTTAGCCATGAGAAAGAGGTTGGAAATATATTTGAGAACTGTTTTAGTTGAAAGAAGAGGCTAAAAAAATAGACTAGAGACACCTGTGAACAGAATCAGTGAGAAGTAGTTTAATTTGTTATAAAAGACTTGCCTCTTCTTTGAGGGTGATGAAGGGATGTCAAGTATGGATTATTTGAAGAGATGAAGAACTACTTTGAGCATGCTTAAAATATTGCTGTGGGTCTTTTTATCATTTTCCCCCTTTTTTGTATAGGATAGAAATATTTTGCTGAGTACAAAGATCAAACACATATAGTTATGTTTTTATAATACAGTTCTTATAAGGAATTTAGATCAATTTTGCTGGTATTAAAATCATGCAACCAAGAGCAGAACTTTGTGCATTCCAGCTTCCTTATTTCTCAGATTTTTACCTGAATATGAAAATCATATTCTTCTCTGTCTCTTTTTTTTTTTTTTTTTTTTTTTAATAAAGCAGTGCCCCATGTGCTAAGTTTATCTCCCATACACCTAGCCAGATACTCAAGCTCTTACATTTTTTTTCTGGTCTGTTCATTTTCATGTACAGTTTGATTATACACCTTTGCTTTTCTATCTATTTCAGAGACATCTTGAGTTTCATATTCATTCCTTAGTAATTGGTATGGAAGTTACTTTAAAAACGTTCCAAAGAACCAAAGCCAACTGGTTCATTCTCTCAAATATCAGTTGAAATGGCTTGTTTAATTTATACTATATCCTTGAAGGTTCTCTCAGAGCATTTAGGGGGGATGATATCTGAAGGTTTTCTATGTTTTTTAACATTATTTCCAAAGTTTTGTTGGAAGCATTTTGTAACTTGTGTAATAACACTTTTAGGTCCATAAAGTCCATGTACAGAGTTTCACAAAAGCACTTCTATGAGAAAAAATGATGATTAGGTTTTTTTTCCAGTCTCTTTTATAGAAGTTTCATTATGTTGTGCTAAGACATGTGAATACACTGCTCAGGCATAAATGGAATGATGGACTTATTAACAAAATGTCTTAATTTTGGCTTATGTACATCAAATCTTACTTATTTTGCTTTATTCTGTCATACTGCTATTGTTTTTTGTTCTTTTATTCCATCACAGAATGGATAAACTTGACTTTCAGTGATATGGAAAAGACAATGAATGACTCTTTACTGAAACAAAGATGGAATAGGCCTCTTGGAATAATGAATTAGATCAAATACTTTATGCAGAAGATAAACACAATCAGTCCTACGGTGAGCTCTTGCTTCACTTTACAATTTCTTTGTCCTTCTAAGTGTAGAGCACAGTGTAAAGCACAGACAGCATTATTCTAGCTCTATGAATAGAAACAGTGATATTGTATATAAAAGTTCATTTCTACAGTGAAGGTTGTTTTAGAGGATGAGGCTGTGCATGTTTAAATCAAGATTAAATTATTATTTGTGTCATTATCTACCGATTCATTATTTAATCAAAGTAAACTATATAATAGTTACATGAAATAAAGTAAGAATCACAAGTATTATAAATGCTTAAGCATAAAGAAAGCAGCCTATTGACACAGTTTCCTTGCTAATCAAAAACATGTCAAATATTTAGATTCAGGAAGTTCATCTAGATTGCAGAAGGTAACAGTATATAGATATATGATTCAATTTGCCTTTTTTTTTCCCTACAGACAGTAACAAATTTTTCTGTCATGGTATGACAGAATAAGATGAGAGGAAATGGACAATCCCCTATAACCAGAAGTCTATTTATGAGTAGAATTTATGAATTTAGAATTTGAGAATATTTTTTCTGACTTGTATGTCACTACCCATTTGCACAGCAATGTAAAGTGTTTGGAGATCTATCGTTGGAGTTGCTGACATAATTAATGGTTTCATTAAAAGCATGAAAGGACGCACTTGTATTTCCCTGGCATTCGCAAGCCAAGTTCATGTCCAAACTCTAATAACCAAAGTTACCTTTGCTAATCTAGACTGTTGGTCCTCTTGTTGCAAAACAAAAATTTGAAAGCTAAATATTATACTGGGCTGATACTTCCCAACATGCCAGGCGTGTGACATGTTTTAAATTTAATCAGCTACTATGGATTAGAGGCTGGCAGAAAACTTACCAAACATTTCAAAACAACAATACAAATGGGATGAATGTAAACAGAAGAATGTGCTTTTAGAAGTTCAAAGGAAGCCAAGTTACTATTTATTCCTCCTGGTTTTCATATAAGACCCTTGCTTAGGTAGTCTGCACTCCAAAAGTAATGTTGATCCTCGAAAATTTATGGCAGTCTTAAGAAACTGCAGTCGAATTTGTTAGGAATAAATTATGAATTTGGGACAGTGCACTTTTAGTTATGCCCCGACGGACTTTTCATCTCATGAGACTTGGGCTAACATCCTGAATAAGTTGACATGAGTTTGGTTTCTTCATCTTGATACCTAATGAATAATAAAGATATATCTGCTACAAAATCCACTCTTTGAAGTAGTCCAGAGAAGGATCAGAAGGTGTGCTGAAAGCCAGACTGGTGCATTAGAGCCATGTGAAAACAAAGAGTGTAGGAAGTATGAATAGCTAAACTGACTTCACAGAGACTAATCAAGTGCTTAAAGTTAAGCACAGGCTGCTGTGCTTTTTTGATTCAGAACCAAGGACAACAGGGACTAAAATACCAAGGGTGCTGGAAATTATGTCAGGATTAAGAGGCATTGCAAAGCTACATGAAAAGTTTGCTGCTGCATATCTGGCTTTAGACTGTATTGACCTCTTCAGTGAACATTAAGATCACATAGTGCTCTATTTCAATTTATTTCAATATATCCACTAAGTGATATTTGTTAATTTCTATATTTTTATAGTATCTATAATCTTCCCCCTTCAACTATTTCACAATGATATAGCTAGGAAATCAATGATACAGAATAGCCCAAGCATATGCTTAACTTTTAGCCTGAAAGCAGTCCTTTCAAAACCAAAATTCATCAGTTAAAATATGCTCATATATCAAAAGTAAGGAAACTCTAAAATTATATGGAGCTTCAAGGGAAAAAAGACCCCAAATCATAGACTGGGAACTCTTCTCAATTGGAACTCATTTCTTTACGTATACACACCTTCGTCAACTTAATAATATAATAGCAATGAAAGAAAGCATCATAGTTATTCTGTTCACATATATCATTTCACAGGATCTACTTTTAAAAAGAGATTGATATCTAAAGGTTTTAGAGAATAACTATACTAGGTCAGAAACAAGGTGCAGCTAGTCCATTGCACTAAAATGTCTCTGGCAGTGGCCAGTAGCAGATACACAGACCAAAGTGAATCATCTCCAGTTAAATTCTGCCATCTCTCAGCAATCACATATTTAAAAGATGACTAGATGTTGCATTTGTGCCATTATTTTTAATAGCTACCAATTGATTTACTCTTCATAAATTTAAGCTAAGGCATCTCTGACCTCACTTACAAGGCTGGCCTCCACATCATCCTGTTGCAGATTTCCAGAGTTTAATTATTACTTTGTGTGAAAAAGTGTTTTCTTTCAATTGCTTTTAGTATGAGCAGAATTCTCCCTTCTTTTCCTGTGTTATGAGAACTAGTGAATAGTAATTTTCTGCTCATCCTCTCTTAGCCATTCATAACTTTGTAGACCCCTATTGTATTTCCCCTCTGTCATCCTTTTTCCCCTGCAAGGCAGTTGCAGTCAGTTTCATTTTTCTTCCTGTGCGAGCTTTTCATTACATTTATGCTCTGTATCTTTTCTACTTATCTATTTGTTTTTCGATATAAGACAACAATAGTGGCACAATTATTCAAAAGGGTGCAAACATATCATACTTGAACCTTTATTGCAAGAATGTGTAGAATTCCTTTCCTTTTTGTTTTTTTTTTGTGCTAATGTCCAGTTACTCAGTGTTCCTCTGAAGCTTCTGTACATGGCTGTAATGTTGCTTGTTCTGAATGATTGCAGCATATTCTGATCTACTGGATTATTTGCAAAGAAAATATCAAGTTATCTTTTCCTTCTAAGTAACTTAAAGAGATGGCAAAGATAGATTTCCTTCTTTATTTATCTGTTTGAATTTTTTTTATATAATTAACAGTCTGATTGTGAAAGCTTTTGAAGAACCATCAGCAGTCATAGTCCTTACAAAAAGATTTTAGATTTTAGAATCCATATTTAGATGCCTTTATTTGGAAGTCCTCTTCCTAAAAGTCTATGTCTTTGCTCTTGCTTGGCTGTTTAGTTGTGGGTATATGGGTGCTTGTGTGTGTGTTTATGTGTGTGAGAGAGAGAGAGAGAGCTTATTCATTTTGTGCTTGGGTTAATAAGATATGAGATCATTCTTTCTCAAGAAGGGTTTTGTGGTCTGGCTAGGGGAAAAAAAAGCCAGCATTTTCAGCATTTTTAAGCTGTCTCTTGCTGAGCAAAAGCTCAACTTTTCTATGGAGTCCACTTTTCACAGGGATTTCTGGACATGAAAACCTGCAGGCTGCTTAGTCCCAGTCCTCTGAATCTATGGGATCAATGTGTAGTAAAATGCAATGCATTTATCCATATAAGTATGTACACATGTCTAGATAGGCCACATTTATATACAATATTTTTGTTATATTTCTCATTTATACACATAGAAAATATATGTACATATGTATACATTTACTTTATATTTGTACATAGACACATCTATTTGCATATAACAGTTGGGCTGGGAAATAACAGGAAATTCTTCTGCGTGGAAAGACTCTCTGTGAGACAAACAACTGAGCTGCAACATAAATATTCATTCAAAAACCCATTCCTGATAACTTCAGAAAAATGTGTATATTTCTCTACGGAGTAGTGGTTTGGTGTTGGGTCTATTACAGTTCTGAGCTACCTTCTTTCTGATGCCTATTTTAGTGTCTTTTTTTGTTGTTTTGTTTGTTTGCTTTTTTTTTTTCCAAGGGTACTTTTTCATTTGCTGCTTCTGGTTATTAGTTATAGTATTTACTTGGGTTGTCCCATGAAATTTGGTAACATTATTTGATAGCATTAATCATGTCAATAGAAGAAGCAAGACAGCTTACATGTGCCTATATACAGAAGTTGCAACTTTGGTTGTGATTTTTAAGTTCTAATGAGTGCAAAACCTGGAACATGTGAGAAGCATATAAGTGGAGAGTTCAAATGCATGTAAGTGAAATTTGTTCAAACTAAAACTAAGCTAAAAAGTAAATCACCTTCTGGTAGAATGCAGGCATAGGGTGTTTCAATCCAAAAATGAATTGGTTTGGGAAAGTTGTAAGCTGAAAGTCTAAGTTTAAAAGATGTGTATACAAGAACGGATTTGGGACTGTTCTGGTTAGGTCTGAAAGGGTTGGCAAGGGGTTATGAAACCTCATGTCTGGGACTGCATCTTGTGGTGGAGAAGCATTTACCGCACCAACCAATGTGTACTGGAGGGAACTGAAAGTCTTTTCCCCTCTCTCCTTCCTCTCAGTAAATCCATGTGTGAATAAACTTCAGCTTTCACTGTCTAATGTTAAATTGCATGTCTATATCTAGAAAGCACACATCCTGAGGTTTTTTGGTTTGTCCCAATACACCACATACGTGGCAGTATATCATACTGGTGAGTTAGAAGATTAACAGGTATGACTATAATGTATGATTAAAGAATAAGATATTAAAACAAAAACTGACAAGTAATGGGTAGGTAGACTCACACTGAAAAAAATAGTGTTTTTATCATCATCATCTAGTTCTGACTGTGTGAAAGGAACACCTCATATTACTACACGCTGAGTCAGTTCTAATGTTTAATGGGAAAATAGTAGTTGTTGCCATTTAGGTATTAAAACAATAGCTGAAGGATTAATCATTCTAAGTTTAGTGTAGACATGAACAAGCCTTTTCCCTAAAATTAGAGATATTTTTATTGACCGTTATTTCCATGACATAACTGATTCAGTTCCCCACACTTCTTCTGACTGGTAAATGGAAAGAATGCATTTCCAATTTTGAAAAAGACTTTTGTTATGTCCTGTTATGGAAATGCAGTTAATGTATATTTTAACAAATTCTTTCTTTCACTTTTGGCTTTTGTTGTTCTTAGTTTTGATTTTTTTTATAATTACTATAAGAATTACTTTGTACACTTCATACTATTACAGAGTTGTCTAAGTAAAGCTCCACCTTACAATGATACTTCTTCTTCCCAGAACACATATTTTTTCCCATAAGAAATCAAAATATTCTTCAAATTTAAAATATAGCTAGCAAATCTTAATGTGAGCTTGATTTAAAGCTCAAGGAATGATTTCCATTGGCTTTGACTCAGATACTATAACTTCATTTACTGATATAATGGGATGAAACAGAAAACTATTTTAACACTGCACAGCAATACTGGGCAATATTTCCAGAAAACACACACACAGAGAAGAACTTTGTATCCACCAAAAACTGCAGAAATGCAATAACTCAAGTGAAGATTGAGTGGAACACAAACATTGTCTTCTCCCTGGCTACTCCCAAATGTCATGGATTTTATATGGCAAAAAGCTTACCTCTACATTTCCAAATCTTGTGCAGCTTTTGTTCAATGCATACTTGCTTAAAGAGTAGTTCAGCAAGGTTATATTAACATGGCCTTTAGGGAAAAAATAATTGGAACACTGCCTTGAAATAATTAATATATAAGCACTGCTTGGAAATGAGTAAACAGTGATCCTAGAGGTAATCCTAATAGTCTCAGCTGGAATGGGAATTCCTAGTTACCACACTCCATTTGCAATATAATTCCATTTGCAGTCTTGTTGCCAATGGGGGTCGGCAAGGCTTGTTTGCTAACTGGACTGACCTGGGGTTGTCCTCACCCCAGGGCCATAGAGCACAGACACCAATATGAGGATGTAGCAAATGGCATTTATAGCGCAGTTCAGTCTGCCTATATGCCCCAGCAAAGAGCGGGAACTCACCCACTGCCCAATCCGGAGACTAACCTCTCCTGGGGTCATCAGTAAGGCATGCATTAATTACCCTCCTAACTTCCCGTGACATCACGAGATCTTCCGAATGCCATGCCCTATGCTCTATGCCCTATGCTATACTGTATCATCTACTTATGCTAAGCTCTCTACTTTATTAAGCCCTAAAAAACATGACAAATTCCCACACAATCTTTTTCCCCCTTTTTTTTTGTAGACAGGCTGAGGTAGTTCAAAAGGCCTAAAAAATTTTGTTTGAATCTTTACCCAAGCAACATGATGAGTTTGAAATTTTTATAAAAATGAGTCTAGAGATGCCTTGAAAATCTGCACAAAACCTGTAGGAATGGGTATTTTTTCCCTTGAAGAATTAGGCTGCAGTTACTTCCGAGCTGTTGGAATTCTCTGTGTTCAACCTCTGCTGAACAACTGCAAAAAATTCCTGCAGGCTATCGTTCTATCTAGAAATCTCAGCTAAGCCAGATGTAGCACTCAATTACTATAACTTCTGTTATAACAACTCCATAACTGATTCCACAGTTGGATACATACAGTGAAATCCTGGAGCTCCCCAATTTTGAAGACAGTAGCAGACAAAGAGCGTGTGCCAGATTGCTGGGCCTGGGAGCAGTCTAAACAAAACAGTGGTGTTGTCTGGATGTTAGAAAGAGCAAGGCTGGAAAATTGCATGGAGGCTGGCAGTGGATGTGAGTCCCCAAGGCTGTACTGCAATGTTCCACTACATGGCTAATTGCACTTAAAAGCTACAGTTGTGCACAGGTCAGCATAGACCATATTTCGATCATCCCACTTTCCATCTTCCCAAACATCGGCATTGTGCCTAGTTCGTGATGACTTGAGGGCTTGCGGCTGCTTCCACCTTCCCATAGTGATACGACTGCCTTACTAGTGTTTGAGGAACCTTGTGCAGCTCTCTTTCTCCCCAGCACTGTCTCTTTCTGGTCTACGTCTTTATTTTAAACATTAAAAAAAAAAAAAAAGAAGAGAATTATTACCATATGTGCAAATCTAAGGAGATGATATTCTATTTTCTTAACCCATTTGCTTTTTCCTGTCATCATTTGGTGTATCAAGTCCAACTGAAGTTGTCACCTTCTCAGGACAGCTAGGAGCTGGATAACTTGTTTTCCAGATTGACACAAGATTTCTGTGAAAAACATTAAACATGATCATGCCATTAAGGTTGTGCTATATGCACAGAGCACCAAGTCAAGGCTAGATAAGGCAATTAAAAGTTATTTCTTTACCTTTGGATGTCTTCAGGTGGCTAGTGAAATAATCTTCTATTATGTTGCACACAATTTCCTATAAGTAGGGAATTTTTGAATAAAACAAAAAGTTTTACCCTAACAGCCATTTATCTTTCTCCTTTGAAAACACGCCAGTACAGCAACACAAGCAATATCCAGCTGAGCTACACCAAACAGAAGCAGGCTATTTCTTTTTTTCTTTTTTTTTTTTTTTTTCCCCAAAGGCTGTTCTCTCTGTGTGAACTGGACATTTGAAGCAGATATACTGTGAGTTCTATTTCCTTAAGTCAATTTTCCTTGGAAGTCATGTCTCCATGACATCTTTGTTCATAAGTCTCCCTTTTCTCTGAGGCTGCATCCCAATAAATCTTTTCTTTGTCAGCTGCTCCTACGTGCCGTATACCTCATCTCAGTGGCTTGCTCTTCCTTGCCTTGTTTTCTGATGTAGTTGCTTCCATGCTGTATACTGACATGTTTGTTCATGGAGATGTTATAGGTACATAGGTGCAGCACAGAAACAGACACGAAATCTGCGGGGGCATTAGCTATTTGCCAAAGTGGCTTGGAGCTCTGGAAAATACAATAAAAAAACAGTGATTTTCAATACCTCTATTACCTGGCCAAAATTGAACCTATTAGCACAGTACCAGCTAAAGGCATGTCTCTGGCCCTGGGGCAATCCTCTCTTCTGCCAGATTTCAAAGATGAACAATGGAGGTGTTAACATTATTTGAAAATTGATTGCAATAATCTTATAATGGAAAACATTAGGCAACTTAAATATAGTGGTTGGTGCCAGCTACAGTCTTTATCACCCATCAAAGCTACATAGGATCAGATTCAGTGCAAAGTGGAAGCTTCAAGTATGATTTCTAATTTTCTTTCACCTTTTCTTATACTCTTATACTTCACCAAGGATCTAATTTTAGGAGAAGAAAATGTGGAGATGTGGGAGATACTTCTAGGTTACCACCTCAAGGAGAAGCATGTGGAATAGGATACCCTTGCAAAGGAAACTCCTTTAAAGATAGTGTAAGTTTCCTGGACTTTTCTCTGTGAATGTTTTCTCCTTTTTGCTCTCCTTAGTAGAGGATGAATATTGTGTTTCATTGAAATGTCATTACTTTGTTTTGCTTTTGCTGGATTCTCTTCTCATTTATTTCAAAATCTGGCTGCTCTCTAGGAGTACTTCCTACTAGCTTTAAGACTAGGATGCCTGTCTGTCAAGAAAAGGGATTAGGAAAACAGTTCCACTGTACTTGATCACCTCCACAATGAACTACATATGGTGACTGACCAGACTCTCTTAAGAGTTTCCTTTGGGGACGCATTCCATAGGAGAGCAAAATTTGGCTGTCTGTCAATTTTTACTTGGGTAATATCATCTAATTTAATGACAGGAAATGAATAACGAAGCTCAGCAGTGACAGGTTGTTTATTTAGGCCAAGTGATTTGCATCTGAACAGGAAAGGACTCAATCCACTGTTTTACTAAGTGATTTGTTCTGGTCATTGCTGATATATATTCAAACAGATAGAAATATAGAAACACTTAAAACAATTCTAGAGCATTACTGGGTGGCAATACCAGAAAGCTTTGGCCTTTTAAACTATGCTGTAGTCAAATCTGACAGCAATACCCACTGACACCAGCAGTGACTGAATGCTGCATAGAAGTTAGCCAAGTCTGTTGCAAGATGGACTGAGTAAGCAATATTTGCTGCTCCTCATTAACTCCAAGTAAAACACGCACATCTGCTGAGATACCTTTGAAAAACAGTGATTCTAAGTTTGTTTCCACACTTCTTCGTCTGTTGTGTCATTTCTGAGTTACAATGTTTGCGGGGAGAGGCAGGGAAAGAGGGGAAAAAGGAACAGAAGAAGCCAGATGAAGTGAGATATTTTTTTTAATTTAAATGTGAAGGGTATTGCCTAGAGGTATTTTCAGCTACAACCCAAGGTTTCGGAATAGACGTTTAATTGATGTGATGTCATAAAATAAATAGAATAAATTTATGAATTGATGGTCTCTCAGTCTGGTTCTCAGTGGGTGGTAGGTATCTACATTACAAAGACCATCATGACTGGCACCTCTCTTGGCAGTGTCAGTTGGGAACCTAAGCATTAATTTGGCATGAGGATTACACTGTTCTTCAAGGTGGTCTCTCCAGGTGACGGCTTCAGCACCACGTTGTATTCATGAGGGGAGGTCTGGTGTTAGGATAGCAGGCAGAATGGGCTATGGGTGCCTAACCTTCTTCCCTGAAGACTGTCTTCTCAAAGGGTGTCATTCTGACATCTGTCACCAGCAATAAAGTGAGCTATTAAAATCTCAAGGAAGATATTTGTTTGGTTTTAATGTCAGAGTGTTTTTTGAGTGCTAAAGGGACCCTTGTTAAGAAAGTGATGATGAGATCAGAAGGATTTTCTTTGCCATTTTAAACATGGTTTCCACAATGGAGGACCAAGCAGTTCTGCTATTGCCATGGAAGGACTTACTATTGAAGTAGAGTAAACCATAAAGCAGAACAGCAAAGCAAAATGATGATAGAGGTTTGGAACCAATAGAGAGCATGGCATGAAGGAAGTGAGCTATCCTGAGAAGAAGGAAGACAGCTTAAGAAGACAACTGACAGGTAAATTACTGAAGTTACAGTCAAACTTGGAGCAGGCAGGGGCTTAGCCTAACAGAACTCTAACTGGAGGTGAAAGCCATGCGTAACAGACACACACAATGTCATACATACACAATTATACAGGTAGTAGGGCTTACCCCCA
The DNA here is from genome assembly GCF_003342845.1 of Nothoprocta perdicaria. Lineage (NCBI taxonomy): Eukaryota > Metazoa > Chordata > Aves > Tinamiformes > Tinamidae > Nothoprocta > Nothoprocta perdicaria. The sequence goes on from NW_020454383.1 coordinate 910,663, forward strand.
TTTTTGTGTGATGAAGGTCTCTCTGCATGGGTAGCATCAGGTATTGTGAAAGCTGAAGCGATGTAATCAAATTCCTTTTTTAAAGCATTTGCTCTTATAGGTATTGCATTATTACTCCAAATTAAGGTCTGCAAATTCAGCTATTCTGCATGTAATACATGAGGGTACTAGTGAAGCATATCCCTATATCCCTGTGAAGTATCAGCCAGTACTCTCAATCCAGATGTACACGGTGAGACCTGAAATTGCTGCTTTGTTGTGTGTGTGTGATGTTGTTATTTTATTTGGCAAGGAGTGAAATCTACACCTTCATGGGGAGAGGAATTTTCCAGCAGTGACCTGGCTTTACATTGTGGAAATGCTATGATAACAGACAGTGAGTAAGAAGAGGAGGGAAACCATTTCAAACCAACACTCATCCCATCCTGATGAGGGAGTGTTTGAAAATTCCTACACAGCACATGGGCCAACTCCTTTTTATTAAAAAAAAAAAAAAAAAAAAAAAAACTGGCATTCAGGCAAGATGTAGTGCAATAATTCTGCATGGCTATATTACATCCAGGTGCTCTGCCCAGGCAAGCACGAATGTCGGGGAAAGCTTTGTCAGCCCACATTAATTCAAAGATACTTATGAATACATACATGATTATTGCTAAATATAACCTGTGTTCTAATAGAAATCTTGATTTGAAGAGATAACAGATGTGTATGGTCTGGGACAGTACTCATTTTTCAGAAAATTGAAAGAGAAGAAGAAAGGGAAAGAAAAAGTAATGTTAGGGAAGGGGAAAGGAAGGTGAAAGGCAAGAAGGAAGGGAGAATGGGGAAAGAGAGAAGGGGGGAAGGGGAGATGGAAGGGAGAGTGCAGGATAGGGAAGCAGCCAGCAATGGAAGGAGGAGAGAGAAAGGGGAAATCTTGTGGAAGTCCTCAGAAAATAAACACTTAGCTGAAAAGATACCATTGTCATAATAATGCCAAGTCTGCAAAATGACTTTGTTTCATCTCAGCACAGTGTGGAATCATATGTTCAGTGAAGGTTGCCATAACTGCTTCAGAACAGAAGTATATGGGAATTGCTAGATTCATTTACTTTTTGTATGACTGCTGCTCCCATGCTTGGAATAAAATAAAATTAATAGGAATAAATGCTAGCAATTACATAATAGTTGCGTAGTTCACTTCACTTTTACCCAGTCCCATCCTCTCTTTACTTTCAGTAGTTAATGTATGAAGAATCATGTTGAAACTTCAATTATAATTTCTTTCAACATTCACACAATGTGATAGTCCTGTTAAACTAATAAATAGTGTTAAACTATTACTGTTAAATTATTAAAAATCTTGCTGATTTTTTCATGACCAAGTTAATGTATACATGATGAGTCCTGATTTCTGTCAAGGTACTAGTTTTTTCAGGATAAATTACTACTTCTGCTCTGGAGGAGGTGAATTGTGCTGTTTCTGACCATAATCCACTCATATGGAAGTCCAAGAGAGTTATTTTATTATTCCCTTTCGCCATACATCTTCTAAATTCTGCTGCTATGCTCTTAAGTCTTACTTGTCACTACCATTGCTTTTAAAACTCATCTTTGTTGCTATTCAGTGAACATTAATGTCAAGCACTTGGTGAGGTTATATACAAAGGAAGTCATATCATATCATGAATTGAAAATGAGGTTCAGAAAGCATCTAAGTCTAATAAATAGACTTAAAGTGCAATTTAATATTTAACAATGTGAATATATAATACAAATATAGTAATATTTTAAGTGCAATTAATGGTATGGAGCTAATCAGAACTCATTCTAAATTTTCTTGCAGGCTCTATTCTAAGTCAATGCTTTATTTGTTGAACAATGTGGTAAAAGAAAGATTTTTTTTGTATTATACTATGGATAAATGCAGACCTCTCCCCATGATAACCTTAGATCAGTAAATCGATATATGAAACTTAAGGAAAAAGGAAGAATCATAGAATCATAGAATGCTTAAGGTGGGAAGGGACCTCAGAGGTCACCTAGTCCAACCCCCCTGCTCACGCAGGGTCACCCAGAGCACGGGGCACAGGGCTGCATCCAAGCGGGTTTTAAAGATCTCCAGAGAAGGAGACTCCACAACCTCTCTGGGCAGCCTGTTCCAGGGCTCTGTCACCCTCACTGTCAAGAAGTGTTTCCTTAAGTTCCTGTGGAACTTCCAGTGCTTCAGTTTGAAGCCATTTCCTCGAGTCCTGTCACTGTCCACCACTGAAACGCGGCCGGCCCCATCCTCCTCACTGCCTCCCTTGAGGTATTGATAGACACTGATCAGGTCCACCCTCAGCCTTCTCTTCTCCAGGCTGAACAGGCCCAGCTCCCTCAGCCTTTGCTCATAGGGCAGATGTTCCAGACCCCTGATCATCCTCGTAGCCCTGCGCTGGACTCTCTCCAGCAGCTCCACTGAGCAGCTCCACTGAGCTCTACTCCAAGAAGACTGCTACGTGCTATTTGCATTCTAGGCAGAAGCTTTGCTATCAAAATGGCCTTTTTTTTAATTTATTTTGTTTTGTTTCACAGCAAGAGAAATCACCTTTCCTTGCTGACTGTAAGGGCTTTTTGTTTCCTTTTGATTCTCAAACAATGCAGTGCTTTACTTTGTACACTGATTTCAGAGGACAAGAAAGCAGTTTGCTGAAGAAAAGAACAGCCAGTATCTACAAACAGATATGCATAAGGCACAGTCAGAGTGTAAAAGAGGTGAGATCTGAAGCTGTGCAGATTTACAGCACCTCTTCAGTTGGAGCTCTGGTCATGCCTTTGCTTCTTTTCCTTCTCCACCCCCCAACCCCCCCCGCCAATTTTCCCCAGGATTTCTCGTCCCATTTGCTTCTTTTCCTTCCTTTTCTCCTCTAGCTTTTCTTTCTTACACCATTTTTTGCTTCACCTCTCTGCCCTTTCTTCCTTTCCTCACTTTATGTCATTCTTTACTCACCTTTCTCTCCTTTTTTTATTTTTTTCTTCCCCTTTTCCATCTTTGTTCCTCTTATTCCTCTTCTTTTCATTTATTTTTCCAATTTATTCCTATTTTTCCTTTCCTTTTTTTCAGAGTTTTGTAAAGCCCAGCATGGCTTCACAGAGATTTGACTCTGAAGTCCCCAGGAAGCTGTGACATGTTACCATTGCTGTTATAAAGCTTTACATTAGAGCTTTTGTAGAAGAGCATAAAACAACAGAATTCAAAGGAGCTGTACTGGACAGTGCATATTTTCCTCATGGTGAAGAGATCCACTGTGATATTTAGTCCTCATTAAGAAACTTTAAAAAGGAAGAGTTAAATTCTCTGCCCCAGGAGAAGGGTGGAGCAGAAGTGTTTTAGGTCAGAGCACTATCAAATATAAGATTTTAACATGCTGGAAAGGTGCCCTGCTCAGTTCCTAGAAAATCTCCACAACTGCTGAGTTCACCTCCTTCAGTAAGCATGCAGTACTGCTGAAAAGCATGAAACAGAATTACTTGCAGATATCTTACATGAAAAAGTTACCTATTTTGAGTCTAGAAGATGTAGTAATGAAATATTCGTAAGGACAGACTTTTCATTTCTGTTTATATATAGTAGTGAAAAAGTTCCTTAGTAGATCACACAACCTATGACAATGTAGGTGTTCAAAACATTGCAGTAGTTAAGGAAGGAAGGAAGTTATATACTTTAAGAAAGTATATTTGGTATTTCAGTGATGCATAACCAGTAGCAGACTTTTTGAATGTATTAAGGGGGCTGTCCACACTACCCCTCAATGTCCTCCTACAGAAATCATCCACTGTAAACTGTGCAACACAGAAGTTACTAATGCAGGGTTACTTATCAGGTCAGATTTGCACCCACCCTGGTAACTAATGATAAAGACTAAGAGAGAATATGTGTGTCTATATATCTTTTGAGATCCAAAAAAGAAAAACCCAAATCCCCCATACACTGAAAAAAAAAAAAAAAAAAAAAAAAAAAAGCATTTACAATTGATTTCCCTTTTTGAAATTTAGGAGGCCCTTGAAATTTCAATATAGTTGTTATTGCTAATTGTAATTAAGTATTAATGGATTTTTCCCATTGTTAAAATGTATTTCTAGGTGCCAGCTGACCTGTTTTACTGGTTTAATTCTCAAAGATATGAAATTATTTTTCCTTCATATGCTATCTATCTGTTCATAAGATACTATAGACATATGTGACATTACTGATTTAATTTGAAGAAAAAGGGACAAATTAGTCTCTTCTCATATCCTACTATAACAAATGAGATAGGGAAAGAAATGTTTCAGTGATGCATATGTCTGTATGTGTGTTCATATACAAAAAATGTTATGCAAGGATTTCTACCCTATGCTCTGAGAGATGTCTGTAAGGATGGAGACAGGTATAAAGTTACAACTGTGACAGTAGGGCTGTATGGATCAGCTGGTGAAATATTGTCAAATATTTATGTTCTGAAGTTATAATAAACAGTGGGACCCACAAAGTTACAGAAAATAGTACTAAAGTTAATGGCATCTGATCTTTCCTTGTTTTCCTTAAAGTGTTTTGGAAAAAAAGAAGGGAAGGGAAACACCTAAGTAAAAGGTGGGGGTGACTGTCCAAGTCAAGTTTTATTTTACTTAAGTGGTTTGCTGTAGTAAGTTGTGTTTAAATTCCTAACAAGGCAACACAATGCCTACAACATAGGCATTTCTTACATTGGGTGAATTAGTTTGTTTTTGATTTTTGCTTAAAAGAAATATATTTTGAAAGATCTCTTTCAGATTTCTATACTGGTGGGTATTATTTTGGCTCTTTGAGACAGGCTAGAACTAAACATTGCAGCTATACTGTCAGATTTTGCTCTGGGTAAATTCAAAATAACTTTTAAAACTTTGCTTATGTCAAGCATTACTGTACTCGAAAGTCATGGCAGAGTTGTCATTGTTATCATTTTAAAATCCAGACTGATTTTGATGACTGATCAGAGTCTCTCCTCACATTACAAAGAGGGATATGGACCAATATTGCTTTCATCTGAATGCTCCAGTCATGTTTCCATTGCAAATTCATTAGCTGAAATGTACCGTCTACTGTCATACACACTTTCTCAGGGATTAAAAGTGTTTACATTTGTGGTTGCTTTGAAAACACTAGGAAGCCTTTCTATTTAATTAAATTAACATGTATTCTCTTTAGTGAAATATAATGTGCATTCTACTCCTATATTCATTCCTTTACCGTAGGCAATTTGGATAACATTGTTAGGTTGTTAGAAAAGATTAGGTTTACCTAGGATTGTGCTTGCTTTGCGAAATGTATTCTTCCATATTTTTTCAAACCTTCACTTTGGTAGGCAATGAATAAAACATATCATCCTGCAGGCTAGAACACATCTAATTGCCATCTATCATATTTCAAGGTAGCTCAATCAAATAAGTTATTTCCTTATGCATTAAGTACTTTGCTTAATCTTTTAATTACTTAAAAAAAAACCCTACCCTAACTGTACCATATAGTAGAAGTAAACAAAGTAGCAAACTTAACTGTTTTTTCATGTCCTATATCTCTTTGTTTTTCCCCTGTGAGAATGTGTGAGTAAAATAATAGTAAATGTGCAGGCTTCATTAACTTCATATATGATGAACTGAAAAGACTGGAAGAAACAAAAGATATAATGAATGCTGCTATTAGGTAGGATTCTGAAATGTTATAATTTATTACAGGCTTGTTATCCTTTGGGTATTTTTTTTTCTGTTCCCCACCACGTATATATATGTGTGTATATATACATATGTGTACAGGTATATGTGTGTGTGTATATATATATATATGTATATGCAGTCTGGGTTTGCAGTTCTTATTCATTTCTATCACTTAACCTCCATCAGAGCAGATGGAATTGTTAAATTCTTTGACTGGATAAAATCTCACTAATTCCTGAAATATACCCTGCACAGTATCAAAGAAACAGGTCGTAGGAACTGAAACTTAGAGCACATTTTTCTATAGAAAATGTTTTAGCAAGCTAAGCAACTGAGACAGTGACAAGTACTGAGTAGCAATGTGTATTGGCATTTCTTAGAACTTCATAACTGGAGGAATATAGCTAGAGCTGTGGCCTGCCATTAAAATAAAGGTTGAAAAACAACTTCTCAGTGTTCAGCTGGCTGTACTTTATATTGAAAGACTGGAAAGTTCAGAGATACTGTATTTACCCTTTAAATCTGCTTCTTCAAAAAGTTCCTGTTGGTTTTTAAGTATCATGACGGCTATTTCTAAAGACATGAGTGAAGTCACTCCTATTCTGAATGAGTAAAGGATAGTAGTACAGCGAAATTTCATAACTGATGCAATTTCACTTTATTATATGTAATAAAAGGGATTTCCTGTATTATTAGGCAAGTCATATCTAAGAATAAGATGAATACACTCCCTAGGACTTTGTGTTCTTCCCAGATATCCTACCCTTCCTCCTCCTCAGACATTGCCAGTCCCCTGGCATATTAGCCTCTCCTAACAAAAATCAACCAACCAACCAAACAAACAAACAAAATTCACCACCTCTCCTTTCATTACTGGTATATTTACCATTTGTTACTACCTCATCTTTTTGCATATCAGGTTACAGGCAGAACGAAATAAGAGTGGTTTAGACTAATGTTCAGGAGCGAGGACAATGAAGAAATATTTGGGCTTGACCTGTTGATTAATGAATACACTCCTAATTCTGAGTTATAGTTGTATTATTCCAAACCAGCAGGTAGTTTGCTACAAGCTTCATTTCCACTCAGCTGCAAAAGTCAAATTCTGTTATCATACTCCTATGATGAGTATGAGCAGAAGATAAAGCCCCTCTCTGAAATATATCAGCAGAACACAAAGCCCTTCTCTGTGGAGTCACAAGGAGAGTATCTTGTACCCAGGAAGAGATTTCAGGAAAAACATATACATAGCTAGCTAAGAATGATATGACACTACTTTTTGTTTGTTTGTTTTTTATTTCTGTGTTTGTTTTCAAAATGTTGCCCCTCTGAAGTTAATCTTCCCATGAAAATACGTCATCTGTAAGGGAATCTGCATCAGAAAAGATTTCTCAGAAACTGAAAGGGGAAAGGAAAGAGAGTGTGGCGGGAGGCAGAAAGCGATTCGGAAGATAACGTGACTAATAGAGCTCTCACTGGCAACTTGGTTAATCCAGGCGAAAGAGTTTGGTCTGTATCAGGAAGAGCATGGGCTTGTTCCTGGATCTGTGATCACTGTGCGGAGGAGGTTTTCGCTGCTTTCTGTTTATTTGTTTGTTTTTCAAAAATATATTTGAGAAATTTTGTGCTTACTCCTAATAAAAACTGGAACAACAGAGGAAGGCAAGGAGCAGAAGGAGAAAATGAGGGAAGCAGAAAGGAAGACTGATTGATCTGCAGGACAGATGAACACCCTCCCTGCTTTATGCACAAATATCTCTCAGCAGGGGTTATACTTAGAGCCATAACATGTGTGACAGATTTCTGCCCAATTTTCTTGAACCTTGCTCTTCTCACTTTTCTTACCTTTGTGAGATCAGGTCTGTTTTCTGGGAGTTAATGAAGCCACAATCTCAAATGAAATATATTTTAAGATAGACAAAAGTAAGGTAGTACATTTCTGTTGTGCACTTCTTTTCTTACTGGCAGTTTCTGGAGACACCTTTTTTTGCAAGTTTCTGCTGAATGTCATCTATTATCTTTGTCTCTAAACGTCCTTTCTTCATACTGAAAGGAGAAAACCATGTTGGAATCCACAGTGAATTTGAATCGTTAATATTTGCCAAGCTTCATAAAAATTGTTCTAATGAGGGTTTTTTTTCCCCTATTTTCACCTTCTGGTGCATTGTATCATCTCAAATAATATCAAAATAAGCTCCTCAAACACAGAAAGTGGAATCATCAGGACTTAAAGAATTTTTGCTAAACTCTTTTTTTTTATGCTTTTTCTTTATTTTATCACTAAAAGTTGCAAGTGATTCAGTACATTTCCCTCATCTATAAGGTCTGATTTCACTCTTAATTGTCCTGCTTTCTCCTCGTGTTTTTTCCTTCTTATGCCTAAGCCCAACTGCACGCCCCTCCTCAAAAAAAAAAAAAAAAAAAAAAAAAAAAGAGAAAAGCCCAGAGAAACAGCGGATAATCAGTTGTCTAAAATGAATTATAGCTTATGAATATTTCTTTTAGAATTGTGAAATATATTCACTTCAATATTGAATTTTGTGGCCACTAGCAAGGAAAAAAATTGCAGCAGATACTTTGATACAGTCTGTGCTTCCTAAAGTTGGAGATGTTTTACTTCGGTGTTTAAAATAAACATCCCCTAGTATAATTTAATAAGTCATTCTAATATGATACAGTTGGAAATCCTTAATTCTACTACCTAAGTTGTTAAATATATCCTGGAAGGAAAGCAAAACAGAAAACAAAGACCTAGAATGTCTCAGAAGACAAGATCTGATCAGTACTAAGCTGAAATGAAACTATTGATTATTTTTGTATGTTGATGTATAAGAAGTTTTTGTGCAGATGTGATACAGGCCATAATAAACTGCCACTTTGCAATTGACCATCATGAAGGTGATAAAACAAAGAAATGGAACCCATTTTATACCTAGTCTGGCAAGAAGCAGATTAAAACTTTCATACAATTCGCAGAAGAATCAGTTCTCAGAGAGATGTTACTTACACATGGCACATGTTAAAACTTACTGGATTATATTTTCAAAATATACTCAAAGTTTCATATTTCAGTAGTTTGGAAAAATCTCACCTATGGTATATGAGTTTCCTGTAAATCAGCAGTATTATGAATATGTAGATACTGTATTTGTACTTATGGTATAGCCAAGTACATGCCTCTATGGATAGGTCAAATGTAATATCAGTATGATGAACAATAGTATGATTATAAATAATCCTAGCTGTGTATTTACAGTAATGTATAAATATGTGCATAAATTATTATAAGTATTATATAAAAATAAATTTCAATGCTTTGAAAAACTTTCTTCTATTTTGAGCATATAAGACCCTAGTGATTGAAAACACATATAAATTCAGAAGCAGAATAAAATATTATAACTCTTTAAGGGTAGGTTATTTTTGGTTATTTTGGAGGAATTTTACATATATTAATTTTAGTCTTTAATTAGTTTTATTTTGGGCCCTTGCATAGCTAGAAGCAACAGTTGTGTTTCACTGGGATGCTGGGAATTTCCCTTTTCCAAAAGATATAGAGTTCCCTTATCTAACCCTGCAGGGCTTACATTTATCAAACTCAAAGATAATGAAATGTTTATACATACATACATACATATATATATATATATACACACACACACATATATATATACACATGTGTGTGTGTGTATATATATATATATATATAAAAGCTGTGGCCTGGACCAGAACCTTGGGACTCCTGTAAGAATATCAGAACTTGTTTGAATTTCTATGTCCTGTGTTGGCAGTAAATTGTGTTCTTGAAATTAAATAGTATAGCTGTTTACTAGACAGATACAATGTTCACAGAATGTATATGAATTTGTATGTGTTCAGGTGCATGAGTTACAAAGATATTAAGATAACTTTGGACTGCAACACCATTCAGTATATTGGAGAATGCTCTCTTTTCTCAACAATGAAATAAAGCTGTCTTTTCAAAGGGTCATAGAGAGGTTATAGATCATAGGCTACAGACTGAAAATGAGCCAATAATAATCTAGTTACAAGACAATTCTATTAGTAGCACAAACAGGGGTGTCACATCTGCTCTCTGGCTCTGCACAGCCAGGGAAAATCCACAGAGAGGGGCAACAGTATTTAGAGGTCTAGAAAACATATCAAATAAGGAAAGTCTGAATTATTTAAGGCTGATTAATCTACAGAAAAGACTGAGGTGTTTATGTAAATACACAAATGGCTTCTGTGAAGACAAAGGGAATAATTTGTTCTTTTATGTCTATGATAGAACTAAAAGGAATAGCCCAAATTGTACGAGAGGAAGGTTTAATTTGGACAAGAGGAAAAATATTTTCATGCTATGAAGAGATTGCTCATGGAGGTTACAGTCTGGAGAGATCTTAGTCAACAACATGTAAAGTTAGTTGATTTTGTCTTGGGCAGCAGGATAGACTATAAATTCCCTTATAGTCTCAGTTCCCTTGAAACTTTTTCCAGGATTATTTGAAATGAATGGTTTTGATGTGTAAATCTGTAAATCTTTATAGACTGCTTTGCAGTGAATAGTCCCAGGTAGTACAAGGAACCTATGGGAAGAGAATTACTCATTTATCATTTAATTTTATTAACTTATTCAGGTTTTCATGCATAGGCCTATTGTAATATTGCATACAGGCCTCATAGTACTTTTTTATAGATGATTAATTATATTTTAGGATGGTCTAGAATGAGTTTAATAAATATACATAATGCTTCCACGTACACAGCACAAAAGGAGGACGAAAAATAATATGCAAATGCAGTCTCAGTGACGATTTTTAGCTAAATTATAGTCAGATCCTTTATAGTTTCAACACAACAATCTTCCTTGCACATCTACCATTATTTGTACCATGGATTTCACAGGTGCTTCCCCTAAATTTCAGTTATGCAAAACTTCACAATATATCTGTCTCTAAATGTAGCTGCATGTATGTTTGGTGTAATATGCTATTTTTCTTGCTTATGGGACATATATACTGTATTTAACCAATTTGAGTTTGAAATTACCTGTACTTTAGCCTCAATGAGGCTCATAATTATGTGTTTACCTGATCTGGAATGACATAAAACCTAAATGACAAATATTAGCTTTCCACTTTCTTTAATGGAAAATGCCCAAATTTGTTCCACTTGGAAATGCATTGAAATAGTTAATGATGGCTAAGTTTCTAGGTTTGAAAAATATGTGTCCCACTCTTGTAGCAACAAAAGGAAATACTCTTTCTTTCAGGTCTCTTTCTTTCCTAATTTCTTTCCTGTTTTTCCCATGGGAGAATGTCCTTCCTAGTATCATGCCTCAACATGGTATCATGTCTTAACAGTGTGCCACATATTTTTTTTTTCAGAGTAGAGCATAGGCGATGTATATTACTCATATTCAGACTGCCAAAAAGTCATTGTTTCACTGAGAGAGACCAGTTTATAATATTTTAAGCCCAATGAATATAGGAAATGCATAGCTGCTGGTCAGATAGCCAGAACTACTTTATTTGCTTCACATTAGCTAAATTCTTCAGTGGTATAGGCAGCATGCAAAGGCCTAGTTCTTCCACCTATAAGCACATTAATTCCTTGCCTTCTTTGAAAGCTACACTGGGTTTATCTACGTGGTGTTTTCCAGGCTGAGGAGAGCCTGCTTGAGCCATTTGTGAGCCACCATGAAGCTTCCATTAGCTCAGCTGGGAGACAAGCTGTATTAGCTTTGGCACAGCAACATTAGCTCCAGCTCAGGGCTGACCACATTCTGGTCACTGACTGCTTCTGGTCTGGGCAGCTCAGAGAGCCAGCAGACTGAGCTGGCAGTTGGTCAAGGCACATGCAATCCTGGCTCTCGTCTGCTTACTAAATGTTATGTCGGCATTCCCACCATGTCAGGCTAGGGCACCAGGAAAGAATGATCGCTCAAAATCCTAATGTTGTGGTTAGCTATATCTAATACTTTCTGTGAAAAGGTGTAGAAAGTGGATAGCTTCACAGTCTGAATACTAGTGTACAGAGGTATACCTAAAAGCAGGATTTTTTTAACTATAAGCAAGCTCATCCTTTTGATTGTGTCCTCCTTCACTTGAGAAGACTTCCTCAAAGAGGAAAATGTCTGAGTTTGATATGAAAGTAATTGTTCATTGTGTGGTTTATTGTCTTCTGGCATGAATCATAGCCAAACTTCCTCAGGTTTGCTGGGCAATGAATCGCTACACTATTGTGCTTTCACCAGTCAGGGAAGATTTTCACAGGCTTTAGTGTGCAAGATATCTACGTGTGAAATTTGATTTCAGTCTGTCTCTATAGTCATACTAATATATCTTTTGTTAACCCTTAGGGAATTAATGCCTGAGGTAATGTCTGGATTTGATGCTCCTCCCTTCTGCTGCTCCCTCCTCCTTCACACAAAAGCTTTTTGGCTCAGTAATGAGTCTAGTCCCCATTCTTCAGGACATCTTTCATTCTTCAGCTAGCTTCCATTTCTCTTCATTTGTATGTCATGATCACCAGCAGAGCAGAAGGAGATGACGTTTACTGAGGTGACCTTGGGTACAATGGCATCTCCACCTGAGAAGAGCCTTTAAGGTACTTCAGGCTAAATATTAATGCTCTGCTTAGACTATCTGATATCTGCAGTAGCCTTCAAAGCATGTTTCAGAACTATAAAGGGACTGATCAGCTCCTTGAAATCAGTAAAAATGTGAAGATTTGCATTAAGGAATAAGAAATTTCGCAACATTAATAACAGTGATAAATCAGTGTTCTAGGCCTAAACTATGTCCAAAATGGCACATTTTAGTAAATGCTGGCTTTTGAAAAGCCAGCTCTCAGATGTTCTACAGAGGACACTAATATAGTTGTACAGACGCCTCTGTCTGTCTAATCTCCACTTGTGTGAAGAGGAGGGAAGAATAAAGTTCTCTAGTCTGTTCACATATCTTAGTCAATCTAAAGAGCATTTTAGTTCACTTTTCATCTCCTGCTGATCTCAAAGGCATGGGCATTGGGCACACAGACTTTACTTCCAATTCTAATGAACAAAGTGGATCTTTAAGTAATTCTCATAATTTTGTATTAGATATTTCCTTTTTTGGCCAATATGCAGGTGGTATGGCTTTATTACATCACCCGGCTAACAAGTCTGGTTCTTTAATTCCTACTGTACCTGCACAGCATCGAGCTCTGCAAATCTACAAGGTGGTGACTGATACTTGGGCACACTGTGCTAATTAGGTGTTAGCTCCTCTTGTAGGGAGAGTTTAAATCACTTCTAATGAATCAAGACAGCCCTCCTGTCGTAACAAACAGTGCCCAGTCTTGTGCACTTATGTTGTAACAGCTTATCATCACCCTCTCATTAATGTATGAAAATGACAGAACATAGAAAGGTTTATCAGGCTTCTGTTGTGTAACTCAACACTGATGAGTAGAAGTGTGTTTCATCACCATTTTTTAGGGAAGACGGCAAAGAAGAGCTGCTATTGAGATAGTTGAATTTAGGCCATCTCTTCAGGCATAAAGTCTCCTCTGTTTTACAGCAGGTAAATCATAAAAGTGTTTTTTTTTTCAGTGAATAATTGAATGCTAGAAACATAATCAGTAAAGTGTAGCATATAAGAACTAATTGTTTAGATATTGCTCCCTTTCACTGATCCATAGTAAAAGGCTCAAAGATTGTGTTAGGTGCCAGAGAGGAGTTAAAATATACTATAGCAGTAAAAATACAGTACCAATAACTGTTAGTCTTCTTTAAGTCCTGTAAGGTGATATCATGCTTGGCTGAGGTTGGGAAAACTAAGGTTTGCTTACATGTATAATTGAAAGGGATGAGAGTTGAAGAGCTATCATATATGAAGAAATAGATGGCTTTTGCAACTCATGAAGGATCTAATCTCTTCCTCTTCCTTGAAATTTATAGAATTCCCAATTGATTTGAGTGGAAGCAGAATTTGGCCTTAACTACTAAAGCAAGACTGAGACATTTAAGAGCCAAAGGATCACTTAGTGTAAGACACTCTTTATTATAATAATTATTGTTTTCCTTAATGGCAGCAGAATAGTATTTACTCTTACAAAATGTGTTTTTCTTTGGCGATGTTTATATTGTCATCCAGAAAGGGTCTTGCAGCAAGAGTCTGTCCCACAACTGCTAAAGCTTCTTAGGCTTAGCAGAACTTCACTGTGCAGCAGTAGCATCATATAAGACTGAGCTTAACAGTATGCTTCACAAAAACAATATACCCAGTGACTGTAAATATACATATTAATTGTAAAAAAGAATGCACTTTGCGCAGTTTGATGGACAAATACATATAATGTATCATTTTTAACCTATCTCTCTTGAATTATGAAATAGAGGTAAGGTAACATTAAACACACAATGCTTGCTGTAAATTAAATAGATCCGTAGAGTGGAAATTGTTGAAACTGAACTCTTTATACTCTACAAAGGCTGTATAAATAAAAGGAATCCTAGATATATCTATATTGTATGTTGACTTACCATATGAAGAGAGAGTAAGATTTCATTTACATTAAACAGAGTACAAGACTGATCTAGCAGCAAATCCTGTCTAATTATTCAAGTAAAATTAGCAGCAACTAGAAAAGTAGTTTTCATAGAAAGGACTTTCATAGAGCACATGACCTTACCTCAGTGGTGTTTTCATCAGACCATATATAGAAGTTCATTTATTTGTGGAATGAATTACTTAACTCATTAAAGAATCTAGCAACTGCTGAGTGAGATTAGAATGTGAATTCCTGAGGCTGCAGGTGTTAGGTAGGGAAAGTTGCTAATATTTATCTTAAGTGAATTCATAGAGATATCACAGGTTTCCTTAGGTATTCTGGCGAAATGTTGCTGTTAAGAAATAGTAATCTGGATTTCTGAGTTCACAGATCAAATCTTTTTCACTTAACCCTGTATGTTAGCTCTGTTGTGTATTAAGATATTTTAGAAGTCTTAGAAAACTTCCTTTTTCTTGTCATTGAAGCAGTGGGCAGCCACACTGGTGAGTACAAAGTCTGATGCAATCTTCCCTTTACCCTGTGATATTAGCACCAAGGTAAGAGAGACTGCCTTTCGTATTTGCATGGGAGAGACAGAGGAATGAGGGAGATATACTTGACAGATATGTAAGATGCTACCCACTTGATATGTTGGACACTGAGCAGAACCTGAGTTCCTCCTTCCTTGATGCATAACTAGGACTTGCAAGAAAGAATGTCCAAAAGAATCATGTCAATGGTGTGTCAATGTGATAGGCTGTCAGGCATGTTTTCTGAACAGAGAATGGCAGTGAGAAGCAAATGTTTTTCTCCATTTTTAGCCAAATAGTAAAGTTCCAAGGAGAAGGCTAATGTTTCTCAGAGCAAGAAGAATTCTGAGGGAGGTAGTCTGGAACTGCAGCTTGAGCAGCCTAACCTGCTTCCCATCATCATGTCAATGAAGGAAGGAGACTGGGGAGTGCAAAGAGGGTTAAGAAAGAACATGTAGGACTAAGGAAATTTTCTTGGGAGGAGAGCGAAGAGAGAGGAGACACTATAAGTGAGGCAGAGCCAAAAGTTACACTGCCTTGACAGGCAGGTAGGCAGAGGCGAGACCACTAGTATGTACAGAACACATTGCAAAATTCTTTCTTGAGAGAGAGTGGCATTCACTGAGAACAACATATTCAGGAGCACTGCCAATTAGTCAAGAAGTCTTTAGAGTACTCAGACTTCCACTCTTTCCTCAAGTTGGACAGGTTTGATGCTCTCTGTACATGGATTTTGAAGAAAGATAAAATGTGTGATCCTGCAAGGTCACTGTGATCTTACCAGTGCTCACCATGCTGATGTCCAGCTGATAGAATAGGAAGTAACAGCCATTCTTGAAGACTTCATAGTTACACTTGGTAGTCAATAGATAGAAGTTGAGGACAAAGGTAAACTGCCTGTTGTTGTCAGGATTGTCACAGTAAATCTACAAACAAAAGGCAACAAGGGATTGGCAGAGGTGCAGGCAGTTGCCTCTTATCATAGGGAGGAAAACATATGATAGGGATAGTGGGAGCTTGATTTTGTTGGGAAGTAGATACTAGATTTTTAAAACAGTGTATATCACATATGAAGTAAGTCAATTTGCTGATGTTGAGATGCACAGATTTTTAGGATATATAGACTGAGACTCTGAAGTAAGATGGAGTAAGATACCTGTGATGATTAGAATATTTGGGATTCCTTCTGATGTGTACCAAATAGGAGTTGTTTAAGATCAATGCATAATGGAGTATACTGAATGACAAGATGCTTCTTTGAATAGCAGCTACTCAAGAACAGCAGGTGCTACCCACATATGATCAAAGAAGATTCAATAAGAGCTAAAGTGACATGGGACTGCCATTGCAGAGGTGCTATGACACCAGTCTATACAAGCATGCCCTATGGTGTTTCCATATATGCTAGATGTTTAGCCCATTTCTGAGATAGACTAAACATCAACATAGAAATAGTACTTTGTTCTGGCCTCCTGTGCCAGACTATGGACTATGACTTCTTCACTGAGGTTTCTTGGCACCTGCAAATACCATTCTGCTGCAATAAATTGAGAGAGCGAGAGCATTGTGAATGCTGAAAGGCAACACTAAATGGTATTGCTTATGAAGGACTATATAGTAAGCCTAGCAGTTGAACACAAAGTAGATTACTAAGTATGAATGCCAGAAGTACTGTGTTCAGCATATTGCAAGGATTTCCAGGGCAGTGGGTATTCCCAAAGGCAGCTCAGCTTTGATGCAATGTTGTCATGCCAGAGGCTCACTGAAAATCAGACACCACCAGAGGCATACTGGACACACTCACTAAAGTGAATCTAGTAAAGGAGGCTAAGCACAGTCACTGTGGTCAGAATATAAATCAAAAATTATTGTGAAAAATCAGAAGAACAAGAATGATGAATGATTAGAAAGGATCTCATGTGCTTGGCTGTACGAAAAGAATGAGAGACTTGTTAAAAGAATATATGCATCTACATTTAGGACAGCAGTTTGGTAGTGGTGAGAATTTGCTCTGGGAGATAGCATTTAAATTTGACGAAGCTGAATATGAATTCAGTACAGAAACACAATGAATTTTTGAAACAGACTTCTAAGACTTTTTTAGAGTCTTATTCAAGATGTGGATAGAATTGTGTAATTCAGATAAAGAGTTAAAAGCTCTAAAAAAAAAGAGAGAGAGAGAGAGAGAGATCTTATTCTTCATTTCAGGTGATTATTCTAAATAACAAGATTATAGCATTTCTGTCCTTACAAAAAACAATATAAGGTATAATACAAATAAATGGAATCTGTTTACAAGTTGTCTAAAGACTTGTGTTCTTATTAACTTCACCTAAGTAGTGTCACTAATGGGAAGAGAATGCCTTTTTGAATATATTTCCTTCAGTAAACCCCTATAGGACATTTAAATCTACTCCAAATGCTTATAATTTATAGAAGAGGTCTAGTTTGGATGATTGCTTTACAGTATGAAACTAAAAACTACATTTCATTAGAACAAGTTGGTTGTCCTGGGAATGAGACTGATACAGTTATAAATCATAAAAAAAAAACCTAGCAATATTGGTCTGTTTCAACAGCTCTTAAGTTTTACAATGTATATGGGTAATATTAGCCAGTGATTAAAAAGGAGATTTTTTTTTTTATGATGCCATCATTTCCACTAATCTGATTGTTAACTCGAAGTTTTCCATTAGTCAGAATGATTTCAAAGTGTTTTCATCCTGTAACGGTAAAGGACTGTGTCTCTGGATGACATGTTAGATTTTTCCATCAGAGTAATATTTATTAGTTCAAATAGAATCAAGATATGTTCTATGCACCATATCTTATCCACAGACTAGTGAGCTGATATATGAAATTTTAAATGATATATTTTAAACTGTCTTGCTCTGTTCAAGTAGAAGATCTAATCATATAATTACATTCTTTATCAGTGCTTCCTGATACATGTAACTGCCTATGTAGATCTGATTGCAGGACTGTCATCTTGGTTCAGCTCTTCACTTTCTAAATAAAATAAGAGTCTGTTTTTCTCACATTTCAAAGTTCTCAAATTCTCTTTGACCATAAAACAAGTGAATAGATATATCAGCCTGTAATAAGTTCAGACCAGTTAGTTAAAAAACTTTCCCTGTTATAAAAAGCTAGCTAAAATAAGTAAGGAGGAAGGAAATATCTTTATCATTTCTTTAAAACTTCTTCAAAGTTATCACTTGGGACATAACAAAAATACTATTTTTTTGTACATACAATCAAGTGCTGTGATTGTGACGGTTTGCATTATACCAGATGGAGGGGCTTATATATGATATATTAGATATGATGTATTTTATATTATGCAGTATATATTACATATTATAATTATATACTATATCAGGTTATACTTTATATTACAGTTCTCCCTTGTGTGCTTAAAGCAGAAGAAAAAGCTCTACCTTTCCAGGTAGTTAAACTGTGACATTCAATATGTGGATGATTCAGCTTATGTATATCTTATTCCAAAACAATAAACATATTTACTGTAGTGAATTGCGGCTGATATAGGTGTCAGCTTTACAAACTTACTTTAAGGTAAATAAAAAAAATGCAGATGAGAAGTGACTTCAAACTCACCTGAACTAAGAAATACACAAATAAGTACTACACAATCTTTCCCCTCTGACACAATTCTCATTCAGATTGCATCCTGATGTGAGACTGTACTTGTCCCAAATAAACAAAATCCTTGCCAGATGCAATAAACACATGGAAAAAAACTTAACTCAATTGAAGGAAGCAGAGAGCATGTTGACAGCTGTCTCACTGAGTAAATAATGTCTCAATTATGCCTATTAACATCAAAAGAGAAAGCAAATTACTATACATTTTTTAAAATAATCCATTTTCACATTACAATATTTTGTTATTTAGGCAAGCAAGCCAAGAAGAATCTTTACAAAGAGTATAAAGCTAAGAGATCTAGTGTACAACTAGACACAAGAAACAATTTATAGTGTCTTCTTGAGGCAGTGGAGAGTATATTGTAATATTCTGTGCTGGAATGCAATTTGGGTCAAATTCTACTGTTTGTTAAGCATTAATCAAAGTGGCTTTTAAGTCTCTGAGGGTCTTATTTGGCTTTATCAAAATAATAATAAAAAAGAATATTAATTATAGACATGGATGTATTTTGTGAAAAACAGCATTTTATTTCCAGCAATGCTGAGTGAGGATATTTTGGCATCTGGGTCTTCTATAACATAGAGCAACCTGACAGATAATATAGCACAGTTACGAATTTAGCTACCTTGAGCTTTCTCCATCTCTCCCATCTTCATGTTTTCAGTCTGTCTACCTGTGTTTTATCTCTTATTTTATCTCTGAGCTATACTTAAGATCCACTGCAATTTGAATTGGGAAAAAAAATTTTACTTCTTCAGACAGTTTCAAGCAAGCTGAATGAATCCTCCTTACCTCTAAGATGTGAAACTTAAAATGTCCATATTTTCAGGAATTCTAGCCAGGAGCTTAGAAATACTATGACATCAAAAGAGAAATAACACAATATCTAATGCTTGATCTGAATGTCGTGTCAAGATACATTGGAGAAGTTATCCGGTACTTCCATTTTACTTATCATTAGATGAGTGCCATTTACTGTTGCATCTTCATGCATGCAAGCACATATATGATACAAGTACACAAATCTTTTTTTATTATCCTAGGATTCCTATCATTCACAGTATGACTGAAAATTTTGTGGAAGCATAAATCTGGAGTTTAGGAGGTGCCTGTTATGAGTTCCAAAAATGTCAGTTCATATTTGGATGATTTATAATTGTGCAACAGGTATTTTTCAGCCCACAGTTTGCATAGTATAAGAGGTTTGGGTGTTTTTTAGGGGACAGAAACATGCCAAAATCCTTTACATTGAGTATCACTGAGCAAGCCCTATTGTGGTGTTTCAGATCACATGGTAACCAAGTCCAAAATCTGTGCCTAGAAGAAGAATGGCCTTTTCATTTTCTTCTAGGTATATGGACTACATATAAAATGCTGAAAAGTACTCAGAGGAAGACATGACACTGAGTTTCCATCTTGGTATATGACTCGAAAAGTAAGGAGAGAAGGAAGCTACACTGGCACTTGGGTTCAAAAATCTCCTAAAACTTTAGTGGTGCTGCATATCTCACCTCAATGAGCTAAGAAACAAGAACAAGAATTAGACAGATATATCTTTGGAGAATATAATTTTTTGTCATGGTACATTGCCCAGAGAGAAAAGAACAGCTGTTTGAAGGTGCTGAGGAGTATGGAATGGTAGAAGTAATCCCAGAAGAGGAGGGTAGTAGGGAAAGGCCAAATAAGGTGATCAGAAGCACATACTAAATTGTGGAGACATGTAATATTTAGCATATGGCTCTGCAGTTTATCGTAGGATTCCAAGATTATCATGGGATAACACCATTCATATGTTTGTGCATATACATACAGGAATATTTCTGTAAATGGGACCGTATTTATATGTAAATATCCCCAAGTATATAAAAATATTCTTGACTTTCTTCATTACTAGTGGTATAAATAGACAGCAGAATAAATAATACTGTAGTAGTTTCAACGTTGTCTATTTACAGCTTTTGCACACTTGTGTAAACCAGCTGGCATCAAGTTTTAAAATCATATCAATGTCTTGGAAAATCAAAACAGATGCTCATTACACTTTTCTAAGATAAAATTAATTGAACCTGTCATATTCTTTGGACAACTCTTTTAACATCTTCAGAACAAAGAAAATACACATTTAATTCACTACAGCCTTTAGTTTACAGGTCAGAAATGGCTTCTTGGGATAATTGTGCTTGTATTTGAAAAGCTTTGGCTTTGAAAACAAAAAGCTAGAAATGTCTATTTTTGTGTTCTGATGTAATTATGCTTCATGAGCTTCATCTATTCTAATTTAAGTTTTAAACTTGGGTGGAATAACCAGATTCGGCACAAAGAATTCATATGCAGCTGGATGGGATAAAGGGAACTCATGCAGAGAGCTAACGAATTTAACTGTTACCTCCTGAGACAGAAAAGGAATCTCTTTTATAAAGCAAATCTCAGACTCACAAGAAAGATGTTGCTATGTATGACTCCAATTCAAATAAGTCATCTGTCTTCATCGTTAGACAGTTTGGCTTGACTGGAGAAATCCAGACCTATATTTCTGCCATCCCCAAGAAAAGTCTACTGCCAGGCCTGTGACAATGCCTAGCATTAGCTATTTCATTATCTTAGTTCCCTAAGCAATAGAATAGCTCAAATGTTTCTTTCTTATTAAACACTGCCAGCAATGCCATCCTCATACTGTGTATGGAGTGAACTCACTTGTGACTCAGTTCACACAGGGGACTCAAGAACACTGAGGAGAGACAACAGAAATGGACTTTAACTTACTCAGTTTTGATGTGGTCTGCCATAGCAGTTTGTAAACAAACTGGGAGGATAGCAGCTGGGTATATGGACTACAAGGTAAATGAAAATACTGCATGGACTGCCAGGCTTAAAAGGAAGTGGTCAAAGGCTTGAAATCCAACTGGTGATTGTTTTTTTGTGGCTGGTATTGCTTGATAACATCAACAACCAGGATGGAGTGCACCCTCAGAAAGTTCACAGCTGTCATCAAGCTGAGAAGAGTGGGTAACATGCTAGAATATGGCAGAG
Organism: Nothoprocta perdicaria; assembly: GCF_003342845.1. Taxonomy (NCBI): domain Eukaryota; kingdom Metazoa; phylum Chordata; class Aves; order Tinamiformes; family Tinamidae; genus Nothoprocta; species Nothoprocta perdicaria. The sequence goes on from NW_020454383.1 coordinate 932,118, forward strand.
CTCAGTAACGTGCTGGATGGCAGAGCTGAGAGAGTGGTGATAAATGGGGCTGAGTCCAGTTGGAGGTCTGTGGACAGTGCTGTCCCCCAGGGACCGTCAATGACCTGGACGAGGGCACTGAGTGCACCCTGAGCAAGTTTGTAGATGATACCAAGCTGGGTGGACAACACTCCGGAGGGCTGTGATGTCATTCAGGAAGGGACCTGGACAGGCTGGAGAGTTGGGCAGAGAGGAACCTCATGAGGTTCAATAAGGAGAAGTGCAGGGTCCTGCACCTGGGGAGGAATAATCCCAGGCACCAGTACAGATTAGGGGTTGACCTGCTGGACAGCAGCTCTATAGAGTGGGACCTGGGAGTCCTGGTTGACAACAAGTTGACCATGAGTCAGCAGTGTGCCCTTGTGTCCGAGAAGGCCAATGGGATCCTGGCTGCATCAGGAGGAGTGTTGCCAGCAGGTCGAGGGAAGGGATCCTTCCCCCTTCCTCAGCTCTGGTGAGGCTACACCTAGAGTATGGTGTGCAGTTCTCGGCTCCCCAGGACAAGAGGGATGTGGAGCTTCTAGAGAGGGTCCCGGGGACGGCAACAAAGATGATTAAGGAACTGGAACATCTCTCGTATGAGGAGAGACAGAGTGAGTTGGGCCTGTTTTCTCTGGAGAAGGCTGAGAGGGGATCTGATTAATATGTATAAGTACATGAAGGGGGAATGCAGGGAGGAAGAGGCCAAGCTCCCCTCAGTGGTGGCCAGTTACAGGACAAGGGGTAATGGGTGTAAGTTGCAACACAGGAAGTTCCATCTGCATATGAGGAGGAACTTCTTTACTGTGAGGGTGACAGAGCCCTGGAACAGGCTGCCCAGGGAGGTTGTGGAGTCTCCTTCTCTGCAGGTCTTCAAAATCCGCCTGGACATGACGCGGTGCCCCGTACTCTAGGTGTCCCTGCTTGATCAGGAAGGTTGGACTAGATGATCTCTAGAGGTCCCTTCCAACCTTAACCATTCTGTGATTCTGTGAAGATGCCATTCAGAGTGACCTCAACAGGCTGGAAAAATTGTTTGACAATAACCTCATGAAGCTCAACAAAGGCAAATGCAAATACTTGCACATGGGACACAATAATTCCATGCATCAGTATAGGCTTGGGACTCCCTAGCTAGAAAGCAGCTTTGCAGGAAAGAACTGAGGGTATCCTGGAGGTCGGTAAACTAAACGTGAGGCAGCAGCGTGTCCTTGTGATTGAAAAGGTCTACCACATACTGGGCTGTAATAGCAAGATTGTAGCCAGCAGGTCAGCAGAAGTGATTACTCTTCTGTCCAGCACATGGGAGGCTCCTCCTGAAGGCTGAGTTGGTGGTTTCCCTTGCAAGAAAAACATTGACATACTGGAATTGAGAAGTTAGGGGCAGGAGTACACAATGTATGAAATGGGACCTGAGAGGTGGATTTGTTCGCCTTGAAGAAGAAAAGGCTAAGAGAATCTCATTGTTGCCTTTGGCGACACAAATGACAGACTATGCATAAAATTGAGCTAGACTCTTCAGATTTGCATGTTGAAAACAGGCAAAAGACACAAATTCCAGCAAAGTTCAAGCAAGTTTTGAGTAGCTCCAGAGAAGGAGATTCCACAACCTCTCCCAGAAACCAGTTCCAGTGCTCTATCACCCCCACTGTCAAGAGATTTTTCCTAAATTATTCTATAAAAGTGTCTATGCATAGTTCTTAGAGAACTTCATCTCCTCCACCTCTGTATCTTGGGATCACCCTCTTGTCACACTCCTCCAATTACAATAACCTCACATTTGGACACTACAAACATCAATTGTGATCCACGCAGAGATTAGAGATCTCATATGCAATGCACTATTTAGACCCTAGAAATGGGAGCTATGACTAGCTATGACTTCTTTATTTGAAAGTTTCTAGCTACTCATAAAGTCTTACTGTATAAATATTTCAGACAGCTTTATAATCTATACTTTTATTTTTTTCATCAAATAATTCGTCCAAACCTACAAGAATTTGGACTAAATTGTGCTTAGCTATTTGGATGGAAGGAGGAATGGGAAGAGTATAGTCAATGCAGCACTGCTTTTTGAGGCACTCATCTCCCTAGGCGAAAGGCAGCTCTGACACTGCTCATCTTTTGAACTGGAGAACTTCCCATTAAAGACTGGCAGTTTGACCCAGAGCACTGAACTAACTCCAATGTAACCTGTGAACTTCAGAAACAATACTCTTCCCAAACTGCTAAGATAGGGTCTAAGGGAATAGTTATATTATAGAACAAATAGTTTTTATTATTATTGCTATCATCCACATTGCACTGTACCATCTTTTTAATCTATTGCATGAATTCCAAGAATTAAGTATTTGCTTATAATGTGGAAATTAATGGTTTAACTGTGCTATTAGATCTGTTTGGCTAAACTCTTTGACCTTAGCGAAACTCTGTGGTTGTGTTAATACCATCCTTGCTTGGAGATTTTCAGTAACAGGATAGGAGTATAAAACTCTATCATATGTGAAGCTGAATAGACATTTAAATACTTTTATTTTGAAAGAAATATCTGGAATATTTATAAAATAATTTTACATAGATTCCTAAGACGAAATAAATGTTAATAAAATCATTCTTTTGTTACAGCCTGTGCCAAGTATGGGCTATTGTTCTGTATTTATGGTACTCTTAATTTTAAAACAGAATGGTAAGGGATTGTTAAACACACAAGCCTTCAGGGCTCTTTTTTTTTGGTAATTAGACACATAACTTAAATCCATAAAAGTGCTTTCTTGAAACCACCACCGCTAAAGGGGTGATACAATTTATTTTTGTGCTTGGCATGAGTCCTTGAAGTAATATATACCATTTTATTTCAGGATGTATAAACTACAAGTTATTGTTAACAGTAGAAACAATTATAACCAGACTTGCTTATTTATAACCTATAACCTTTTAAACCTATAATTTCATTATAGAATCATTTGAAGTTAAAGTTAAAAATACTAAAAAAAAAAGATATTTTATGTAGAGACCATAATAAATAGTGCCATAAAATTCTGTACAGAGAAAGATTTAGTATGGAAGGGCAAATTCATGTGTGAAACAGAAATATCAGGAAAATATTCTCTGTATTGCTATACAAATAGGGTTTCACAGGGAAGAATATCATTTATTTATGAGAAAGGAAAGCATACATTCTGTTTATAAAGTTTTAGTTAGCCCAAACAGTAATAAGCTTTTACCAGTTTCTGGAGATACTGTATCTCACATCTAACTCCTGCCTTTTATAACAAACATAAGCAAAAATTTTGAGTAATGAGTTTGCCCCACTTTTTTCTAAGTCCATGTGATTAGAAGGTCACATTTCAAGATAGATCACATAGGATTTTCCAACTTCCAACTTTTTCCAGCTTTCCAAGGTAGACCTCTGATTCAAATCCTTTTCCTAAAAGTTAATGAATCCATTGAAAAGACATGTAAGCAATGCACACTTAAAGAAGAGAACAGCAGAGTTCTAAATTTGGACATCTAATTTAAAAAACAATATGAATATATGGAGGAAATGAATCTAAAACAAGCATATAAACACACCTATTGTAAAATTATAGATTATTACAACTGTCAAAAGACCAGATAGCTTTCACTTCTGTCTCAATATTTCATTTTTCACACCAAACTTTGCTTTACAGGTATTTGGAAGTCTGCAAGAAGATAGCCAAATTCTTGTACAAAATAGTCTGTACTAGAAATAAAAAGATCTCTGTTGAAATAATCTCATTTCTTCACCATTACCCCCACAGGAAACAAGGATTTAATGAGCTCTGGAAATAAATGACTCTTTCTCTCTTTGGGTGTGGTCTTTTATAACAAGTTTCAGGTGCATAGGCAACATAATATTGATGGAGTGTATGCTACTGCTTTGTGTGTCAAACACTCCTTGGAAACCAATAGATGTATGTACTGATGGAATTTCTCAGATTGTCTCCTTTCACTAGGACTTAGCATTTTCTTTAGAGAAAAACACAGAAATATCAGTGCTTATTTTCCTGATCTTTTCTCCCTGAAGAGGACAGTAGAGTTGAAAGATCCTTCCGAAGTCATTTTGAGTCACTTTGTCATCATGCACGTAAGTCTGGTGTCAAAGGATGGAGTCTGCAGGCTCAAAGCATCAACTAGCTAGCAAACAATGTGGGCTGCTGCAAAGGTTACCTGTGGTTTGGCTGCACTTAGCAGAACTCAAGCTGAAAAGAACAGTTCTTTGATCCTGACTAATGAGCCCCAGCTAGTGGGAATTGAGGCCAAGCTCAGATACCTGAAAGAAAGCCACAGTAGAGCAGGCTCCTAGCTTAAGGTCATGGCTTTGAGGTAGGCTGATGAATTTTAAAGGCTAGGGTAAAGGCTAGAGAGTTACACTGTTCTCTGACATAGAATTGCATTCACGTATTTTGCTGGTTTGTTTCCCCAGTAAAAAACAGATACTGATCGGAATCTGAATACTAAATCCATATTCCCCATCCAGCACTGAAGTCATGGAGATGATTTTGTTCCTTCTCAGGAAGTTTAGATTAACATTCGTGAGGCCTTTGAGGGCTCAGTATGTTGGGTGGCTGTGAGTACTAGTCACGGTCATGATATATGCTAGCTATAGTATGTTTAGAAAGAAAGACAGTTATAAGACATCTGACAGACCTGGGAGGAACCAGTTTCTTCTTTATCCAATAGGTATATCCTCTGTTTTGGCAAACTAGAGGTTGCTATTTTCCAAAGATCTTGAGAAACTGAATGGAAGGAAGTAAGCATTAGACAGGGTAATTTGCCTGTGATGAATTAGGGCTGGGCCTTCATTCATTCTTTTGAGAAATCTTTGATCTGGTTTTACATCTTAACTGTCTTTGATGGGAAGCAAACACAGAAACTGAATCTTTGCCAGGTAGTCATGAGTGGAATAATACCTGTACCTTAAGTTGCTTATTTACTCCCAGTAGGCTTATTGATCTCTTAGGCTAAGGAGAACATCTATAGCGTGCTGCAAGAGGGAACAAAAGGGAGAAAGAATAGTATATATATCTGCACTTTAGGCCATGTTATAGACTATGTGGTAATTTGGACTGCAACTGTCCATTAGCATTTACAGCTAATTTCTACCAGATGACACATAGAGAATGAATCATAACATGCCCAAGTCTGCACACCCTTTGGAATAGAGTGAGCTCAGGGCAAGAAAGGGCAAAGGGATCAAGCATTCTGCTTTCTCATTCTTCATTAGGAAGCCAAAGCAAAGCTTGCTGCTTTTCGTATCTCTGCTCTTTGACACAGCACCCTGTAGACTGAAAATTCTGTGTCCATAGTTAAACACACAAATATACACATATATTTATTAAATTTAACAACCATACCACATCCATATGTTTGTATTTATCCATAGCTATCTCTCTTTATAAATATGAATATGTATATATACAAATATATTTGCACATATATATAAATATGCCCATTAACAAATACTGTTTGCATATGTCAGGCATGTGATTAGTGGTAGGTGAAACATTGCCATATGACTGAAAGGAAATGAGTTGCCATTGCTGCAGATAAGTAGATGATGAAAGCTGTCCCTTCCCCAGAAACTTATATCACAAAACGATAGCAAGGAAGATAAACTCTAGCAGACTTGTATTGCTGCCCTTTTGCTGACCCTTCTGCTGCATTTGAGTGACTGGCAGCACTAAGCCATTAGGAAACAGGGCGTGGACGTTGCACCCAAAAACTTTTCGTAAACACCTGTCAGAAGTGTCTGTCATGGATCCTCAGGAGACAAATGTGCTTTCGCCTTAACTCCTCGCATCTTGGAACAATACTGTGTAGCATTTGCATCTCTGACCTTATCAGCGTGGTCCAGCTGCACGTAGACCTTAGCTAAAAAGAACAAACCTGATTTGGTCTAATGCTTTTCCTATGCTCTTTTACTTTTTTTTTTCTCCTTATAAATTGTTACTGACAATGTTCTTCCATGAGTAAATGTTTTCAGCATTCCTAAAGTCTCATTCAGCTTTTTCCTATAAGTCCTGTTGAGACAGGAGGATAAAGATAAACACACTTCTAGTGGGTGAATGGATGTCTCAGAAATTCATAGTGGGATGTGAGACTTTTTTTTTCCTCTTCTTCCCTGCATTTGGTTTTGGCTCATTTTGTTAGAGGAAGATTGTTTGGGTAAAATGAGCAGGTGGCCTTGATGTTTCCTAGTACATAAATATCCACAGTAGCAAATCTCACAATTCATTTTTGCCCTTTCTCCATCAAAAATTTCAAGCATCAAAGCAAGATGAGAATAGTTTTGTTCTCATACCACTGCAGCTGATGTCTCCCCACAGCAGAAAATTGAGACACAGACAGAAAAAGCTTACACTTCTGCTAAGTAAGGGAGGAGAAGTTGCCTCCTGCCTAAGCACAGGGCTTGGTGTTCAAGACTCTCATTCTTCCCTCACAAAGTACAGAACTGCAAATATTCTTCTGAAAATACAAACTTCAGTCTTTCAGCTGTCTTTAGCTGTGCTATAGGTAAACGAGAGCCTGGCAACATAGTGACTTATTCTCTTTACCTGATAAAAAGCACTGTGGTGAAAAGCTGAGATCATGATCTTAGCAAAAGTACATGATACTCTGAAGGAGTTTTTTCCTGTTCTGCTTGTTCCCCCGCCAACACCTACCACCATAGCAGGGAGACCACCAAGGGCAGACACACAGCTTCTTGTACAGGAAGAAGAAGAAGAAGGAAAAAAAAAAAAAAAAAAAAAAAAAGGTCAATTTGGGGAATCCGGTGCACTCAGTTTATACCCTGGCCAACTCCTAATATGACCTGCCTGGGGGCCATTTTGAAAGGATTTAGCTGGTCTAGACAATGGCAGCTGTTTCTTTCATCATCTGTTTTGTTTTATGTTGCATTTCTGTCTTACACTGCTCTCTGTCAGGGCTAATCACACTTTTATTTTGAGGAATTGCTTTCTGAAAGGCACTAAGGTATTTATTCTCTGGGGCCAAACAGCCTATATTCAAAAAGAGCTAGGTAGAAGGATTTTACTCTGAAAGTATATATTGTTTTGACTTTAGTGAATTGGGGTTGCAGAAATGGAGGTAAGTACCATATTTGAATTAGTCACTAGCCTTTCCACTTGCTCTCTTAAAGGAACAGATAAAGCTGGAGGCAAGTCCCTGGCAGCAGATGCAAAGTGTGGGGCTTCCCTTCCTCCAAGTGCAACTATTAGCTATCATTACTGGATTTTTTTATAATGAGCTTTGGGACATTTAGTTTACACCTAAGTTTCTCTCTAATGCCATGGAGTAGTGGTGGGGTCATGTGCTGTTTTTCTTGCATTTTCCCTACACCTACTCCTACACAGAAGATCATCTTGTTGTAAGGATGGGATAATCCTTCAATGTTAACCCAATGATATATGTACTGAATTCTAAGTTGAGGATTTTATGCTGAAATTGAAAGTCACTGCTGAAAGTCAGTGAAAAGTCAGTTCAATAATATAACACAATTGCTACATCAAGAGAAAAACAGGAAGGTTGAGGAGAAAAATAAGAGGCCAGGAAATCTTCTAAGGAGAAAACTCTGTAAGTGTTGAGGTAGCAAATGAGAAGATAAGAATCTCGGACAAAGTTTTGCTAACGTTTGATATATTGCCTGTATTTGTAAAGGCAGGATAATTTTGTGTCAGAATGACCCAGAGTAGCAGAGATTTTTCCATCTACAGGACTATATTTTATGCTGTTTTTTTTTGTGTGTTAGAGTTCTTGTATCTCATTTCACTACCTCTTCCCACATAAAAATAGCTTTATGCAAATAAATGCTTGAGATTTCTGAGCTGGTTTATATTTTCAAAGATTTGATAATGTTCTGGTTCTACAGTACCATTCAGAAAAAAAAAAATCCTGGAAAACTTCACATGTCTAACCTAATTAAAACCAGCATCAAACACATGCCTTTTCAGTTTTGATTCAAAAACTAAATCAGATTCTGATTTCCGAATATGAGTAAGAAGCTGATTCCATAATCGTGGAGCATAAATATGAGAGGCTCCATCTGCCAAACGTTTTCAATTTATATTTAGGACAAGCTAATAAATCAGGCTCTGACCTTGAAGTATAACTGGAAACATAAAATGAAAGTAAATTATAAGGATATTCTGGAACAATGTAAAGAACTGGATAGGTAAACAAAAGTACTTAAAAAGTAATCAATATAAAATATTACTGCAAACCAATGAAAAGTTTTCAGCTTCAGGGTGTTTTATTCCAAGACTTTTCCAGACTTTTTTGCTTCTTACAGAAAAACAGCTGTACTTACTTAAGTAATCTAGCAGCATTGTATCAGAAATTGAACTTAAATTGTTCACAGGGTTCACAAGTTATGAGAGCTTGCTTAAATCAGCACACAAGGACTTGAGTTTCAGCTCTAAATGCGGCTAATCATGTTTTTGCTGAGTCATCACAAGCAGCAACTAGAGACCTTTCCCAACACCTTCCATATAAATGAAGAGTGTTACTTGAAGGATTGCTCTACACTCTATGCCAAAAACATTTTTTTTATCTATCATTTAAGAACACATTTTCATTCTTGGTTGAGACCAAGCAGAGCATCTGCATCTAGAACTCGTGTAGGCTTCATAGTAGAATTCACCCTTGTTTTTTCATCATTCACCAACAAAGACCTGCTTTATAACTTACTGCATTTTCCCTTTACAGTTCTAAAAGGAGGAGGAGAAGTTGCTTGCCAAAAATTGCTGTCAGTTTGACATAAGTGTGGGCTCAATCACATGAAAATCGAAAGTGTTTCTCTTTTCAATTGATTGAATGATTGAGTACAGACTTTTTTAATAGGGCAGTCAGCAGAACTCATCCATAAACTCAGCATGAGGCATTGTGTTCACCATGCTCTAAACTGCTGACAAACAGTTTACAGTTTGTCACATTTGGCAATCTATGTACAGAAAAAGGCCAGTCCTAAGCCAGACTGAAAATAGGAGCTTTAACCGGAACTTGGGAAAAAAATTGGTGGGAACAAAGATTGTACAAATATACATTAAAAACTTTCATTTGCACACCATCATAACTGTCTTTTCTAGTCAATTATCATCTGTAAGTTATGGTTGTTAGGTTTGTGTATTGTTTAAAAAGATGAATTTATAACATGTTCAGTTGATATTAAGCATTAGTGATATAGGATCGTAGAAATGAGGAACGGAGTGAATCAGGAAGAGTTTGAGTCTATTATATGAGTATCATAAAATCTGAATATGAAGAGATGGAGATATTTAATTTTTTTTTTCCAGCTTCTGGAAACTTTTAAAAAATTGTCAGTTGGGAGTATTTTGAGAAAAAATAAATGGGGCCAAGCTGTTGCAGTTTCCAAAGAGGCCCCATAAGATCAGGTTATTAACTTGCTATGTATTTTGAAAAATTCTGGGAAAAGATAGGTCTTGTTCTTATACATTTTCAGCCCTGTTTAGAGATGATCTAAATACTCAGATCTTCATGGAAATACAAAGCTCTGCTGAGATTAGTTAAACCACAGTTTGGCACTTTGAACCACTCACATAATGTAGTTCACAGAATCAGCAATACAGTGAAGCAGCAAAATGAAGTGTAGAAAAAAATAATACCAAATTAGTAGCAGAATAACACTGACATCTTATGTATACAGTGTGTGCATGGTTTTGTTTCATAATGTAAGAGTGAACTATCTGTTTAAGTCAGAAGGGTAACTAACTCTTTAATGGCAGCTGCCAGATAAAAAGGTAATTTAAAGGTAACTGCCAGATAAAATTATAATACAGTAGCAAAGATATTTGAGAATTAAAGATTAAAATAGCAGAGGTGTCACAGGTCAGAATTCATCAGCTTCCTTTTATACTAAACATACTTTGTAAAGCTAAAATATTCCTGGTCCATTTTATTACTATCTGTAAGAAGCACAGGCATAAAAACTCTCCAAGAGTAATCTTTCTGGAATTTCTGTCACTAATACTCATTATATTTTTCTCAATTTGTTACTCTTCTCAACTCTGTTTAGTAATTTTATAGAAGCAGATGTACTATACACTACAAAAGGCAGTAATTAAAACTATTAATCCATAATTTCCTGTTTTCTGAAAGCCTTTGTATTTGATGCACAGAGGAAGGACATATGTTTGTATATCTTTTCCTATAGAAATATGGGTATGCAGGTATATATATAAATGAATACATCAAAATAGTTAAATGATTAACCTGGAAAACATTGAAGCCCTTGGTTGTTAAAACAGTCTATCAGTAGCCCACAGTAAGCTGGAACTCAAACCCTGGTCTCTCCTTGAGGCTTTATTCTTTCCCCAAAGACTGCAAAGTGCAGTCACATTGACAGTAACAAAGCAGTTTTCTGACATTGACATTAAATCAAAATCTAATTGTTATTTTTCCCATGATATTTTTTGATTTTGAAACATTGGCAAGTTTTAAGTAGAAAAATGTTTGATTTGTTTTTTAGCTCTACTCATATAGAGAAGTATTTATGTAAGGGTCTGAATTTTGAAGCACACCATTAAGCCCACACCTATTAAACACAGTAGGTAAGTGTATGATTACATAACTTATACATGTTCATTTAACTTGTTCAACTTCTCTTTCTCTGCTATATCATAGTTGAAAGAGATTCAAAAAAGGGGAAGAGCACAAATGAGGAAAAGACACCACATTGATTTTTGGAGTTGACTGATTCTATGCAGTTGGAATAGTTCTTCGCAAAACTGTTTTCAAAATATTTTAATTTTCAAATTTATTCTAATTAATATGTCTCTTTTGCAGATCCTTCTATCTTGTTAAAAGGCCTAATAAGAACTCTGTAATAACCAAGTCAACTGGCATAAAAATATTATTTAGAATGTGTCTACATTTGAACAGCTTCTAGACAGTGAATTTAAGCATTTCAGAAAATGTTTACTACATTAGCGAATAGCCTCAGGGGAACCATGGGAGCATTCTTTGGTGATCATATTTAAGCTATTAAGACTGTAAGCAATTTTAAAAAGTTAGCTGAAAATGGTATCACTAAGAAATGGGATTTTCATAAATGAAGTCAGTCACAGACACAGTAACACCATGAGGTGCCTCTTATTTATTGGTATTGCTAGAGAGGGAGGATGTTAGAGGAAATGAGATGAACAACAAAATGACAAAATGACAAAATGACAAAATGACAAAAAAACAGCCCCAGATTTTTTTTCTCTTTGAGAATGATACACTGAAACCTTCCTTACAAGCTGGAGGTTAGAACTTTGCCTCACAATGTGCTTTCCTTTTCCTCTGGATCTATGTACTGCTCTACCAGTGAAGGACTAGGAAAGAAGCAGAAAGGCCTAAGGCCACAGACACTTGGGGAGGTACGGAAAAGTGTCACACATTGCCACAGCCCATGAAACCTTCAGATAAATAAATAGGACGTGAAGCATCTGTTTGCTCTTCATTAATATTGAGGAAAATGAGAAAATCTAGAGGGAACCTTCATTATAGGAATAGTGAAGGTATTGTGCTTGTTAGGGTTATTGTCATCTCACTTCTCTGAATCAAGTCAAATACATTTGCAACATCTGTGACAAGGGTTTCCTGTGCATCTTCTCATCTACTTTGAGATTCGAGTGCTTATTTGCTGCTTTCGTTGCTACTCCTGCTCCATCCTTTCCTGATTTCTCAAAGCTTTCCTGATCCCTCCATTTTACTACTTGGTCCAACTATTTCCTGGGTCTCTTCCCTGATGTTGCCCCTGTTGTACGCTGTACCTCCTTCACAGGCATTATTTTCCCCTTCCCTGTCCTCTTACTTATCTTCTTTCTGACATTTTTTTTCCCTCTGTTCCAGCCTTCAACACCGTGCCTCTTCCAGCCAGCCTCTTCCACTACCAACTCTACTGGGCAAATGGCAGCAGTAGATGAAAAACAGATAGCAGACGCACATACCTTTATATGGAATTCATTGAGTGATAGTCATAATGCTTATCCCATCTTTGCTGTGAACTTGACAGCTTATATGCTTACCTTGGCAAGTTGGTCTAAAAAGGAAACAAAAACAAAGTCCAGGCACTGTAAATCAGCATAATACAATAGAAGTGTTTCTGATCCTTTTAAATGCCAATTGTACAACATTGGTATAAGTGTGGTCATTCCCGATTTACATGGTTGATTGTGCAAGCTGAGTAAAGAGGTGTGAAAATTAACTGTTGTCAAAGAATTAGGTGCATTTGGGCTTAATTCCCCACTGTGTTGCTCTAGTATTACATTGCTATAATGCCACTAAAGTCAGTGGCATGGCTGTAATAAACTGTGGGGAATGAAAAGCTGTTTTGTTGCCTCTGAGAATTTTCTGAGCCTGCCTGATATGGCATGAGTCAAAAATATTTTGTTATTCACTGCTTTTTCTAATTATCAGATTTGTCTCCAGTCCATTTTGTGGTGTTGGCTAGGCACTTGATCTGAGTCAAATTTTCCATACAATCCACACTGCTTTATGTTTCAGGCTTTTTTCTTCTTCTTCTTTTGCCTTAAAACCAGAACAGAAGAGCTGGCTAAGCGTGTATAAACCTGCCTGATGGAAAGACTTGTTTTTCCTTTTCCCTCATACCTTCTTTTCCACTTAATGCTAGTACAAAGATGAAACAATGGTTTATATAGCGTACTGGTTACAATTATGAACTAGAGAAAGTAGTCAGCAAATCATCATTCTGTTTACTTGTCATAGGACCACTTCAACTGCATGAGCCATCTTAATTAAAGAAGCTAGTCACTTGGAGATGGTATTAATTATTATAATAAGGAGCCTTGGCTTATCTCTCACGTTGTGTTGAGAATATGCATTTCAGCAACCCTTTGCTGGTAGCCAAAGGGGTAGGGGCAATTAGAATGAATAAGTTACAAATCCTCCTATTCTTCATCAATCTGTGGCCTCATCACTTGGCTCAAGTTCCTGTGTTGGTCCCATTATGCAGTCATTGTCTTTCCTGCCCCTTTTTGCCCTGGAGGAAGAATATTCACTCTAGATATTGAGATTAAATTTCACATGCAATTTTCTTGTCAATTTTATGCACTACAATCTAAATCTGTGACAGATAATTTGGTGGAAAAGTGGAGTTATTTGGTCTGGGGAACATAAAAGTTCTACTGAATTTTGTGAGTATGGGATAGACCTAAGATATGTAGTTAGAGGCATCAAATGAGAAAAAAAAAAAAAAAAAAAAAAGCACTTCTTACTGAGGAGCAACAGGCATAAATCATTATTTAGCTCCCAGGCTTGCTTTTTTTTCTTGCTCCATGAAAGGTTACATAAAAACCTAGTTTTGTTGAAGGAGGTTCATGGAGTAAGCTGTAGCCTTTGGACATAAATGGAATGATGTCTTACCTATACAAATAAATTTCAGCATTGTTGGCTTTGGTCTTTTCCTGGTGTAAATACCTTTCCATGGCAATTCTCCGTGGCACTAGCATTGAATATCAGATATTGTCAGAAGCTTAGTTTTTGATATCTACCTTTCCAGACTGTTTTTCCTGAAATCTATCCAAAATAAAACCTGAAATCCAACAAGAGTAAAAGTACTAAATATCTGTTGTTGCCGATAAATTCTTTTTATTTTTCTGTATGTCGTGAATTGTGTACCTTCTTCTTCTTATCCAGGGTCAGAGACATTAAAGTGAGCCCAATGTTTCTGAAGTTTAAAAATTATTAATTTTTGATACAAGTAGAGACTTCTTTTTTCTTTCTTTCTTTTTTTTTTTTTTTTTTTTCAAAAGACCAAGTATATTAGAGTGTTATATCCGGCTGTAAATGCTCTGTTTTAGCTTTAGCCTTTTGAACTAAAATCTTTCACTTATCCTGACTAATGTCAGCTGAAAGAAAGTTCCAAGTAAAACGCCCTTTACAGTGCTATTTTAGGGCAGAAGCCATTCTCTTTTTCTCTTCTCTTCATCTTTCCATTTTCCTGATGCAATCATCAGTCTGGCCTTGGGCTCACCTCACAGACATTAAAAAACAAAAACAAAAAAAGTAAAACCAAAGGGACCCTTCAAACCTGAAAATTTTGCTTTCAGAACAGGCTCAGAATCTAGTGACTACCTTCCTCTAAAAGAGTATTTCTGATTTCCGAGCTTAAAAAAATTGGAACCATCCAAACATCTAGTGGCAGATATATATAGGTTTTTTTTTCCTTTGAGCCTATAACTTAATCTGGCAGTGAAGAAGTCTATAAAAGAAACACTGCAGAGAGAGAAAATAAAGTAACTCAGTAAGGCTTGGCAAATACCTTCACAGAATAATTATTCTAACAAGTTTGATCACTACAGACACAAACAAACACATACCAGCATGTTGTCTTATCTAGGATATTTTTGGAGAGATCTTGAGGGGACAGTATTATGTTACTCAGCTGACTCCATTATTTTTTGTTCTCTTTCCTTTTTTTTTCCCTCTGATACTCCATGACAATGTTTCACTTCTTACACAGCTTTACAGTTGGCCTCATCAAAGTGCCAGGGGTCAGATTATTTCCCAAGGTCACCAAATGACTCAGTAGGTTAAGTGAAAACTCAGCTCAGAGGACCACCCTGCTTTCATGCTTTCAGCTTTTGTTTTAGGCATTCAACCTACACAGTTTCTGCAGCATTTCACACATTCCATAAACCTCAATGTCTATCAGTCAAAAAGATACACATCTTTGATTCTGCAGAAAAATTCAATATGTGTAAATGTGCACAGTGATATGGATTTCTAAACTGATGGAAAACATATTTGGAAAGCATAATTTAGTTCCTATGCCATTAAAATATCCTTTTGGCCCATGCCTCAAAAGTAAGATTATATGAGAAAAGTATTTGTGGCTTTTATTAGGACGATTCTTTCATCTAGTTGCACTCCTGTACTAACCACACATACTCGAAATTCTCTGCTTGTGTCCAGTATCTCATCTTTTTACTTGTATCTGAAAATTAAATTTTTAGCATGATTACTTGGTTGTTATGCTGCAGATGTCCTCTGCATGCAGCACATGCAGCACAACTAATATCAGATTCCATGGTTAGGTATTTATTTATAGTTTTTCTATTTGTAAAAATTGAGAGCTAGGGACATGATGAAGTTTTTACTCCACCAACAGAGCAAGCAAGACAAGCTTTCATCTATACATTTGTTCTAACTAATGGTGAAAATCTTGCAAAGGTCAGAAATTTCCTTTTGTAGAAAACACAGTATTCCAATGAAATAGTATTTTCTTTAGAAATGAAAGATTTAAGAAATTACTTGTTATTACACTTCATTAATGAGCAAGGTTTGTTACTGTCTTGTGAAACTGTGTAACAGGATAATGTCGAATGCTACTGTGGCTAACTCATATCCAATGGTTTGCAAGGACATCCCACATTTTGAGATGGTTAGCTAGCAAGACAAGGATCTTCACAACTGGGCAAGTTATTACTATCACTTAATTTGTGGCAGCATACTAAGCATCTCCCTTACTTGCTGTTTCCAGAAACTCTCATATGCTATGTCATAACAGTAATTTTGTCATGTGAATTAAAGAAGACTCTCTCCTGTCTGAGGTACTGCATGCTTCACTTTACATGTCTCTCAGCATTATCTCTCAGGCTCTTTGGTAAGCCTCTTCCTTCTGGAAACCTCAATGAGAATCTCACAAGACTGTGTTTTCTCCTGACATTTTCTGCATTTTGATTTTTTTGCTTTGAGTTCTATGTAAATTCTTGGAAAAGGTCCCTTTTCCAAGAGTCAGCTAACATTTCCTGAGCCATTTTGCTCCTTCATTCCCTTCCGTAAGAAATACACCCATCAAACAATGGTTGTAATGAGCTTCTGGAAAACTATTCACTAAATTTTTGTTTACCTTTGTCTCTCTCAGTTGCATGAGAGGAGTGCAAGTAATATTTCAAACAGTATGAAGGGAATGGAGGTGATTACTTGTTGGCCAGAAAAGGGAGTCTTTGTGGGTTGCCTGAGTGTTCTCTATCTAAACAACTTTAATAGATAAGTCAGTAGATGATAGTCAAAATCTGTAATGGAGATTCCAAGTTTTATAGTACTCTACCTATATCCAGAACATCTAGACCATCCAGAACCTACATACAGAACAGTGACCATTTCCTCTTCACTGAAAATCTGTGCATACAGTAAGTCAGATTCAGGCAAGGGAATATAAGCAAAGTTCCAGGAATAGGAAGGATATGAATTGTACAAAATGCTTCTCTAAGTTCTTCTCGAAGATCTTCTTTCTTATAGATCAAATCGTATGTGCAGAAGTGCTGCACAAATGTGGTGCACAATGTAAGCTTCCATGTCAAAAGCACGCAGGATCATGCGTGGATCTGTCAGGTCTGCACTGCACCCTTGATGGTTCATTTTTAGGAATCATGGAGTATAGCCTATCAGGTAATATCAGTTAATTTAGAGAATAAATTTGTGAATATGCTGTCATGGAACCTTGGCTAGGAATTCATAAAGTATGAGGTATCTACAGATCCTCATTCTCTGCTTCCTTCATTCAGTCTGCCCCTGTCCTTTTCTATCTCTTTTAAAAACTGCATGGATTGGGAGACATTGCACAGTAGGTCCACTTAAAAAAAACATTTTTTTTCTTATATAGAGCTAGTAAGAAAATCAGAAGATGAAATCACTTCTGATTTCTTTAAACACATACAGAAAAAAAAGGAAAAAAAATGGCTCTTGTTTAGAGTTGGTCTTCAGTTTGCTAGTAATAGGATGTCTGAACAATGACCATGTTAGAAAAGCTGGGTGTACCTGCATGTGGAGGTTTCCAAGTTTATTGGAAAGGGTACCACAGTACTTACGTTTTTATGGATTTATTTGACTTGTTTAGTTTTTATTTCTTGGTAGTTCTGGAAAAATGCTTGAGTAGCCAAAGAATCTGTACTTAATTGGACACACAAAAAAAAAAACCCAGCAGACAGGAAACCTATTTCCTCACAGAGATACTGTGGTTTATATAGTCTGTCCTAATACTGAACAAATCTATTATTAATTTCTGATGTCCTCATGTTTAGAAAGCTATGAATAATATTCAGCTCCTTTTTTTTCCTATACCAATCAAGAAAGGCTTTGTCAAAAGACATGCTAGAAGTTTCAGTACTGGGTGATTTTTGATTCTATTCAAAAAAAATTTTTGATTTTATTTTTGTAGTTTATCTCATTTGATAGTTTATCTCATTATGATATCTCATAATATCTAAATACAAATATGTACAAGTGTGCAGGCAGGCTGAGGAGCAAAATCTGATAATGAGTCTATCCCAATATTTCCACCTTGAATTTTGTTAAAATCAGTAGGTGTTCTAAGTGATGGGTTTTATTTCCTTGCTGCTTAGTGTTAGCCCAAATATCTACCTGCATTTGCTTGGAAGCTGTTGAGAGTAAGGGCTGTGTGTTCATGCAGAACCTCATGGAACAGGCCATCACAGAGCTGCTGTAATAGAATTGCTAATGTATAATAATAATTTATTGTGAATTTCTGTATCATTGGAGTTCTCAAAAGGAAACTTTGAGGGATTGCAGCCAAAAAAGGAAGCAAGGTCTGGAAATGGATGTTGATTTTCCTTGCTTTGGTTCAGAAGTTGTTTGCAAATAGTACAATCTAAATTCAAAGAAGAGATTTATGTTACTTCAGGACGAGGAAAATTACAGAAATTCTCTAAATTTTTTAAAGCACTTGGAAGGCAATTGCTTTCTATTCTATTTGGAAATTATTCAGATCTTTGATGATCTTTGGTGATGGATGACCAAATAGCAACAGCACCACTACACCCAACACCAAAGAAGAAATTATTATGGCTTTTTGCACTACTTCTTAAAATACTAAATGCAAATTAAGATATGACTTACATATCATGACACCTATAAATAACCTAGTCCACTGTATTATTGGTCCTTGCTTCCTTTTGACTTTTTTTTTTCTTCTAATTGTGCTTATTTTCCTTCCACTAACTTCTAAAGTATATTTTTTATCTTTCCAAGTTCATTTCTTTTAAAGGATGATCTTATTATCCCAGAGACCTGTCCATTCTACTCTGATGCTTTCTTGCATTCAACATTCTGCCTTTTTTCTCCTTGCTCTGTCCTAACTTCACTGCTCTATTTTCCTTCAATATTTACTGCTCTGATTTCTCTCTTACTCCCACAGAACCTGGGTAGAGCAAGTAGCATATACCATGAACATCATGAAAGGAAAATAAGGACTACAAAGTGATTTGAAGATGATGCCATTATTGACCATGATCAAATAGGAACTCTTCAAAACTTGATCCATGACAGGAGATTTGGAAATAAAGATGAGTTTCTTACCCAGATATCATCAACTTACATCGCATGTTTGTTAAAAACAAACAAACAAACAAAGACCTCTGAAATCACTGCATTGCATTGCTTACATTGATTTTTAAGGGCTTTCTCACGGTCTTCCTCAAACTGACATCACTTATGTAGTATTTTGCATGTGAAAGCATGGCCAAGGCAAATCCTTCAGAGTTATACTCTGAAGGGAGCCCATAAGGGACTCCTCTCTGCATTCCATGTGCAAATACACCAAGTTTGTTTTCCGGAGGTCATGGGCTGTCAATAAGGTGGATGTAAAACATTTACATCCAATAATGTGGATGTAAAACAGCCAGAGCCTAGAGCAGGTCTACATTTTATGGATGTTTTGCAAGTCATTCTGTCATTGGAATAGCCAGAAAGACACAATTAATGATGAAGAAATAGACATCTTTCTGATACTACATCTGCCTTACATAGTGAAGGAGAAGTCCTTAGCAGACTTGGGGCAAAAGTGACTGCTCACATCTGGAAATGAAAAAAGAGTGTGAAGGATTGGAAAAGTCCTAGTCACCCCACTATTCCCTTAGGATATATTCTGTAGATTTTCAAAGAGATTTATTCTTCTTAATCTATATTTCTTCAGTCAGAAAAAATATAGGTTTAGCCTATTTACTACATTATACTCATGTCTATGTATAATTGCAACAGATGACTTCAGAAGAAAGCTAACATTTATTTGTTTTACTCTTTTACTTATATTTACTTATTGATAATGAATTAGCCCTCTGCAAAGCAGAAAATACTTCGGCAATCTTAAGGCTGAGTCATGTCTTCTCTTCATATGCTTCTTGGACCTAGTTTGGGGTAATCTCCTTCTAGTATGAGGAGACTTCCAATACTAGGAAAAAAAAAGCAGTTAAATTTTGTGAAACATCTTCAATTTTCTTCTTATTTATTTTCTAGAAAAAGCACTAAGGCCTATGGATGGCATATAAAAATATACACTGCCTTAGTTCTCCCACTGCCTTTCAGGTATCAGTAAAGGAAAGAAGGCAAAAATGTACTGCTTTCAGTCATTTCACTTTAGACAAAGAATGGAAAAAAATGTACTTATCAATATCACAAGGATATTGCCAGGCCCTAAAGTTCTTCTCTATTAGACACTCTAGGCTTTTCCTGTGACTTACTGTATTGCAAGCTGTTCCAAGAGAACTACCTCTGTGGTATGTCTAAATTCTAGTATGCTCTTTGCAACCTGGGAGATATGTGGCATGAAAAAAAACAGATCCAGTGGTAACATTATTGGAAAGCATATTCCTGTTCAAACAGGCTAGAGATGAATAAGATAGATTTCTAGTGAGTAGACTCATCTCTGGCTTTTGTCTTCCTTCAGTATAAAGTAGAACACAGATAGATTGATATAAGAAAATCTGGCAAACTAAGCATTAATGATGGAGCAAAAGTGTCATAACATTCTCATGATGAAGCTTGAATACCTGAACAGTGAACTACAGAGGAACGTTGCTTAAGGTGACTGTCAAGTTTCCAATAGGTTTTCAGCAATCGTTGGTGTATCTTCCCCAAATCATACAATGAAGTCAGTTGAAACCTTTCTTTTCTCTGCATGAACTTCTCTAAAATGCCTCTGATAGAGGTATGTTCCATTTTAATCCATCTTTACGAGGACATGTCATTAGTTTTCTGATATTTTGCAAAGCCAAAAGACTGTATAAGATATTGTATGCCTATTAAGTGTGCTTAAGTTACTGGTTATGCGTATTTCTTCAGGCTAAAGTTGTGCTGACAATTACCACATTTCACAGTATTTCTGAGAAATCTAAAATTTCTTTTAATGAAAGCGCACTATCTTTACAAACATTAACAAAATTAATTTTAACCTCTGTTTCTGTGCTTTGAAATAATTGACAAAGTATGTTTTGTCTATTTGAAATAAGTACTAAATTGCTTATTTCAAATTAGATATAATATATAGTAATTATAGCAATGTAGACTGTATAATTCTTTCCTAAAGATATTTTCACATGCAGTGGTACTAAGATATGCAGAGGACTATTTTGCTGTTCAATTCTTTACCTATAAGGAAAATGATTTTAAGATTTATCAATGTATTTTCTGGAAAAAAAAAAGCAAAATATTCATTTCTCTTTGGACAGAGTATCAAAATAATACATCAGGAGTTAAAGATCAAGCAACTCAGAATCCATTTACAGTGGAAAAAAAACATATACTTGGAAGATCTTGACTGGATCTTCAAATGACATATTAGGTAATCAGCTTTTTTTCTTGTTGAGAAATGTTTGTAATGTAAGGAGGAGTGTATTTCTCTTGACAAGCTACTTGTATGAGTATAGGAGCTCTTGTGCTGTAGATTAGCCTGACTCAGCATTATTGTGAAGAGATAGCATCCCTTCTTTTCCCTGTTATAGTGAGTTTCATTATAATGTAAACAATTTTGATACATTCAATTACCAAAAGAGATAAATATAGAAAATATTCCTTTTAGATTAACTAGCAAACAGGATATTCCTTATCAAGTGACCTATTACACATAAAGGTAGTAAAATTAATTGCTTAACATCATGCAGAAGCACAGAATACAGTTGCTGGCTGTTGATGTAGAAACCTTAAGTTTACATTTTAAACTTGTCCATAAAAGCTACATTAAGTGATTCTGTCTCTGAGGTGTAGACCACATCATACCTTAGAAAGGCAGTAAATTAAAGGCTCTAAACTTTTCCAATTCTTTAAATATTATTAGGAAATAAAGGCTCCTGGAAGGCACCAAGATGCATTACTTCCACTGACTCAAAAGGCCAGAAAATATTTTAAAAATTTAGCAGTGAAGAGATACTTTTTAATGCCCTTTTACTCACACGGTGTGGTACCATATTTGGCCATGGTCCATTGTCTTGCAGATGTTTCAGAATTTCTGCTTCTCATATTAGATTGAACCAGGAAGCATAGAGGCTTCAAAATTAGAATCAATAAGAGAAATACAGAAACAAATTACTGGAGATTCATAGGACCTGAGATTATGCTCAAACCTCATAAAGATCAATTGATACTCAAATTGCAAAACAAGTGGAACACACATATAGCTCTGAGGATATTTTTCCACTGGAGTAACAGTAGTAGCATGTTCAAAGCACAACTGCAAAATCTTATGCCATATTAAAAGAAAGCTTTTGATCTTAATAAAAGTTAAGTAACATTCTATCAGGTGCAACTAAACACTGCACTGATGTTTACATTTTGGTTTACCTTTTGGATTGAGTTTGCAATTACTACCATAACTTTTTTTCAGACATGCATCCAGTGACTTATAGGCATGTTCAGTAAGGAAGGCACAAGCTAATTTATGAAGACAAAAAGTACAGAAATAGAAAATTCTTCACAAAATACAATGAAAGCTTCATCTGAAAGAGGTTTAAGTATATGCAAGTTACAACAGAGTCCCTTAGGCAGGCTACTTGTATGTAGGTAGATAACTTGAATGCCTAGAACAAAAGATAACTCAAAATGATGCTTAATTTGCCATTTTATTGCAGGGATTCTATTTTGACTAGTATTAAACAGTCTTGACTGATGCCCTCTTTAATTTGTTTGGTGCAAACATTTTCTTTCAACATCAGACATTGAATTTTTTAACCATACATTTATTTGAGAGACAATATTTGTGTCTTGTACTGACAATTCCGTTCTTTAATTGTGCAAAGGTTTTTCTGTTAGAGAATGCATGAGGGCATTCAATGATGAGAGCATTGATTAACCTTGAGACACATAATCTAGTTCCCAGGCTTGATTCTAAAGGATTTTTGGCTCTTCTTTCAAACCTGATTTGCAAAAAGCAATTACTATGGAACTTCAAGAAACCTCACCTTTTGGATTTTAAATTTACTTTCTTCTTTAATGTGCATGGAATCTGAGCATGCTGCCTCCTGCATCTTATCACTTAAATATATGCCTTGATACCAGAAAAAGAAATTGTGAAAATTGCAATTCTGATTCAGTACAACTCATCATATATGGAACACATAGAGAAGTAACAGTGCCAGGGCTGTTCATCTACTCTGGATATAAAAACTGCTTTATTTGTAGCCCACACGCTAGGAAAAAAGATCGTAATTGGAATAGGTTATGAAAAAAAATGAGGAATGGCACAACTAACGGAAGTAGGAATATGCAGAGTCTTTGTTTCAAAGATATTTGTTTTAGTGCACTTGAATTAGTGGTAATAATGGAATAACATGAGGATCACATTCCTTTCACTTTTCCATGTGACATTGGTATATGGACCTTTAGGAGAACTTTCTAATGGAGGACAATATTGGAATATAGCCTTCGGGGGCCAACTGAGTCCGCTGAAGATTTTCTCACAGAAAGCATGTCTCAGGGGCTGACTCATAGCTAGGCACCTCATAACATTATCATACAGACTCTGCCCCAGGCCTTAAAGCTGATTGAGAGTATCTATGCAGCTGAGCAGGACAGGAGGGTGATGTCCTGAGGAGGGTGATGTCCTGACTTCCACAGTTCATCCTGTTGGGGTTATGTGGGGTAAGAGAATTTATGTGTCCCACACTGTCAGTGACCCATCTTTTGCCAGCACTAATCAAGTTTGCAAACAATGGAAAGTATATAGTATGTTAAGACTTGTACAGGTATCTGATACAATCTAAATGTGAGAGAGTCCAGTTTCATTTTCTCATATTTCTAAATGAATGTCCCATAACTAGGATTTTTATACTGGGAAATGCTGATGGCACACACCTATTTGTCTGCAGGTAATACTCCAGCAAATAAATAGCTCTTCAAACTGACACATTTAATATATGGCATCATCCTTATTTAAGAACACTAAGATTATTTTCTTGAATGTTGAATAATGTTCCAGCAATTGAGAGAATTGCTCTGAAGTTCAAAGAGTCTGCAGACTTGGGATGAACCAAGGATCTTAGGACCCTTTGCCTCACAAAAGTGGTTGTGCAGATTTTAGCATAAAAACAAATGCTTGCTTTGAATTTTGGTTGAGAAGAATACAATGATTTTGATAATATAAAAATAATCATTTTTAAGGATAAATCCTTAGGCATTTGGAATGTGTTTCTTGGTAGTTATGCTTTATTTTAGATAGGAGTCTGGATATGACATATTTGAAAAAAGTGTAGAGTTACATGCAATGAAATATTTAAGGATTCATTGACTTTATATGAATGTGATAATTAAATATTTAAATTTTGCAGTGTTCCCATCTGGAGTCATCACTTTACTTTTTATTATAGGTAAAATATTAAAAATAAATAAATACAACTTAGCCATTTGAACGGGGAGACAAAAAGCAGAGAAAGTAGTGTGTATGCACATTATATTATCAAGACTTTCTGTAATGTTATCATAGGCTGTTCCAAGTTACCATGTATGAAAACAAACCACACTGACTTCAAGCTCCAAAATGAGAAAAGTTAGGGAAATATAATCAGTGCAGCTGTAGCAACAATGCTATTGTTAAAGCACAGGGAAATTTCATAAACAGTGAGTAAGAAGTTGAGAAGGAAATAGTTGTAGACAAAATTATTGCTAGAAAACATGAAAGCAACTCTTTTTTCCCATCCCATCCCATCTCCTCTCCACCCTGTGAAAAGATTATCCATGGAAGGGGAAAAAAGGGTGAGGTTGTGGGTGGTGTTCTGCATAGGGCCATAACACACACAAAGTATGTGTGTTTTCTTCTCTTGGAAGAAGATGAGGAAAAAAGAAGTGAGCCTGGAATTTTTTTTTTTTTTTTTTTTTTTTTATGGAACACAGCTGTACTTTCAGGTGCCATCTCTGGGCCATGCATTGTATGAAATAAGTCAATATTAATATAAGAATAAAAGAGATAAAGGACAGTCATCGATCCATCATAGTCATTACTTGCAGCATGACAAAGATGTTTCCAAGATGTTTTAAAACTTTCTGGAAGACCTAGTTGCTGAACTACTGAAGTAGTTTCTGGGCCAGCAGTGCTTAACTAGGTAAGGTTTCAAAGATTTCCTCAAACACTAATTTATCCTGCTTGTCATTGACGAAGCTCTGGATACCTTAGTCAAAAAAGGAAATGCCACCTACAGAGCAGCTGTGCTTTGTAATGGTCCCACAGTGGGCATTATTCTCCTTCTTTGACTCTTGCTTTGGCATTATGCTAAAACCTTCAGTGGAATTACTCCTGCTTCACATCATTGCAGAAGAATCTCTCTAAGTCTGATCCTTTGATAAATACTGTTTCATATGATTGATAGTGCAATTCCCTGCAGCATAACATGGGACAGTCTTTAACCCACATGTATTAAACTGCTTCCGTGAGCCACTTAACAGTGTGATAAGATAGAAACAAAGATGAAAGTTGACTGATGTATCATTCAAATTTGCATTAAGTAAAAAGTGATTTTCCTTGTATAGGGAAATTTATTTATAATGAACTTCAAACATATAAAATGTTAGAAGCAAGTTTGTTCTGATATCATTGAAAACACAGACATATGAAGAGGTACCCAATGTAGCTGATTTTTGCCTTATGTTCTTTGCCAAGGTTTGGATCGTACATTTTAAACTTTTCCTAGATTGTAACTTGAGAGTATGGCAATGTTGCTATACTGATCTGCCAAAATAAAAAGATCTTTTTGATGTATTCTTTGAAGTTTAAGATTTTCTTAAGCAGCAATATAACATTCATATTTTGGAAAAAAAGATTCCTATGATCTGGCAGGAAACATAATGTTACTTGCTCACAATTATTTCCAAGACATTAAGTTATTCCATTTTGGCATTTACTTAGAATACATGTATTTGGTGCGGATAGGAAAGTTATTAAACAAATGCGCATTCTGGTGAGTGACAACAAAATTTAAAAAAAGGGAAAAAAAAGCAATGTGAGCATTTCTTCAGAACAATTTGATACAATGTTGCTATTCTGGGATGTTTTACATTCCAGGAATTTGTCAGTTCTTGATGTGAGATGAGCAATACCAATTTTAAAAGCTGAAATGCTGAATGGAACTTTCTTCTTTAGAATGTAAAATTCACTTTCCATCATAATTACTATGCCTTTTAACACTAAAGTTCCTATCATCATATTTATCTAGAATTCTATCTTTTTAATTATCAGGTTGCCCACTTTGCCTCCAGTTCATTTACAAAATCCAACAATAGAGTTTCATCCCTTTGTGTTCCTGTTTTCTCTCTACTACCTTCAGCATGTTCTCTGTCTTCTCCCTGCCAAAGATACTTCCTGTCCCTCAGACATACAGAGCTGGCAGCAAAGAGGTTAGGTCAGCTGTGAGAGGATTTTCATGGAATCAATTAAAAATTTCTGGCAGTAAGAATGTAGACACTGCGGGATGGGACTCACTTCACACAGAGTTTTGATCTCATCCAGTTGCTAAAAGTGCTCTTTGCCCTCCAGCCCGGCACCTCTATTTCTCCTACTGCCCAGGACTTTTGAACACACAGTTCCCAGACAGACCAGGTGTTCAAAGTGGGCTTTTTGCCTTCCTTAGATGCATTAGGTCCTGGAAACAGTTCAGTATTCTATGGACTCCCAGAGCAACAATTAACACCACTAATTTTTCTGTAAGAATACAGATGGCTAAATGCCAGACATAGTATCAATATGGTTGTTGCCAGACTACTAAAAATGAACAAATCAAATACAATTTACTGGTGTTCCTATTTTTTTTTCTGAATTAGATCAGTGCATTTTGAGAGTGGGAACTCAGCTGGACTATAAACGAGAATTATTTAGTTGACATAATTTATTTGGACTCTTAAAAGTGCTTTTGACAGAATACCTCACAAGAGGCTAGTAAGGAAATCAAGAAAATGTAAGGTGAGAGGGGAAGTTATGTCATAGATTACAAAATGGCTAAAAGAGGATAGAATAAAATGGTCAGTTTTCAATATGGCAGAGCTTAGCAGTAGCAAATAGTAAGACCAGAAGAACCTTAGTAGGTGTTCTGGAAAAGGCTTTAATCAACATGGCAGCAAGATCTACCATAGAACTATTTTTTTAACAATTAATAACTATTCAACTGAGACATTATTTATGTTAGTCAAGACAACTGCCTAGGCAATTAGGCAGCACAATGACAGAGGAAGTTCATGATGGAAAGTTCAAAATAAGGTGTGTTGGAAGGATATTACTAATATGCATTGTTGAATTTTAAATTAACAGTAACCACCCAAGAAAGTGACCTATGTGTCACTGTGGAGAGCTTAATAAAAACATCTGCTTAATGTGGAAAGGCAATCAAAAGCAAAATTAAAGTCTCAGTTGAATAAAGCAAGGGGTGGGGTTGTGCAGAACCTGCTCTGGCGAGGCCTGCCCAGGATGTACAGTGAATTGGTGCACTTTCTCACCCAGCTGTGCCATTTCTAAGATGAGTTGGCTAATCCCTGGGACGTGGGGAAACTTTTGAGCACCTTTAACACTGCTTCCTTTTCTCTGACCTCAGTTTTCACCAGGCCTTCCTGGTGCTGAGAACCTGCCACTCAGGTTTGGAAAGAAAGGGAGTTTGTAATGTGGGCCTACTCAAAGGTAGTAGTTTAATAATCCACAGCATTAAAAAAAAAAAAAAAAAAAAAAAAAGACTGCATTCAATTAAAAGTCAGAGAGAATTCAGGTAGGAAGGATTATTCAGTTTAATTATGTTGAAATTTGGCCACAATACAATAGTTAATACTCCTAGTTATGTGGAGTTCAAGATTTCTTTTGTTTTAATTCTCAACTGAAACTATAATTAAGCTCTATTTAGGCTCAAGAATTAAGAAAACTTACTATTTTGTGATGAAGAAAGATAACTTGCCACAGGGTGACAAGGCCTCGATAAAAGCTGGAATTAAAATCATCAAGGACTCACAATACCGTATTAATCACCAAGTTTTGCATGTGGGAGTCTTTACACCTCTATATAAACATAATCCCATAATGGTAAAACATTCCATTGCCTCTATTTTACCACACTATTATTCAGCATGTAAAATCTTATTCTCCTTGCTATAAAGTAATACAGGGTGGGGACTAAAATGACAGATAGAACCAGACTTGTTCAAACTTACTGCATGAGGCAGAAATCATATTTTGACTACATCTAATTGAGAATATATTGTCATTCCATTGTAAAACTCTGCTTCAAAATATGGTAGGTGCTCTGTTCATATCTGAAACAGACAACCCAAAATAGTGCTGAATTGCTTTAAAACAAGGAAACAGCTCATCCAAATGAGTAGAAAATAAAAAATAAGAGTCTCTATGGATCTTGTGGGAAGCAGAGATGCATTGGAAAGAAAAAGAGTGGCAAGATAATTTGATTTGCTGGGGTTGCTTTGCATTAGCCATACAGCTCAGATTTGTGTGTCTGAAGAGATAGAGAACATCTTTTCAAAAAAACTCTAAAACACATTTTCTACCTTTAAGGATAGGCAGGGAGAAGAACGCAGGATGTTTGAATACTTGTGAGAAAAGGTTGTAGCATAGATAGAATTGAATGGGCTTTGACAGGAGGAGACACTGGCAGATATTGGCCTTAGCATGGGACTTGGTAAAAAGAAATTAATAAGAAATTAACAAGAAATATTTTTTGGGGAAAAAGAAATTTATAAGCATCTCTTTTCATCAACTCACACTGGAACCACCCAGACTACAAGTTAAGGGCTTAGCTGGACTAGATGTTTCTAGCCTGATTCATGTATATGAGCAATGGAGAGCAGTGCAACTGTTCACTGACTATCAATGGAGTTTTTTAGCTGCTGTAAAAGGAAAGTAAACCAATGATAGAAAACACTTCAGAAGAAGGCAAAGAGAGGTACATTGGAAAGAGGAAAGTGCAGAGTGCAGTTCTGAATGGAACCCAAAATTACCAGGCTTCATATGTTCCTTTTCCAGGACAACATACAATTTCTGGTTGTGCTGGTTCACCTAGAAAATGATATGCTATCTTGACATCAATTACTCTGCAAGTTTATACAGGAAAAAGCAGTGCAGTGGATCCAGATTTCAACCCTCCTGACATTTCATATGCTGCCAGAATAGCACTCTTCTTCCCAGTTTCTTTCTTAAAAAGTTAAGAAGAAATACAACATTACACTTGGATGATGTATTGCAATCATAATGTCAAACACTAAAAGCTATAAAAAGCCAAAAGTATAAATACTTGTGCAACCTTAATTTGAGCACTTCCATATAGAGGCACAATATCATTTTTAATTACATGGTCACAATGTTATTTATACACAAGATCCCAGGTTTATTCAGTATAATGAAGGAAACTTTAGATGTAGTAGTAGAAATCCAAGTGTCTTGGACTTCTAAATCCAGCATAGAGAGGTCTAAGACAGAGAACATCAGGTAAAGAGAAAGCGTGCTTTTATGACTAAAAAATATTGCTCTGGAAAGCTCTGTCTGAACTTTGCTACTTCCCATGTAATAGGTAGTTGATTATCAGTCTGTTCCCAGACAATTCCCAAAGTGTCTCTTACATGCCTGCCTTAGGCCTCTGGGATATATTTATAGAAATGACAAATGTTCAGAACTCTGTTTGACACCAATGGGAACTGTACTTTGAGCACATGTAGCGGTATGTAATTCTGCAGGTTCTGAAAAGATCTACTCCTAGGCATGTGGGATCTGGCCTATATGATCAGCGAAAATTTTTGACCTTATTATCTTTGTGCTACTTTTCTTTACCTATAATAACACTTTCCCTGAGACTGTCTTTTGAAAATACATGTCTTTTGACATGTGAACGTGATTACACTTTCTGAAAGCTTCACAAATATTAATGATTTTATCAAAGAAAAAGCCAAAAGGAAATGTGTAAATCTATGTAAAACATCTGGGTACGGATGTGTTACATCTGTGTAAATGTGTAAAAGAGAAACATGTAAATGTGTGTCTGGACAAAATATTCCATACCTGTTCATTAATTGAAGACTGTCCAGCCTGTGAGATGAGACTCAATGAGGCAGAGATTTCCCTGGAGAAAATGGAGACACTATGGACTTTAGACATATGATCTTGATGGATATATAAAAGATGACCCAATATTATGACAGTCCATTAGTTTGAGTACTTGATGAGTCTGCAATCCTGTAACACAATGTTATATGTGTGAAATATATGGAATGACTAGTTTTGCAACAAAGAACAATCAACCTATTATTTCCATTCTATTTTTTAGCACAATCGCAGCAGAGCTTGTGGGAAAGATAATTCCCAGGAATCTTGTTGCCTCTGAGCAGCTTGATTCTTCTCAGTCACATTATTCGCTTGGGTATAGGACAGAAATGGCACTGCCTCTACTGACCCGAGAATCCATCAAGACTGGATATCCATACTAATACTGTCAGATTATTCTTCCAAGTTTCATTAGTTTTCATATTCCACAAGAATATTGATCACTGTTTTTAAGTTATTATTATTACCTAATTTGCTTCTCCCAAAATGTCCTGTGGGAAAATCTCTTTGCTTCTCTAATGCATTACAATGGAGGAATACAGTGCAGATCTGTCTCATCATCTTTCCTGTTCAATGTATTTGAGAATGTTGGAGAGTGAGAGCAGTAGGATCTAAGTTTTTTTCCAGAATGCTATTTATCATAATTTTATCACTCCTCTTACAACCAGTGCAAGCGTCTTGCCAAAATTCTGAGAAAATGGAGAGGGATGAGATCTAACTGATTTGTCCAGAGCATCTGAAATTAAATTGATGACATGATTGGGGACAGTAACTCAGTCATAAAACCACTATATCCTTCATTTTCCCACTCTTTCTTACTTATGTTTACAAAATTTCGGTTTTGCTAAATAGCAGTTGTTGTCTGTTCATAATGTAGGAGTTACTAAAAGTACTGTATTGTTTGTGCTTAGAAGACTGAACCATTTTCTTTGACTGTGGAAATTGCTGCTATGATCCTTGCTTTTTCATACTTCAGTACTAGATCACTTTAAAGTGTGGTTACATGACATGTAATACAAAATCCTACAAAACAGAGCAAACCAAAAGAAGAGTGGTTATTGTTAGCAACAGTATATGCCCCTGCTGTGAAATGATCTGTAACTGAATATAAGAAATTGGGTTTGGCTCTAAGGTACTGATAATGATTCCTTTATGATCAGGCTTCACAAAACCAATTCTCTCTTTGTGTCAAACTACCAAAGACAGTGTTAGTGTATCCTCTATTAAGCCCTTATTGACTGAGAATATAAAAGGCTAACCACAGAGAATCCTCTGTAAAGATTCTTCAGTTTAGGAATATTTTTATTTTCCTCATTTAGTGACCTTCATTGTATGCTGTAAGTATTATGCAGCTGGCTGCCAAGGCTGGGAATTGAGGGAGATTTGAGACTTGACTTTCATACTTCTGTTTGTACAGTATATGTCTAGGATATCCAGAACCTTTAGAATTTTTCTCTTTCCGCTTATTAAGCACAAATTTAAAAAAAAAGAAATAAAGGGCTTCTGACCTGTGCCATTAGATGAGCATCCCAGTGTGGTAGATGATGCAAAAGCTACATTGCTACTCTATTAAAAAAAAAAAAAAAAAAGAGAAGAACTAAACAGTGAAAGGAATCCCAATAGAGATAAAATATGACAAATATGACTGTAGAGGATTTTGTCTTCTATTATTGCTTCCTTTGGATCAATAAAAGCCCTGCACAGCTATATGAACTTGCACTTGTGATTTCATCGCTTATGAGCAATGTAGCAATTTCAAACTCATGGTTATAAAACATTTTTACCTCCTTTTAATGTCTGTTTCCAATATACATGACAACTAGATTTATCCTTCTTGTCTAGTTCAGTCTGGCAGTGTAGGATAAAAATTCTTACTGAATACATATTTTTGATGCTATACTCTGAAACTGTGAACTACTGTAACAAAGCTTACCTGGGAATGCTGATCTTTGTTTTATAGCTGAGGAAGATAAACATCTTCTGAAGTTGATAAAATAAGTTCAGTGGACTGGAGTGTTAAATTTGTTCTTTCTTTGTATTATTTTTTGTGTCTGAATAATCTCTCTGAAGCTGTGCTTGATATAGCTATGAATCAGTTCTTCTAACCCTAAGCTAACCTGGTGCAAAGATGTAAGCACAGATTTGTCACTTCCTGTAGAATTATTTCAAAGTAAATAATATGTTGTAGAAATTAATGCACACTGAATGAACTGAGGTAAATCAAACAGGTCTGGTCATGTGAGACTTTATGTAACTGAAAGTTAAGAAAAAAAGAACATCTTGTCTTCAAATAATCAGAGTTCTCATCATACTGATGGTTGCATATTTCATAAAATCTTCAGAAATATATCCAATTTAGAACTACATTTTTTCTACCATGAAAGCTTTTAAATAATAACACTTGGGTGTGTTCTTCATTTCTTATCCTATTATTTTTTTTTTCTTACTAGCCAAATTGTGACTGTGTGTTTCTGAGATTGCCTAGACTTATGATCTAAAGCATTTACTTCAGCATGACTTGTCCCTCCCAGCACATACACAGGTCTGATATTGAAAAGGCAATACACTTACTTTAAAAATCAGTCAAGGAAGGCCATAATATTAATTGATAAAGGTTGCATGAGAAGCTCAAAAACTAGAAGATGAGAGAGAAAGGGAGAAAAACTGAGTTTGACTATACACACTGTCATGCACTAATATAATTACTTCTATAACTAGCTGTTCTGATATAGCTTTTCTTGGTTTATATTCACTCCTTACTTAGGCAAAATTCCCAATGACTTTTTTCCCATGGTGTCTTTTCTGATTAATGCTTAATTATATTATCTTTATGTTGTTTTATACGGATTAAACATCATTTAGAATTTAGAGAGTGTATTTTGTATTTAGACAGTCAGCTGGTTCAGCCAGAACATGAAATAGAATCAGAAACTTTGTCACTCATTATTACTTTATTGTGAACTTAATACTTCCTCACATAGCAATATCTCTTTTAAAATAGAGAACTGCTCTCATACTACCATTCTGACAAAAAAAAGTATATAACCATACGATGGCAGCAATATGTTTAAATACATGGATTCTAATATATAATATGTTGTAGCTTGTCTATAAAAGAGTAGTATGACTAATAAGCCAGCTTTTGAAAGAGCAAGACTTGCAGCTGTTGACTATTATGTTCAAACTGAGGTTTCCATAGTTTTTTCTTTGTTTGTTTTAATTACAAAACAAATTCTGTCTATAATTTTAGTTGCTGAATAAAATTCTAATGGCTCTGATCATTCATCCCAAGGCTTTTTAAAATCTATTTAAGCGTGTAAATAAGCTTTTAATATTACATTTTGTCTTATATATATACATACATATCTTCAAGGGAAAGGCATATGCAGATAAGTACCAATCATTTTATTTCTTCAAGACTGGATGTATTGTACATATACATGTACTACATGCCACAAAATTACCTATGTACTGCCATTTTCATATTAAGTAAGGGACATTGTAATGTCAAGATTGCTAAAATCCTTACAAAATCTTATTTGGTGTGACAATATACTGGAAATTGTAACAGAAATTATCTGGTTCACCTATACTGCTTCAAAATGTATTTATCTATCTCAGCTGATAAAAGTGAACAAATACTAAATAACAACCAGAATTATAGGAGATTTTACCAATGGCAAGTATGTCAACACTTGATAAATACTTTACACTTAGTTTCTAGAAAATTATTATATTATAGATGGTAACATAAATAGCCGTTTTTAAAATATGTATGCACACATATACATCTTATGGAAAACTCAGACAATTAATTAGCACTGCCATGCTTTCTTTTTCATTACCTGAAATGATAAGGTTTTTTTTAGCTTACTAAATATTGAAGTGACTTCTTTAGCTGTCGGAAAGATTGTAAGCCTGAAATAAGATAATATAGACATATCAATCAGAATAAGGAAAGATTGGAAATATTTTATCTTAATACTCTGTAAATAATTACTGAGGTTGCAGTTAGAAACAGTTTTTGATAAAAATTTAGTGCACATATATTTCTAGTGAGTGAATCTGGACATCTTATAATCTTATAAGCTTTAATAAAAATTAAGTCGTATAATTTCCCATCCTAATGAGAACATATCATAGAGAAAGGATACATCTTGCTGTAGACTTTAGTGTAGCCTAAAAATCAGTGTGAAACAGAATTTGAGGCAACAGTCTTCTCGAATGCTTCTTATAAAACTCCAAATAAATGTAAAGATGTATAAAGGTGTCTAATAAAATTTAAATGATTATAAAGAAATTGGTTTATACAACTTCACATGTTTTTATTTGTTTAACTGGTCTCTCTAGATCTTTTTTTGACTAAACCTTCACAAAATGTTGGTACCATTAATCAAGTAAGTATCTTATAAAAATATACACTTACTGATTTGATTTCTAGTTAGCAGAAAGAAGCATTTAAAAATCTATATATCAAATAAAACAAAGTAGATTTTAATAGATTAAAAATGTTAGAACACACAATTCCTTATACAAGATGGCACAGCCTACAGGATTGTGATCAACAGCAAGGAGTCCAGTTGGAAGGACTTTAGTTAGTGGTGCCACCCAAGAATCAGTAAGGGGTCCAGACTTGTTCAATGTACTCATTAGTGACCTGGAGGAAGGGACAGAGCACGCTCTCAGCAAGTCTGCAGATGGTACCAAACTGAGAGGAGTGACTGACACACCAGAGAGCTGTGCTGCCATTCAGAAGGACCTGGACAGGCTGGAGACTTAGGCAGAAAGGAACGTTAAGAGATTAAAGAAAGGCAAGTGAAGGGTCCTGTAGACAGAAAAAAAAAGATCACATTCACCAGTGCAGGCAGGGGTTTGACCACCTGGACACATACTGGACACATGCAGAGATGGACCTGGGAATCCTGGCTGACAACAAGTTGACCATGAACCAGAATTGTGTCCTGTGGCCAAGAAGGTCAATGGGATCCTGGCCTGCATTAGAAGGAGTCTTGCCAGCAGGTTGAGAGAGGTGATATTGTCCCCCTCTATGCAGCCCTGGTGAGGCCACATCTGGAGTACTGGGTCCATTGCTGGGCCCCCCAGTACAAGAAGGACATGGAGCTACCAGACAGAGTTCAACACTGGACTAAGAAAATGATTAAACTGCAGCATCTTTCCTATGATGAAAGACTGAGATAGATGGACCTGTTTAGTGTAGAGAAGACTGAGAGGATATTAATGTTTACAGATATCCAAAGGAAGAGTGTTAAGAGAATGGGGCAAGACTATTTTTAGTTTTGGCCAGTGACAGGAAAGAGACAATGGACACAAACTGAAGCAAAAGAAGTTCCATGAAAATATGAGGAAAAACTTCTTGACTGTGAGGATAACAGAGTTCTGGAACAGATTGCTCAGAAAGATTTTGGCATCTCCTTCTCTGGAATTATTTAAAATGCGCCTGGACATGATTTTATGAAACATGCGCTAAGTGACCCTGCTTGAGCAGGAGAACACACTAAATTATCTGCAGGGGTCCCTTCCAACCTCAGCCATTCTGTGATTCTGCGATATTAATAATTGTCAGAAATAGCTAAGTTTCATCTATTTGTGGTATAACATCTTATAAAGAACAGAGCAAAGGTTTTCTTAGGAATGGACAAATACACATTTAATTGGTCTGTTCAAACAAAACGTAAATGAAAAGAAATTAAGCCCAACCTTCTAAAGGATATGTTCTTACAGATCATTTGGAGGATTCATCTGTATTACTTACCTTCATGGAAACAAATGAAATGGAATTCATGGAGAACTGGGAAAGTTTTTACGTATTTATCAGCCTTTGAATAGAGTGCAGAGTTACTGTCAAAGATCATTTAACTATTGATCAACAGATTCCACCAAATGAAAGATAGTAAAATGATATGATTCTTTCAAAAGAAATGAGTGGTGACTTTCAGTGAACCTAAATGACTTTCCTGGAACCTTTCCCTTTGTAAGCATTTTTATATTTTTTAAAAAGTAATGTTTAGTATCATTGTAAGTTTACAAGCAAACAGAAAAGCAGTTATTAAGTAAGATATCTAATTTCCTTAACCTCTTTCACATTAAAATAATTTATACATAATGATTCCCATACTTCTTCCACTAACAGAGATATCAAAGCTGCTCGGTGAAAGAAAGCAATGCAACTTGCAACTCAAAAGACAGGAGTTCAAACTTTTACCAAATTAGCCACATTTGTACAGAGTAAATACCTTGAAGGTATAGACATGCTCAAAGACATTAATTTCCCAGTTACTTCTAAAACTCGGTTAGTATCTTCCTCGTTTTCCCCTGAAACTGAGCTTTTCATTTGAGAAATACAAATACAATTTTCTTACATAAAGGGATATTCTGAGAATACATCTCAAAAATAATCAGATCTTCTGGTGATAAACCTCCTTAGAAAAGATCGGTATCTAAGCTCTTTCTTATTATCAGAGCTCCATTTTATTCATAACTCAAAGCTACTTGCATGGGTAATCTCTGATCAACAAGTGATTTATCAGCATGTGTCAAAGAAAACTAGAGAAGTGAGGAAGAGAGAATTTCTAGAAAGCTCAGAAAACTAGGTCGAAGCACTGCTTGGTTTGCCTTCTTCCATAAATTTTACAACTGTTCATTTTTGATTTAAAGACTGATAAAACTCCCAGCTTCTCCAAATCATCACAGAATCAAAGAATCACAGAACAGTTGAAGTTGAAATGGACCTCTAGAGATCATCTAGTCCAACCCCACCCTGCTCAAGCAGGGACACCAAAAGCACATTGCACAGGGTCGCATCCAGGCAGGTTTTGAAGATGTCCAAAGAAGGAGACTTCACAACCTCTCTGGGCAGTGCTCTGTCGCTTGTACAGTAAAGCAGTTTTTCTTCATATCTCTCATCACAGGAGATTAAGCTTCCTGTGTTTCAATTTGTACCCATTACCTCTTGGCCTATCAGTGGCCACCACCGCGAAGAGTTTGGCCCCATCTTCTTTACCTCCCCTCAGGCACATATTGATCAGATCTCCTCTCAGTCTTCTCCCGGCTAAATAGGCACAGCTTGCTTAGTCTTTCCTCATATGAGAGATGCTCCATTCCCTTACTCGTCTTTGTGGCTACCCACCCTTGGTCACCCAACAGGAAAAGCTAACCTGCAGGGCAGATTTGGTTTCACTCCTCAGTAGAGAAAATTAAAATAATCAAGATAGACCATCAATTGTCTCTTCTGCAAAAGAGAAATACAGGCTTCCAGCTTGTCCCAGTGTCTGAAGTAAGGAATGTAAAGGGAGGAAGACTACTTTGCTAGCTTGCAGCAGAAACTTTAACGGTTACAGGACTTCAGAGATGGTGAACTTTCAGAGCCTTTCAGTGTTTCGAAGCTGTATTTTAATAGCGTTATAAGAGGGATGAGTTTTCACTGGTATGTCCTTGCTTTTGCTGTTAATAACATACAAAGATTAAGAAATACTATCACTTCCTTAGCATGAAGCTAGACTCTACCATGTTGTGTCAAGCTGCTCAGAGAGGTTGTGGAGTCTCCTTCTCTGGAGATCTTCCAAACCCGCCTGGATGCCTCCCTGTGCCACATGCTTTTGGGTGTCCTTGCTGGAGCAGGGGGGTTGGACTATGTGATTCTGTGTGGCTCTACTTTGGACCCTCTCTAGAAGTTCCACATCCCTCTTGTACTGGGGAGCCCAGAAATGCACACAATACTCCAGGTGCAGCCTCACCAGAGCTGAGGAGAAAGCAGGATCCCCTCCTTTGACCTGCTGCCAACACTTGCCCGATGAAGGCCAGGATCCAATTGGCCTTCTTGGCCATGAGGGCATAGTGCTACCTCATGGTTAACTTGTTGTCCATCAGGACTCCCAGGTCCCTCTCTGCAGAGGTGATTTCCCCTAATCTGTACTGTTATTCCTTTTGTCCTTGTTGAATCACGGAATCACAGAATGGTTAAGGTTGGAAGGGATCTCTAGAGATCATCTAGCCCAACTCCCCCTGATCCAGCAGGGACACCTAGAAGAAGTGGTACAGGGTGGCATCCAGGTGGGTTTGGAAGATATCCAGAGAAGGAGATTCAACAACCTCCCTGGGCAGGCTGTTTCAGGGCTCTGTCACCCTCACAGTAAAGAAGTTCTTCCTCATATGGAGATAGAATCACCTGTGTTTCAATTTACATCCATTGCACCTTGTCCATAAGGTTACACATGCCCAACTCTTCAGTCTGTCTAGGTCCCTCTAAATGGCAGCACAGCCCTCTCGTGTGTCCATTCCAGCCAGTTTGGTATCATTCACAAACTTGCTCAGAGTGCACTCTGTCCCCTTATCCAAGTCATTGACGAACAAGCTGATCAGCACTGGGCCCAGTACTGACCCCTGGGGGACACTACAGGCCTCCGACTTGACACAGCCCCATTTATCACAACCCTCTGAGCTCTGCTGTCTATTCAGTTCTTGATCCACCCATTGTCCACTCATCTAATACACACTTCCTTAGCACAGGAGGATGTTATGAACTTATCTATGTAGAAATCACAGAATTGATAATCAGCCCACTGGCACTGTTGACCTTTGGATCCATTCTCAGATATATAGGAAATGTGTTTAAACAGATGCCAGTTATATTATCAGAACTGAATAACGCTTGCATCCAAAGTTATGGCATTTTTTGCTGATACTTTACAAAATTTTGACCCTTACATGTAAGTAAGAATTAAATGTTGCTTCCACTGTGTTCATTTTTTTTCCTTTTTGTCTTGATCTTTTTTTTTTTTTGTTCGTCTATTTCTTCTAATTTTCAGCCATTTACCATGTGAGATAAAATCCACACAGAGGTCATATAAGACTTGAAACACAGTTTCTGCTGCTTCTGTTTTCATTTTATTTAGGTTTATTTTTCTAAACCACATGTTACTGTATACCTTGCCAATGTAACTCCTTTGGAAATAACGTATTAATTCAAACAACGTTTGTCTGCAGGAACTCCTTGATAGCTTTCAGCTGGTTAAACACACTTAAGATAGCATCCTATTGGTTTCTCACACAGAAGTGAAAGGATATTATGCTTACCAAGTGTCAGCATTGATGCAATATCCTTACAACATACAAATAATTGCAATCTTATTACTTAGTGATACTTTTCTCTTAGAAGTCCTCAGCTGCCAAAGTTCATGCAGTTCATGTATACAGTTCAATTAAAATTTCAGCTGAGGTATTTGGATGCAGATGTTACCTTCTCAAGCTCTATGGGAGCCATAGACACATCTACACAGACAATAGGATAGGCTAGACAGATACTTCTAGAGCAAATTAGTTCTACTGATGCATACTTTTGTTGAAAATAGTTGTTAAAATTGTTTTCAGGCATCCAGAATGAAATGTAACCTGATAACACACCCACTGAAAATATAAAACAAGTTCAGAAAAGGAAACTGCATACTCAGATTTGTTTTTAAAGCATTAATAAACTGCTTATTTTGTTTTCCAAGAGAAATAAAAAGCTAAGTGTGTCATAAGCAAGATCCAATGAAATTCTTTATGCTTCTAAAAAGAACCTGAGATTCTATTAGCGAAATAAAATAATTAACAATCATGTCTTCACAGTAGTTTTCTTTTACTGCTCTTTGAAGCACTCTGAAAGAATGAGGGAATTACATGGAAATGAATGTTAAATGCATTATGAGCAAACTTCACCTCTTCAGTATAATGTTTTCTTGCTCTTTAACAAAAAAAAAAAAAAAAAAGGTGTTTTAAAAATATATTGTATTATATATTTTCCTGCACTTTCAAGAAAATGCAAAACCTTTGAAAATTAAATAATAGCTAGAGAAAGGTTTAATATTGGAATCTATTTTGGCACTATTGCCCAAACTTGGCAATAAATAAATAAATTTGGAAACTATTATGGTTTGTCCCAAATGTCAAGCTTTTTTTTTTTTCTATTTCTCAGAATAGCACGCTTTCAACAGCAAATTGTACATTGCTGTCTCATGTTCAACTTCTTAGCCAACAAGGCCCCCAGGTTCATGTCTGCAGAGCTGCTTTCCATTAGTTTGGCCCCAGCGTGTAAAAAATCCAGCATGGGATTTTGCACTCCCCTTTAATGAATTCAAGTATTTTCCCCTCTGTCTGTCTCTCCATCCCATTGAGGTCCCTCTAAGTGGTAGCATAGCTCTCTGGGTTATCAGCCATTCTTCCCTGCTTTGTATCATTAATGAATTTGCTGAGGGTGCACTCTGTCTCATTATATAGGTCATTGATAAAGATGTTAAACAATATCGGACTCAATGGGGATTCCCCTGATGCCTGTTGACCCCGGGGGAACAGATCCTTAATGGCCTCCAGACAGGCTCTGCAACACTGAGCTCTTCCATTCAGCTTTATTTTAAACCCACCGGTTCATCTGGTTTCAGCAGCTTGCCTATGAGTTTGTTATGGGAGAGTGTTGAAAGCCTTACTGAAGTCGAAGTTGACAACGCTCACTGCTCTCTCTTCATCTACCCTACCAATTACCGCACCATAGAAGGCTATCAGGTAGGTTATGCATGACTTCCTCTTTGTGAATCCATTCTGTGTACTCCCGATCACCATCTTGTCCTTCACGTGCTATATAGAATATGTTGGTTTATAATCTTCCCATGAATGAGAGTGACGAGCCCCTCTGGGTCTTCCTTCTTGTCTTTTCTGAATATTGGAGTGATACTTGCTTTTTTTTTTTCAAATCCTGAGGCACCTCTCTTGTTCTCCATGACCTTGTGCCTTTGAAAGTTATGGGATTGATTACTGCATGACTGTCATAAATTCCTAATTCCCCTCGTCTCGAAACTCTGATAAGAATCCTTAATGGTCACTAACTGACATTCTTTCACAACCAGACATTGTCTACACTTACATGATTTTTCTTCTTACATGGTTTTTGTTCTTTTTGGGTCCACTGAAGAAACATAACTGGTGGTGTTCATTTAGCCTCATAATTTGTTTCAAAAGAATGCACTTAATGAACTCTTTTAGAAAAAATAAAGGAAATTTTGACTGAAGAGAAGCTGACAGGATGTTTATTGGAGAAAAACCAAAATCAACCCACCCTAAACAAAATGGAATCCCTGAAAAAGAATCCCAACCCCCAAACCAAGAACATGTTCAGATTCAGAGACCCGAGGCTAGATAGATTCTATCAGTATCATATAAACATTCTCACAGTTTCTTACAATACCTGCTTTAACAAAGCAATGGATTAGAAATGTGTCAGCCAACTTCAGAATGACAATCATTCCCCAAATAAAGGGGATTCTTTTTTTTTTTTTTTTTTTTTTTTTTTTTTGTTAGTGGCCTCTGTTCTGGAGTGCAGACTTGCCTGGTTCCTCAAGATGTATCTGCATTGTCCTGTCTGCACAATCTCAACCTTAAAATTTAGCTTCTGTAATATCCTCATTTTCTACATGTTACTGCATGTTCACGCTGAGATTTCACATGTGCCAGGTTAGTCCCTGGCAGAAATTTATTACTCCAGATGAGATGGGAGGAAAGGATTGAGAACTGGTCTGTGCTTCAGGTGTTTTGTTACAGAAGCTGTAGGCATGGCTTAATTGAGTTTGACTTAAGATGTCTTGACTCTAATCCTCCAAAAGTTTTCAGCTTGCTCAAGAAATACTGCTGTGACCCAATGCAGACATAACTCCAGGCTTCTATTAAAAATTTATGTTAGACATGAAACAGATTTTTCATTTTTAGAGGGGGGGGGGTCATTATATAATTTTTTTAGATACCACGTGCAACAGGGGTCAGTAAATAAGAATACAGAAGGGAATGTCCTGGGTCCAGGAGCCTATGAGAAAAAAAAAAATAGAATTCTGCATATATTTAAGTAGTAAAATTTTGTTCTGACAGATCTCTGATCAGCACATAAGGCTACATAAGAGGAAATATGACTCAGATCTGGATGCAAAAGAATAGCAGAGTATGACTACGAGTTTGAAAAAGGAAGGATTTATACGTGCACGTACAGAACCTCAGCTAGCCCTGCAGGGACACACTTACTTGTTCCATGAAGAGCAGACTAGATGTAATCCATGTGATGTAATTCTGAGCACCTGTGATTCACTTGCATGACTGCATGCAAAGTGTAAAGCCACAGGGAAAAAGTCCTTAGCTGGACAGCAAGAAGGTTGATTTTGGAGATCCCCTTGCCACGTATGTGTATGTTACATATACTCTAGTTGTACCCCAGGGGAAGGTCAATACACAATATCTGATAGACAATTTCTGTGATATCTGGCTGACAACACAGGCCTAGTGCAGGTAAATTTGCAGTGGGAGTGTGAATGGAAAGTCAGTCATGATGAGCTGAGTACATATGGAATAAAAGCATGTCCAAACTTCTGCTGTGAAAATTCTGTAACTGCTTGAGCCTATAATGAGTCTAACCATGAGCTACCATAGAAGTTTGTGCACCACTTCAGAGGTTGTATCTCTCCAGATCTTTTACACCTCTGAGGAACACTCAGAACTATACATGTAGTAGAAAAGTAAAGTACTACAGAATCTGTATCATACTACAGAAAATAGACATTTAAACAACTGATGAAAACTCATATGAATAGTACTTCTGTTAATATCATTATCTTACATGTATCTGAAAATATTAATTTTCTGTAATTCTATTTAATATATCATTCTAAAAAATAAAGTCCTAATAAGGTAAGTCTGAACGAGAATTTGGAGCTAATAGAAAGTTATATTTTGCATTATAAATAGGTGCTTCAATTGCATAGAAGAGCATTTGTAGTAATTTCCACGATTCTAAAATGTACAGGCAGGCTTATTAGTGGAAATAGGTTCATCCATACCATGCTTATGGAATGAGAAAAATGAGCTGGTGGTAAGTTTAACAGTCTGTGGGGTCAATCTTGCCTCCAGACACACGTGTGTGTGTCACTTATCTGTTACAATGCTAGCCAACACTTGCTATCTTATAAAGTATGTGCACACAACTGTAGGCAAGACTGAACAATGACTTTTCAATTTGAAGTTTCTTTATTCAAATGCAAATGCTTTTTGCAATCTGATTTTAATTAACAATAGAGTCATTCATTCAATCTCTCTTTAACAAATGTGCAGAAATCCCCTTCCTTTAGTAATATACAGACATTTGATAGTAACGACATACTTAAGGTAATTATCTGTTACAAGATACAATTCTTTTGTTTCTATCTCACATATATAGGCCGTGAAGCCAATATGCTCTGTTACTTCTTCAGGGGCACTAGAAGATGTAATTCTCCATCCACAGCTGCCGAGAGTGGGCACTAAAGCTACTTTATGAACAAAA
Source organism: Nothoprocta perdicaria (assembly GCF_003342845.1). Lineage (NCBI taxonomy): Eukaryota > Metazoa > Chordata > Aves > Tinamiformes > Tinamidae > Nothoprocta > Nothoprocta perdicaria. The sequence continues at coordinate 974,834 of NW_020454383.1, forward strand.
AGAAAACCTCAGTGTTGGCCTAATGATTGGCTCATGCTTCATATAAGAGAAAATCAGCTTTTGAATATCAGTAGTGGCAGATAACACAGCCTTTTCCCTATTATATGGTGTTACTCATTGATTCTATTTACTTCAACTAATAAAATTAAATCTGTGCAAAAGTGCTCCTCAATCTGCTGGCTATATTCTTGTTAATGTTTTTTGCCTTCTTCAACACAAGAGCTTACTGCTGTCTTATGTGCAATTTGTATTTCATCAGGACCTCTTCAGCAAAATTGCTTCTAGCAAACCTTTGTTTAAAGGCAGAGGCAAGAAGCACAGAAACTTTTTTTTCAGAGAGTTTACATACCTTAGAATAGAATAGACACCTCTAGCAGAGATTACCTCAGAAAATATTGAAAAAAAAAGTTGTCAGTTATAGATTCTGCTATAATCTTTTATTTCTAGAAAATCTTCACCCAGAGTTGCAATAATCCATAGCTGAAATGTTGCAAGATGACCTGCTCAGATGTTGTTGGGAAACTATGTCTACACTACTGCAGTATGATAGCGGACCTGAGGAACAAAACAGTGCTGACGTTTTAGTCCACACTACGTGTTTCAGGGATTTTACTTTGCAACATCTTTATCTGGTGTTATAGACTGAATATAAATTAACAGATGCAATAACATGCATCTGTTGCATGCATATATTAACAGATAAAATAACATAATAGGTGTATTGCTTCCAGTTTAACCAAAAGAAATTCACATGTCCCAAGAACATTCCACAGTGTGAACTGAAGTGTTGTGCACTTCTAAACGCACAGAGTGCGCTTAGAGGCCTTAATGGCCTTGACCAGCCTCATCTATGGCCTCTAGCCACCTTGCCCTTGGGTCCAGGAGTCCACGTATGCTCAGTCCAGGGTTTTCAGTCCCTGTCTCAGCTTAAATGAAGGAGCCCCAATCTACAGCTAAGCCACTGCCATCCCCATGCCTTGTTAAAATCCCAGGTGATCCAGATTTCAACCCGTGGACTCACTTCCTGCCTCGATTTCAGAGCATTTTTGTCCCCCATCAAGCAATCACCAGACCCAGTCCAGAACTGTAGATTGACTTCTAGCTTCAACTCTGATTTGCCTCATCGCCACAGACTTAATGGGTGATCTCTAAAACAATCCCCAAATTCCATTACATAGGGGAGTTGGCAAGAAAAAAAAAAGCTCTGGATCCTAGTGAGCTATATGGGAATATGGTGACAGCATGTTTTTAGAGATGAAGTCCTATGATTGATGATCTTTTGCACAAGATATCAGCAGTATCGCTGCTTTAGTCAATATAAATCTGCCACTGTTGACAGAACCATCATGCAGTACAAACATTCATAATTCTAATAACCTGCTGCTGACAAATTGGTTTTACAGAAAGCAGCATTGATCACCTTGGAGAGATCTGACTAACACTGTGTAGTGCAAGCATGGTTTTATACATGATATGTTGATATGATACGACACGACACGATACGATACGATACGTTGTGTTAACCAACATGTAGGTGAATGCTAGGAGAATTCTAGCTTTTTGAGTTTTTAGCCTGCTCTTACACTTAAAAGTCCTAGAAGTCTCAAGAGAATTAAATGCATTTCATCATTTTTATCACTCATGTACCTACTGTGGTAATCCTCCTCTTTAATAGGTATTCTGAAGCATGCTCCTATTGCAGTTTCTAGTTCGGAGATCAATATTTTAATTATCAATAATATCAAACAATAAGAAAAAAAAAAAGTGAGGATCCTGAGAGGAAAATAAAAACATTTAAGGGAAAAATAAAATATATAAAGCCTAAATGGACAAACAATAGGACAAAACAGAATTTCTGAAAAAATCAGTCTACATGCATTGAATGTAGATTCATTCATGCATTGAATGTAGATTCATTCATTCTACATTCATTTAAGCCTTGCATCTTAAAATAAGTGAGAGATCAGGCATACAAAAGCCACAAAGCTTTTGGTCAGTGAACTTCTGATTCTGCTTTCTGATCAGAGAGGAATGTATTTGAAGAATTGTTGTAGGAGACATCAGGGATAAAATACACAGCAAGCAGATTTGCCTCAGGTTAATGGTGCTGTGCAGCGTGAAGTAAATTGCTTGGATTTGGTGATTAATCAGATTTGGTGTTGCCTCCACAATGTTCCATCTGCCTTCTTTCTGCTTCTTCCACATCTTGATCCCTCCTCTTTATTCTGTCTCTCTGCTCTTGGAAAAGGAGGGCACTCTACCTCCTTTAATGCCTGCTTCACAGGAAATAAAAAGAATTTGGATGATGTGGCATTACTGTAAGAAGGCTGACATTTCAAACGGGATATAGCAGATAGGGAGCGCTGTTCTCCTTAACGATAAGAGGTTTGTGCTGGTGTTATACTGTACTAGCAAGAGAAAATTGACAATGCAGCTCAGTTCATTATGTATTAATTGCAGCAGAGCTGCAATGCTCTGATTCACTTGCTTTATGAATTTAATTTTCTCTGGAGTATTTTTTTAAACCCCTTCTGCTAGAACAGTCATTTCAAAACTATCAAGTTGACAGATAAAGAGCAGATTCCTTCAGAGATTTGTAATAGAACAGTAGAACGTAAGAGGACAGATAAGCATTGGAACATGCACTGGAGCCTCTGCCCTTGAAGGTTTTCAAGATCAGACTTGACAATGCCTTGAGCAGTGCTCTGAATTCAGTGTTAATCCTTCTTCGAGTAGGAGGTTAGATTGAACAATCTTCTGAGGTCTCTTCCAAATTTACTATTCTATGCTGATAAAAAAAATCTTAAACTTTGTATACATTAGTGTTCTACACTTAGTACCCATAGAGGCCAAAACTGGAAGCAATATGGGTAATAGACAGTAATGGGACCATGAAATTGGTGTTCAGAAGCTTTGCCACAGATAAAATTGTGTGGAAGCAAGAATGACTCTTTACTGAACTATAATTGTGTAAAATGAGTCCTTTTTTTTTTTTTTTTCCCTGAGCTTATGCAGTGACATAGTAATGAGGTCACAGCACAGAACAGTAGTCAAGTGAAACTAAAAACTGAGAGGGATTTTTATACAGAAATAGGAATTGAAATGTGTTTTGCTCATGCTCAACCCCACTGTTGCTCTCTTTGGAGATAAAAGCTTATGTGAAATACAAGGTTATGTGAAATGCAAATTCCTTCCTGTGTTAAGGAATAAAAATACTAGTGGGAAAATATTGAAAGTATTTTCAAACATCGAAGTGCACTGTACATTTCTACATTTGTACATATATATATTCATTTGTGTATTTCATCTAACAGTCATTTAAATAAATTTATTAATTTAAATAAAGCAAAGACTGTAGGAAAATAAAAGTATTTAATATAAATGCAAGACATTCAGCAACATGCTCTGGCTGAGTCTACTAGTCCAGACAGTGTGAGGGCTGTCATGACTAACGTTTAGTAGTATTTTTGACAACGAGATTTGAAAGATGATGTTTGTATATGACCTAGTCTTGTTGAAAGATTCCTGTACTATCCATTGTATAGCTGGTCTAATGTTCCAGGTATGTAAACTGTATGTGTACCTTAACTGAAGACTGCATTATTAAGATGTCTCAGAAAGTTCCTTCTCTGTACTACACAGACTTTGAAATGACCAAAACTGAAAATATTTTGGAATTGATTTTTTTGTCACTGTTTGGGTTGTTTATTTATGTCTATTATTCATTCAGTTAAGCTGGAATTAGAGAGAACTTTTTATTGTTTGATTGCATTTCACTGTTAAATTAATAAAATACTTCCAATATATAGATTACACTGATGTATCTCTCGCAAATATTTGCGAGAAATATTTGCTACATGAATGTCATGATTTTACGGTATCAAAAAAGAAACACCAGAGTAAATATATGACAGTAAAAACAATAAAAACAGTACAGAGGGAATAATTTTCATTCCAAGTGTTTGTTACATGTGATTTTTTTTTCCTTTCATGGAAGAAAAACTACCCCACAGGTTACCTAAGTTCTTGATTCAAACACAATTAAGAGCATTAATGCCTCCTTAATTAATATAATATATATTTTTTTTCTAGAAATGATTGATTGTTCCAATGCTAGAGATGTGTCTTTCTCCTTCAACTTTCGAGTAAGAGATGAAAAAAATGTCTTCAGGAAGCAGATGGAGCAGAAATCTGTGTTCTGTCTAGCATTGAAATTTCAAACTCAGTCTTTGGGCTGTAACTAGATGGGAACACATAAAAACAGAGTGGAATTCCTTCAGGCCTCCCATTTCATGTAATTCTTTGACATCATTGTTTTACTGCTGAAGTAAGAAATGGTCAGTCCCCATGTGACTACTGGTGGAAATAATGCCATTTCTTGGGTAGCAGCAGTCCTGACAATAGTGGGTATGGCCACCATTTCTGACAGAGTCATGAACTCTGTAAAAGATACCCACTTTCAGCTAAGACCATTAATTGAAGATTTTTTTCTATAACATTTCTGACTGTTTTCACGCAGTTGTCTCAAACATAACTAAGTTATAATCAGTTATATCTTCAGTGTGAAGAGGCTGGTCTGAACATGGCAATGGGAAAGATACTGAGTAACTCCCTGGGAAAAAAATGGGAAGTTCATCTGCAAAACAAGCATCATCTACTGCAGGCCTTTTTCAAAACCTGACATAAAAATTACTCACACAAAAATTATATCCTGACCAATTTGATGCAGTAAGCCCTGCAATTTAGGACATGTAATTGCTGTATATGTAGCCATTAACCAGAACATCAGCACTTGGCCTTCCTCATCACTCAGATGATGACCTTTTTTGCAAAATGCTGCCTGTACTCCCTATCAAACTTTTTACTTAGCCCCTGAGTTAGGAACTGGGGTGATTATTCACTCAAGATCTCTAGCAAATTCTGGCCTTAGCTTTTAGTTTTTTTGACCATCCACCTGAGATTGTGAAATTGTATCAAATAATATTTTGCAAACTGTTAATAAAAGCAAGATATTTTGCATAGTTCTGATTTACTTCAGATCTGTTAATCAGGATTCACGTGCTCTAGGTGTTCCTGCTTGAGCAGGGAGGTTGGACTAGATATCCCTGGGGGTCACTTCCAACCAACCTCAGCCATTCTGTGATGCTGTGACTCTTCAGATTTGACAACCCCTCCTCTCAAGAATGGAGAAATCTGTGTGGTGCAACAAAATGTCCACTCTGATGTAAGAAATCTTTGGGCCAACACAGTGTATTGTTTAAAATGATCACTTGTTTATTTAATGTTCTGTTGAGAAAATTGCTTTATTTGTTATTTTGCTTTAAATTTTAGACTTTAACAAACAAATAAGCTGCTTTCTTGCCATCCATATAGCATGGATAATTATTCAGTTACTTGACCCAAATCTAAGAATACGCATGTACTACCAGTAGGTCATCTTTCTGTAACAAATTCTTTCTGTTGGGTCATGCTCATCTGAAGTGCTGCAGTAAAACTTCCAACGTGTGCAAGAACACCTACTTTCATCTCCTTCCACCTTCACCTTCTTATAGAACTTGGCAGAAGGCACTAAAAAAGTGTAAGACCAAAACTGTACACTATATACACGATTATATAATTTAATAAGCTGCTTGATATTTTAAAATACTATTTGCATTGATATGAACCATTAAGACTATTATTAATAATATATTAATATAATTAATATTTTTCAGTTGTAAGTCCAGAGTTTAAAAGTATAGCAAAAATGCAAGCAAAACTGATTTTCACAGGACTACTATAGTACACATTGGCTTACAGTGCCAGCCCCAGATTTCTACAGAATAGAGAATTGTGTCAACGGGAGGTAAGTTCAAGACTGATTGTTGAAAGTTGTAAATTTACTGCTTGCAAAGCTGCACAGAGACAGTTTACACACTGACTTCCTAGACTACTGAATGTCTGTGTCAAATCATTGCTGTTACCATACATTTTCTCAAGTATTTACAAAAATATTTATTTTTTAAAAAACTTCTGTATAAAGCCCTACCTTTGAAATACTGGTACTATGAATAGATGTATTAAAAATAAATGAGGCAGGACGATTTAACTGTTCTCTCATTCCCTGAGGTACATTTCACAAGATATTGTGGATGGAATAAATACTGTAGTCCTGGAAAGCCCGTTCTTTTTGTAAGTTTACTAAACACTAAAACAAATACATAAAAAATAACCATACTACAAGAAGGTAGAAGATCAAAAGCTCTGGAAAGAATTTTGCTCCAGTCAGTTTATTTTTGAAAATCTTGACTTTAGGATCAGGATTTTATTCAATATATTTTCAAAACATCTTGGAAAAGGTACAGATTATGTTAGAAAAAAATATTTCATTATGATCACAGAACTCTTGATTACAGATGTTCTTAATGGAAAAAAAAATCAAATGGCAATAATTACATTTTCACTTTTTTTTTGAGGAGAGAAAGAGTTGGGGGGGGGAGTTCTGAGTTCTTGAACTTAGTTTGGATAGAATTTATAGTCCATTTTCATCCACAATTTCAAATCTCCTGAAAATGCGTGTACACTAGCTATCATCTGAAAAACAGAGCTCTAGTTCTTGTTGACAAGGTTTGACTGATTTAGAGTGCTGCAGGTATGCCTGTAATGGCTTTAAACAGGACTACTTGGACATTTCCCTCACTGCTTAACCAAACTTCCAGAACTTATGCAGTTTTCCATGATTAACTAGGTGATTTCTTTGTATAATATTGTTTTCTCTAGAATTTCTATGAACTCAAATATTTATTTATTTTAACATTAAATAAAGGAAACTAAAATACTGTAGGAAAACACCACTTGAACTAAGAGTACTGTTCAGAAATTACTCTTGCAGCTGCATGCAAAATTAAAGGAGTTGCTCTTCTGAATCAAAAATCTGTCTTAAAATTTCTAAAATGTTTTCATAAAGAAGTCTCCAGTGTAGCACTGCTTCTTACATACATGCATTTAACATACGCATTAATTAAAAATGGAAAAAGCAGAGGAGAAATAAATCACCAGTGGTAAATTCACAAATACTTCCATAGCATTTACAAAACAGTAGGATAAAATTTTTAACATCAAAAAAAAAAAAAAACCCTCATCCAGAGAAATACCAATTTTTTTCAGCGCAAAGTTGTAACAATCAAGGGAGGTTAGCAAAGTGCATGACATTAATCCATATTAGCACAACACTTTAACAGAATGCCTACCTGCCGAATCTCAAGAAAACTTTACATTTCTCCCTATAACTTCCTAAAGAGTTTACCAATAGACAGATATCATAAGTGGCACTTGTCCTGTGTTTTGCAATTGTCATCCAAAGAAGAAATAATCACATTAGACTGGAATAAATGGTATTCAACTGCAGACTTTTGGGATAATTTTTAATGTCCACTTTTTATCAAATTTCTTGAAAGGATATTTTAGTATCTATACCATGATTTTCTTTTTCCTATAAAGACAGAAAGCTAAACCAGTTTCATACCTTTTTTTTTTTTTTTTTTTTTTTTTT
>NW_020454383.1:982381-1264881 GCF_003342845.1 Nothoprocta perdicaria
TTTCTCTTCCTTTTTCTTTTTGCCTTTTTTTTTTTTTCTTGGATAGAAATGGTAGAATTTACCTGCTAAAGCAGCAGATTGTGATCAAGCAATCTACACGCTATTTGCTTTCTTGACAGTTGTGGTAATACCAGTGAGGACTGAACTAGATGATGATGAGTCCTGGGCCCAGGATGACCTGGATATAAGAGAAATCAGAGTATTTAGGGTTTTTTTTAATGAAACAGATGAAATTACAAGAGATAGCTACTTTCAGGGGAGATACAGCATTTTGTATCTTTCAAATTTTAACTCTTTGCCTCTCTTCCGATACTCTCTTAAGTCTGCTTAATTCTGTCAAACCAAACTTGGCCCATTCTTTCCAGATGATCACCAAATGACTACTGATAAAAAATGTAGCTGCTATCTGCCTTGACTATATTTGAAAATACTGAATGGCATAGTATACAGTTTAAGATAGTGGTAATGCTTTACATAAAGCAGCTTACTGTCCTACCTATTATTTCAACCTTCTTCAAAACAAAACCATGAATACTTCATTTTCTTACTTCACTAGCTTTGCTCAGTAGCAAGCAAGTAAGCTCTCTACGTTAATGATGGCATCTAATAGTGTTGAATTAATTCATATCTACATTAATTATATTACTTATAAGTAACTATATTAACTAATATAAGTATAAAATATAAGCAATTATATAAATAAACATATAAGTAATTATATTAATTGTATTCATTACATTACTTATATTAATTATATTAATAATAATTCTTATTGAATACAGCTTTTCTTATTTCTCTGAAAAGAAGACTTAAAATACATTCAGTCCAATAACATTACAAACACTGTTTGATTTGGAAGACCCACAAATATGACTGGCTTCATACCACACAAACTGTTGTACTGAAGGGTAACATTACCCACTTATTCATAACCACCTAACATTACCATGTATGGACGAATCAATTCAAAATGAGAATTTTCAGAACAGACACAGATCTCTATAAACTTTGCTCTCTAGGAGACAAAACAATAACAATCAATCTTGATTAAGGAGTTAAAGATAGGTTATTATTATTTTTGGTGTAACTACACCATACTTTCTGTTTTTTAGTAATTCAAGTATTATAAAAAAGTATTCTTTCATACTACATAAAACTCGAGAGAAACATGTAGTTTGAAGACATTGTACAGACAGCAAAAAATAACTAATCAACATTTTGCTAAAAAAAAGTTCAGTCTTAATTCAAAATATAAGCCTTCTATATAACTCCTATCTCCTTAATAATTTTCAAAGTCATTATCAATATGTAGCTTCTAATGTTTTCTCTTCTTTACATGCTGAATTTGGATTATATCATCCATTTCAGGCTTTAATGAGAGTTTGACAGGGAAGCAAATGGATTTCCTTATTTCTTTCTTAGTCCTCCAGTTCCCCAGAATTTGGTGATTGTCAAGAATGGGCACTACTTTGGACGATTGTCTGCTGGTCTGAGAAGATCAGGCTATTCAGTTAAGTGAAGTGACACAAAGTTAACCAAATTGTTGTTCTGTTTTGTATTTCCTTGGGTGCACTGTAACAGGAAGTGGTCTTACAATGTCAGAGGCGTTATCCGGGGACATTATCCAGGCAGATTTTCAAAATTAATTCACTCAGGACAGGTCATCTTAAGTAAAAGCTGGACTAGATTCACTATTTCCAGTGTTATATATTGTGGCAAGTCAGCAGGGAACATGAGTATCAAAGCAATACCACACCAGACCGTAAGGAAACCATGAAATACTAAAATCAGAAAATTACAGACTTAAAGGTCTTTTCCCACTTGAGATAATTTGGGGAAACTAAACAACAACTAGAGACAGAAAATATAAATTGGGTAGAGTTGATGTTGAAACTGAACTTTTGGACAAGCCAAGTATTATCGTATATGAAAAAAAAAAAAAAAAAACCCTCTGACTGCTCTGGAACAGTTTAATATCTTCATCCTTTGTGATGTTGATAGATGAATTTCTGAGCAGTTTTATTACAGAAACATAAGTAGGTTATGAAATTATTTTTTAGATTCATATTGGTTTGATGCACATTCATAAAGAAGCTGTGTACCCAATTTGTACAGACTAAAACCATCTTAGGATATTGGTGACTAGCCTCTAGGTTTTCCAGGAACACTGTAAGATTCTGTGATTTTACTGTGTATTTACCAAAAGAAAGTACCGTTTTATCACAGTACCATTTTATCAGTCTTCTTCAGTTATTAAGAAAATAGTGTTACTGGTATCATTCTTTTGGCACAGAAAAATATAAATTAACTATGTGTCAACTTTCATTGCTCTATTTTATCTGTTATTAAAATATTATTAAAAACTGTTGAGATACAACCCTAATGTAATCACGTCAGCCCTATTAATGTAAAATCAAAATAGAAGTGATTTACATTTTTTCTCCTCCACCTAGTTCTGACACAGAAAATAGTAACAAACATCTGCTAATATTTGCTATTTTGTAAACTCAAGGAAAGATCTAATTTTTAAAATTATAACAAGCAATGCATTTACTTTTACTGATTTTCAAAATGGAGCAAATTAGCTAATTAGACAAGTCTGCATTTGAAAGGACATTTTCCCTTACATAAGATGAAAAGTATAGTTAAGTATTTTATATACTCATTCTCACAATCTGAAAGATACAGCTGTGCTTTGAAAACACACTGAAAATGCAATTACCTAATTTAGTTTGGTAATAGCTACTTATTCTTGGCTTTTTGCCCAGAATATGCTTATTTCTTCTGTAAAAACAATATGACAAACTCCTAAGAAAAAACAAATGTGTGCAGAGAACCAAAACAGAGCAAGACACTTCTAAACATAACATACTTATGTTACTTCTAGCAAACAGTAAAATAACTTTGTGTTAATCTGTGCAAAGAATAATACTTTGATAATGAAAAAAGTGAAATCTTTAGTTTATTGTGTCTGAATAGGAACAGGCCATCTCTGTGTGTTGGGAGTGTGCTTTAAAACTATTCTAGAAAAGTCCTGAGAATCCAAATTTGCACAACTAGGACTACACAAATCAGTGACAATGTGATAACTACTCACTAAAACTTTATAACCTTTTTGAATGTCCACACACTGAACATTAAAAAGGTCACTTTAGAATTTTCTGTCTCACACATCCAAGAAGTATCTCTGCCATTTGACTGACCTACATAATGGTCTTCAGCTGTGATAATACGACAGTGGTTTATTAATGCAGTTAACAAGAACTATCAGAATCGCAGTTTTTATCTGCTAAGAATGAATGTTTCCAAACTGTCCACCAATATTTGAATTTAAAAGTGATTTAGACACACTTACTAAAGTCTTTATTCCAGTTTTATTTGCTATAGCTTGTAAGAAGACTGTTAAAGGGTTCTGCCATCACACTTGTGAATATTGCTGTCAGATGCAATAACCTAAAATAAAGTTTTCTGCTTTCCTTGAGCACGTGAAAATTACACAGCGTAATGTCATTCCAGTGACATAATGCTACATCTTTTAGCTCATCTTCTAATGAGTTGATCATTACAAAACATCAGTTTATTACCCAGTGAATCTTTCACCATAAAATGGGGCCAGTAGTGGAAACAGCCTGCTGCCTTCCCCATTCATAACCCTGTGGCGTGACTTGTACACTGGAGTATGTGAACATAGCTTTTTTTCCACTTCCTTCCTTACAGTGGGTCACCCTGGTGTCATGGCAAAGACAGTGTGGGCTGCTTAGAAGTCTGGACTGAGCGGAGGGTGCGACCTCCACTGCCCACTCACTTGATCCATTCTTCACGATGCCCTGCAAGAGCGCCATTTGGCAGTAAAACACATCACCAGCAGACACCGCTCGAGGCAGCAAGCCCCCGGCCACCAGGCAGGCAGGGCGAGCAAGCGCTGACAGCCGAGCCAATGGCTAATGACCAACCAACCAACGCTCTACTCAGGGCCTATCCGCCCTATGACCAGCATCGGCCACCCCCGGTGGCGAGGGTCTCCTGTGGAACAGGGTTCCCGCTGGCTGGCCCGGTAAAGAGGGGGAGCGGGAGGGAGACCCCGCCGCCCCCACTGTTCTTCCCCGTGCCCGAACCCCCTCCCCCGGCCTCTGTCCGTTGCGGCCGTTGCCTCAGCGTCGCGCATGCGCAAGCGCACCTCCGCCGGCCTCACGCCGCAGCAGCAGCGGCGGCAGCCGCGTCACGCCCATCCTCGGCGACACCCAATCAGCGGCAGCGGGGAGCACGGCGGGGCGGGGAGGTTGGCCCCACGTGACTCGCGGCGCGTGGGGCGGGCATTGTGAAATCCACATCCGGGTAAGACCTCTCCGTGCGCGTCGCGCTCACGTGCTGGGTGGCGGCGGCCTTGAGCGACAGGCGGGTGTGTGCGCGTGCGCACGGCCCCCTCCCCGCCCCCGCCCCGCCCCCGCCCCGCCCCCGCCGTGGCGGGTGGGCGGGGGCGCTGGAGCAAAGCGCGCGGCAGGTAAGGGGATGTTCGGAACGCCAACGGTCCCAACGGCCCCGGGGGGCGCGGGAGGGCGGCGTGGATGGATGGATGGATGGATGGATGGATGGATGGATGGATAGATAGCGGCGTGTGCCCGGCGGGGTGTGTGCCCTGGGAGAAAGCGGGGTGTGCCCTGGCAGAAAGCGGGGTGCGCCCTGGCAGAAAGCGGGGAGCTGTTTTACCTCCTGCCTTGTCGCGCCCGCCTGTAGGCGGTGAAGGAGCCTCGCAGGCGTGCGGCTCCCAGCCGCCCCTTGCCCTCCCAGGGCGCCGGTGCGGGGCCGGCCTGGTTCCTGCTGCTGCACAGCGTCACTCCACAGCGCCCTTACTTAGCCAGGACTGCCTCCCGAGACTTACCTGTGGCAGTGCTTCCTGACTCCTCCTCTGCTGCCAGTGCTGCCTCCTGCTGCAGCTCCTGCCAGTGCCACACCAGTATTGATGCTCGTGCCCTGGGGTAGCTGAGTGCTGTGACTAAAAAGCTGCTGCAAAAAAGAGATTTAATAGCTCATGGTATCAACGGGAGCCTTTGTTCCCTACATTAGAAAAGCAGTGTGCCCGCTGGTAGGAAGGAGAGCTTTGTGAGGTGTTCTGTAGCCCAGAGTTTAAGTCTTAGGTACAGTCTTAGGTTTAGTCTTAGTTATGACTTCTGTGCCACTCTCCTGCAGGGGTTGAACTACACATGGCCAATTTCCAAACATGTTTAGGAATCCTAATGTGTGGATAGCAGTCTTGTAAGGTTTTTCAGAAGCATTTGTGTGCATCATATTTGTTCGTATAAATAGCTGTTGAAAAGTTTTTGAAACTACTCTTATATATCCTGAATACTCTGTACTCATCTACAGAAGAGGATTGAGGCTCCTACTTCATCCTTCAGCATCTGAACTTGACCTTTTGCTCCAGGAATCTCATTTTATAAGCTCTGTCTGCAGAGATCAGAGATGCTTCTTCTCATTAAGCTTTTTTTTTTTTCCTCACACTGTATTTGATGTCGCCTTTGAGAGTTTGATCTTCTGCATAAATTCCTTAACTTATATCTTTGTTCTGAGTGCTTCTACATCCATGGTCTGAATCCCTGAGCAGCCGTTGGTGATTGTACTCTGGTGCTTTGTTTTTTTTTCTTTTTTTTTTCTTGAAAAATGCTAGGAATTTATAGGAATTAATACAGGAAGTGGACTGTTGTTCATTTCCAGCATTGCTTCTAGGGTAGAGCATGTCTGTTGATAAGTGCTATGGTGTATGTCATGGCTGCTGTGACCTGAGGGCAAAAAAAAAAAAAATCCTGACAGTGTTGAGGTGGGTGCCGGATGCTCAACAGATGCAGTAGGAATCCCAAAGCCTTCTTCAGAACCTCTTTAAAGGTTTCTTGGGAATCCAGTGCAAATTTACTTTAGACTATTGTGAAAGAAAGCCAAGAGTGTGTTGCCCACCTGAACTTTGCTTACCTGTCTTTGTGAATAGTTTCAATAATAATGACTTTTGCTGTTAGTTGAGGACATCAGAATCTCGTCCTGGTTCCTTCTACCTTATTTGTGAGATGGATTTTACTTGTAGCCTGTGAGTGGATCTTGTACAAACCAAATCGGTGTGGTGTTATCCAAATAACTTTGGATATGTTATTATCTAAAACTTTATTCTAACCAATGTTATAGCTACTTTTAAGGATTACTTCTTACAAGAAATGACTCACAGAAATGTTTGAAAACTGCGGTATACTTGGTGACATGTTCAAACCTATGTAGTTCATTTGTACACCTCCTTCTGAGGGGTATCCATCAGTCTGTACCTGGCTAGAAATCTCAGTGCAGCTTAAGTACCTTTTTTTCATTTAATTACGTATTCCTTGATTATTTCCTGCTTGTCTTTGAACACCATAGGCTATTGGATCATCACCTTTCTTTTCAAGTAACGCTGCCAGATGAATATATGTTTTCTAGACAAGGCTAGTTGTTCATGTCCTGTCAGGCTAATGTTCAGGATGATGACAGCTACGTCGATTTGTAGGTGCCAGAATACTGCTATGTTATACTGCATATTTCTGGTCCGTAGGAGCAATTGGATAGCAGTGTTACAAGCAATAGCTGTCATTCTCCCCATGTTCACAGAACTCCTAAGACGCTAAGTATGGTGCTTATCTGAACAGTTGGCTTGATTCCTTCTGGCTTTCTCTAACCAAATTCCGAGAAGGCTTGCAACACCAAATGGAAAAAGTTTGTGGTATGATGGAAACAAGCTTTCTGTGAATCTTTACATTTCAGATATAACCCCCACTTATTTTTTCCCTCCTCAGATGTTCGTTTGAGTCTATTCAGATTCACAAGGTGTTATTTTATTTTATTTTATTTTTTTCCGTTCTGCAGTGATCTGGTACTCTATGTCTTACAATCTGCTATTGTCACCTAGTGCTGCTTTTGAGTCTTTCAAATGCCCATATAAGTAAGTTCTGTATGCTTATGTAAAACTATTTCTGACTAATAGTGGAGATAGAAGCTATTTTTATACCAATCTAGACTTTATATTTAAATATATATTTATATGTTTTTCCCGTTTAAAGCTTCTTTTGTGAAAGATCTCTTCTATAGTGTGAAAGTTTCAGCTTGCAGGCAGAATAAATTTCGGGTTGTGAAGACTGAAACTACCTTACCTGCACTGAGTAGGCTATCTAAAAAGGCTGCAAAGTGGTTTTCAGACATAATATTTTAACATGCAACACTTCATGTACTTTGTTACCTACATAAATAAATATATATATATATATAAAAAAAAATCATAAGGCATTAGATTTCTATTGTAGGGTATTTTTTCATATTTTCTAAAGCTTTGAGGTTTATGTATGGTGGTTTTTTTGTGATTTATTTGCCCTCCTTTGTGTTAATAAAAACAGTTCCTTAATATTTTAGACTTGGGTTTAACTTTTGTAATCATGACTATTGCAGTCTTAATCTCCTTCTGTTATTCCTTGTGTGTCACTTAAGCAGTGATACCTGCTCCTCAGAACTGAGAAGTGGTGCTTTTTTTTTTTTTAGAGGAGCAAGTTAAGTGGATGGGGTTTTTTTGTTTGTTTGTTTTTGTTTTTTAAACTATAGAATTATGAGGAAGATAATTTCACGCAGAAGAGAAATGGCACTCATTCATTCTTCCTAAAGAATTTGGAATTGACCTCTGAAGAGGTCAATTTTCTTTTCTCACAGGAAGCTTTTTTTTTTTCCTTTAAAGTTCAATTGACTGTTATATTTTTGGGATAGCTGGAATTCAGTTTAGGTGTTTGGTTTGCGTTTTATTTGAAGCCAAGACTTAAATATGTAAAGTCTGTTGTAGGATATATTTGGAGAAGCAAAACTGTGTATGCATACATTTATTTTCCAGCTGCCATAGAGGACATTTTGAATAAAAATAAAACAAATTTGCTTTAGTTTGTTTTATTTTATTATTTGTTAAAATGATGACTTCTAAGCAGAATTCAGTGGTGTTTTTATGAAACTCCCAATCTTTTTTGGTTTCTTAGAAGACAGATGTGGTGGGTTCTGACTGCCTGTAATATGTTTGCGTATAATTTTCAGTTTTGTAATGTTGATCGTATTTGAAGAGGTCTTGGCTAGTAATCTTTTCAAACCTTGAAAATAGGACTAAAGAAATGGCCATAGGGTTGTTTTGTATCCTCAAAAAACATGTTTTTCATGCCTTTATAACTTTTAGCATTTTTTTTATATCCTTACTAGAAAGCAAGGTGCTGAAGATTTTTAAGAAAGAAGTCAAAGTTTTATTTATTTATTCTTCTTGCAGGCTGTGTACAACTGGTGTATAGCAGTATTCTAGAATTACTGCAAAAAGGATGTCAGAAAATGGATTTAAAAAAAACTTTAAAAGTTACAGTCTACTTACAATAATTTAGATTTCTATATGAAACATTTGATGGTGAAAGACAAAATACGGTGTTGATTCAGCAAGGAAATTCCCTTTCACCAACAGGGTGATATTGTGAATTCTTTTTTTGTGAATTCTTTCTCTTTAGTGAGTGCTCAAAAGTGTGTGATATAGATACAAAGGTATCTAACTTTATTTACACTTGTAAATATATGCATAAACTAAATTTCTTGCTTATAAAGAGGCCTAATGTCATTTTTTTAGGATCAAAAGAGTAATATTGATGGAAGAACCATTTATTTTTTAAACAAATGAAGGGAGGGGGATTATTTTTCAAAACTATTGTATGAGGGGCTATGTATCCTTAAGACTTTAGCATGCATAAATCCTTTTTGTTTTTCCATCTGGTAATAAGCACTATATATTATAAGACTTTTTTTTTTTTTTAAATCATGCTATTATATAATTTTCTCCCCAGTGGTGTATGTATGTGTACACACAGACACACAGGTGAACAGCTGCATTTTTAATTTTAAATAATATTTTCTCATATTGGATATTATGTTATGCAAATGTTTAAGCTTTGTAGTACACACAATTAAAATTTAGAATGAAATTGAATTTTTAGTGCATTTGAAAGGTTTCATGGTAATACTATTAGAAAATAAATTGGTCAATAAAAGTTTTCATAATTTTTTTTGTAGGTTTAAACCTACCAGTTTACATTAATGTGTTACAGAGTATGTTTTGGAGGGATTTAGAAAGTTCATTTTTAAGTTGATGGATCTTCATCGAGTAGCAGCTGTATTTTAGTTCTTCACACAAATTAAATATCCTTATAAAATATCATTTGATTTGATTGTAGCGCCTGTTTTAAAAGTCAACATAATTGATGATTTTATTTTAAAATAACATGAAAATATGTTTAAAGTATATCAACACTGGATGCTATAGAAGCACAAACATCTTCCTTTAACCTGGTTGGACTCTAATGACTCTATGACTCTAGAACATCTGGATTTAGTGAAACTAATGAAGGATAGAACACTGCCAGTGTCTTTGTTTTTCAGGAGGGATTACTGTGCAGTTCTTCCTTACTAATCCATTCTTTGTTTCTCCAATAGATACGAATTACAGAACCACACACTTAAAAAGCTAGAGGAGGGATGAAAAAAAAGAGCAACAATGTGCATAGTTGAACTTAGTTTTAGTCTTCTGGCACCTTGCAACTTCCATTCAGTGTCCTAGTGACAGCCAGCCAGGCTACATTGTGAGCTGCTCTTGTTAAATGCACTGGATTTGAATTTCATGGAATACATGGATTAGAAAAAACAGTTCTTTGTCCTTTCTTAATTAATAGTGATCATAGTTTTGTATGTAAGTTGTTCTTGCAGCAGTATTTGTCCAAGGAAGATAGTGGTGTGAGTATAGAAATATCTTACAGTAATATTCATTATGAATGAAGAAAAGAAGCTGTGATCTTTTTTGTTAATATTTTTGAACAATATAGTATTTTAGAAAATTAATGGCTTAGCTGAATTTGTGTATTTACACAACCTTTTTGTTAAAGTCTTTGTAGAAGCCTATTGTAATTAGCTACAACTTGATGAATATATCATTTTTTGTTATTATTGAGTGTAAGCACAAGATATTAATGGTAATTGATGAAATATTCGGGCATTTACTTGCTGTCTTTACGCAATGAAATTTTTTTCTTCATTGGGAATTTTGCTGACTAAAGACTACATAACAGCCCAGTAGGTAATGTAGTTAAAATATATCACTCTATGGATAGTTGAAATGTGAATATCTATTTCGTTAGCTTTGCCAAAAGGTACCACATTTGCATGATAATTTTTTGGATAAACCTCAGTGGTTCTCTTTAAACACTATTTGACTGTTTCAAAAGCGATTAAAAGTATTAAGTTGTGCTTATTTATATATGTGTGTATGTATATACATATATATGTATATATGCAGACATATTCAGTTATATACATTTTCACTAGATATATGATACTTAGGTAAGATATTTGTGAACTTATATGACTCATAAAAATAAACATCCACTATATTTATTTTTTTTTGCTCTTCTGTGTATATAATACATGATTTTACGTATATGGTGACTTTATATGTTATAGTGAATGCACATCTGACACGCATTTATTTTCAAGGGAATTGCAGTTTGATGAAGGTTTTGGAGGGCAGACAAAATTGTAATCTGAAATACATTGGAGAAAGAGCAACTACTTTTCCATCAGCCTGGAAGTTCTGGAGTATTTTGAATTAGGCATCCTCTCTGCAGAATGGAGTCTTGTCTGCATGGTTTCTAAAGTATGCATCTATCTATTCTGCGCTTCATCTTTGAGGCAGTGTGTATTTTTTTAATTATCTGTTTTTATGTGCATGTTTGCTGATGTACTACAAGGATGGAAGTCCATACTTTTAATAGCACATTGCCAAAATGCCATCGTCTATTAATGATGATCTGTCTCATCACAGATGACATTTTAACTGTGTGATAAATACTTATCCGCTGGTAGAACTTAAGAGGACTTGTGGATGTCTTGGAAAAGAAAGTAGGATGTGTGTTTCCAGAGCAGTTCACCTCATATGAGTCCTGCCTAGGCTTTTAGGCTAAGGAAGGTGACTAAACGGACTGAGGATGGATTATTTTCCTGGAATGAGGGGGAAAGAATTTGGCAGCTTGCTTTTGTTTTTATTGGAAATTTATTGATAAAATAGTAATTTAAAAAACACTATCGGTCCCTTTCTTGCATGCTTGGTGCTTAAAATGCTGCTAACTTTGTTTATGGATCCTTTTAGTAGTTGCTCCCATCTTTCTAAAATGGGATCAATAGCACTTATCTTTGTTGAAGGCTTTGGGACTAGTGAAGAGAAGTATCATAGAGATCCAGAGTAGGTGTAATATATACAGTTATAGAAAGGAATTACTGTAAATAATTATGCCTCAGTAGAAAACGGTTTGGGTATTGAGGCCTAACCCCATTTATTTAATCTGTGAGATTTGCCCTTATACTTCCTCTTCTCATTATAAAGGGTGCAATCCTGTTAATATGCTTTTGTGAATAGATTGATGGCAGTCATCCTTTTCCATGATAGCTAAATACATTTTTCTTCATTGCAGAAGGGACCATACAGTTATGATGCTCCATTTGGTCAAAAATCACATGGTAAAAGTTGTGCAATATGCTTAGAAGTATGCTGAAAAAGGAAGGAAAATGTGCATAGATACTCTGACAATGATGTTTTCTGTTAGAAAGCAAAGTACAATTTTTGTTTTGACAAATTTGGCTGATGAGAAACCTTTTCAATTTTCCTCATAAGGATTGTATGGCAGTGAATCTATTTACGTAGATTTTATGTGAATCAAACTTTAAGAAAGTAGGTACATGTGCTTACTTTGTAACTTTTTATTAATGTAACAGTAGATTTTTCAATATGAGTAAAATGGGAGAAAGGCAGAAAGATTATGTGTTTCCACAGACTCATAAAATCCTTAAGGTTGGAAGGGATGTTCAGAGATCATCTAGTCTAACTGCTCTGCACACTCAGGGTCACCTAGAGCACTTGGCACAGGGCTGCGCACAGGCGGGTTTTGAAGATCTCCAAAGAAGGAGACTCCAGAACCTCTCTGGGCAGCCTGTGCCAGGGCTCTGTCACCCTCACTGGTAAGAAATTTTTCCTTAAGTTCCTGTGGAACTTTTGGTGCTTCAGTTTGTGGCCATTTCCTCTAGTCCTATCACTGGCCACCACTGAAGAGAGGCCGGCCCCATCCTCCTCACTCCCTCCCTTGAGGACTTTCTACACGCTCAGCCTTCTCTTCTTCAGGCTGAACAGGCCCAGCTCCCTCAGCCTTTCCTCATAGGACAGATGTTCCAGGCCCCTGATCATCCTCATAGCCCTGCGCTGGCATCTCTCGAGCAGCTCCACATCCCTCTTGTACTGGGGAGCCCCGCAGTGGAAACAGTACTCCAGATGTGGCCTCACCAGGGCTGAATAAAAGGGGGCAATCACTCATCTTGACCTGCTGGAGATGCTCTTTTTGATACATACCAGAATCCTGTTGGCCTTCTTGGCCATGAGGGCACACTGCTGCCTCATGCTCAACTTGTCCACCATGCCACCCAGGTCTTTCTCAACAGAAGGTCGGTACCCAGCCTGTACTGGTGTCGGGTTAGTTTAGGGAACAATACCTGTTGTTTTCTGCTATTAAGAGTATATCTAAGGCTTGCAAAGCAGAGAAATAAAAGTTTTTAAAAATATTAACTGTCTGTTATTTCAGTGTTTAGGTTACTTCAATTGAAACTTTTATAGAACTTTCACTTCCTGTAGGTTATTGACAGAGAGGCAGAGTGTTTTTTTTGTTGTTTTGATTTTTGTTTGGAAGGTGTTTAATTTCAGGACTGAATGCAAGCATTCAAAATCACTAGACTTTAAAATCTTAGCCATAAATTTCTTAGTTTTCTAATAATTTGATCATCTCTTGTTGCAGAGAACTAGAACCTCTAAAAAACTCTTTCAAATTTGTTTCCTGTTGTATGAGAAGCATAGCACTTCTAAGGCTTAGGGAAAGCAGAGAAAAATTTCATTTTTTTGGAAACGTTCCTGTCTCTTAGGATAAATAAAGAATACCTATTTTGCATAATAGTTACTGTGTACTTTGATTTTCTTTGTTATTTATAATTATGATCATTTATTTAAACATCTGCCAGATTATCTAGTACAAAAATGAAATAATTATCTTCTCTAATGACTTCTCTAGGTTTTGTAAACTGCTTATACACAAGTTAATTTGAAGCAATGCACTTTTCATAGTGTTTTACTGTCAGGTTTGCAAAGCATCCCTTATACTACCTCTTTGTTCCATGGGGAGGAATGCCAGTATTTTTCAGTGCTTGTCCAGGTGATCTAGTGTTATTTAAGCTCATGTTGTTACTCTGTCTCCCTCTCTATACCAAAAATCTAGTTTTATCCTGTTTATTGTTAAAAGATGTTTTTTTTTCCTCCGCCAAGCAGTCCAATTCTTCCCACTTGATCTATGATTATTTAAATGCTTTACATCTTTAATATGTAAAAACTTGAGCTATTATGTTGACATTAATGATTTTTATTTCTACAAGTAGTCATGCATCTGTATGACAATACACTGCAAAGACCTCTTGTCTTACTACGTTTTTGCTATGATGCTCTGTTACTAAGATTGTGACACACCTTCCATTTTCAGAGATTTAATTCTGTGAGGAAGTTCACTTGGATTTTACCCTTAGGAAGCTCTTCCCTTCATCATACAGATGTCCATGTTTAGTAAAAATGCGTCTTTGATTTTTCAGTGAAAAGACTTGCCAGTATTTAGGAACTTAGGATGTTAATAGAAAAGCATAGAGAAATACAGATATTTCAGTTGTTAATCTAAACAATTATTGAAATTTGGTTATTTGGAAATGCAGATGAATACATACAACATACATACAACAGATGAATACATACAACCACTATTTTCTAAGTGTATCTGACCTGCACTATAAAAGAAAGACCACTGTAACCCTAGCATTTGCAAACCTTAACTGTGGATGTTACTGTACCGTTCATTTCTGTGCTTCCGTGTAGCAGGGTTATGCACTTCACAAAAAGTAAGCTTACAGCTGAAGGCTTTTTTATTTTCATTTTTTTCTTGACCATAAATAGAAACCAATGATCAAACATTTGGAAGCCAAACTGTACAGACCTTTTCTCTCTTGGGCCTTTTAGATGAAAATATGTTCAAGAAATACCAATTTGGTACTTGCAATGTCTGGTCATGTGAATGATGCTGTCTTCTGAGTTGCACATGAAATCCACATGCTGTTCATAGGTTATGTTCTGGTATGAAAGTGGTACCTGCATGTGAACTGCTGCAGATGGTTAATGTTACGCTTCTGAACGTGTTACAGCCACCTCAGGAAATGCTCTGTCATCGAACTCTGCAAAGATTCCTGCGTCACGAGCAGAAAAGTTTTCTAGACATTGGCCTGTAATTTGCAATTCTTTATTGGTCGGGTGATGTTGGAAGTACTTTTGTTCCTTCTCTCTGTATCACAAATGTGGTGGTTTTACATAAATGTTGGGGAGCAGCCAAGTCATGCAGCTTCAAATATTGCACATTTTCTTTGCACTAATGATCTCTTTTGCTGTCAGTCCTTCGCTTTGTTCTTTGTCATTCACAGAATACTCTTTTAAATATACTTTAGTGCAGCGCACTTTTACAAATCCATTTCTTAATAGCTGTTCAGAGATCACCTTTCACAGAAGACAAATTTGTTAGTTCTTGAATGTTAGTTTGTTCTAGATTAACTGTGAGGAAATGTCAATTCTTGAATGAGTTTTCCTCACAAGGCAGTGGTGTGTTTTTTTTTCTCTGTTGTCTTAAAAAGCCAGAACTAGGAATTTGCATGTTAGTGCTTTTCCCCTCCACTTTTTAAGCTTAGACTCTTTAAAATGGTCCAAGCTCTATGCTGGAGAAAAGGGCCTGCAAATTCTAACATTTTATTCCTTTTCTGTTGATTTTGCAGATTCTCACCTGTTTTTGTGGAAGTTTTGGGATTTTTACACCTTTTATTTCCTTTTATTTTCAGGTGAATGTGTGTTTCATAGGTAATATTTTTGTTCTCATTTCTTTAGGAAAGAAATACATGTTCTTTATGATTGGATATATCTGTTACAAGTTTTGCCACCTTAATATTGGTTTTAATGGTATAGGTGATTTGTTTTTCTTCTAAAAGTGCTCTTTTAGATGCATGAAAGAAATAGGAATAAACTGTCCTGCAGATTACATAAGATGTTCTTGTACATGAAACAGGTGTGAGTGCTACATGTTTTGTTGCTATTAATTACATACAAACACAGTGTTAAATACTGACTTTTCAAATTAATCTTGAAGTTAGTTATAAAATTTCATTTTATATGTATTATGGAATCTCATTTACTTATTACAGGATCTAGACCTGAAAAAGAAGTAAAGGAGTAAAAAGTTTTCTGTTCTTGGATGCTAAGTATATATTAAATGCTAAGTTAAATTCAAGAGTGAATTGATAAATTTTAGCTACTGGGTTTTATTTTACATAACGTATGTAAGTGCCAATGTTTGCCTTTTATTGTTTCATCTTTTATTGTGATATTTTCATCTCTAAGCCTTATAAACATTTGGAGTCTCTAGAATAAAAGGATAAAGGAATATATGTAAAAGAGGAATATGAAAATAAAAATCACATGGTGACAGTAGTCACACACAGCAGCAGGTGTCCAAAGAGACTGTCCTCTGCCCTTGGAGATACTTTAGACTTAACTGTATGTTACTTAGACACTGATGTAGTGTCTAAGATAGACCTGCTTTCAGGTGAAATTGCATTGAGTGTCTTCCTGAGGAGCCTCCCAGAATTGGTTTTGTAGGAATAATTTCTGTTTTTTTTTTCCTTAAAAGTTGCCTAGATTTCAGCAGAATCAATTGTAATCAGAGTAACTATGTCTGTTAAATAATTAATATTTCTTAAAATAAATTTAGCAAAATACTTATTAAGGCAGTGCCTGGACTGAAATGAACCTTTACGCCCAAGAGAAAATTCATGTGGCATGTTCTGGGTTCCTTCATCTGGGACCTCTTGAATATGTACAGGATTCAGATCAGGGACCAGATATACTACATACAAAGAATACTTTTCTTTCCATGTATAATGTACTCCTTTCTCCCTATGGTCTTGAGGGCTTTTCCTTTATTATGTGGTTAGACATGCTTCTGTGGTGTGAATAGCAGTGCTAAGTGCCATGTTACTGTTTCATGAGCCTGGAAATTCTTACATGTCCTTTCATGCTTGTTATATACATACCTCTCACATAATGGAGAATGTTTGCATTTTACTGATATGATCTGGTTTTCACTGTCCCCAGAAAGAGGATTGGAATTAGACTTCTTGATTGATACAGCTTCATAGGAAGCTGTTCATTTGACTGAAAAATAAGAGAACAGGTCTTTGAGTAAAGGAGTAAAATGCACTTGTTGCAATTTCAGCCTTGTCTCTCTGATTTTACGGATTTTCAGTCCTCTTTCCTATTCACCACCTTTGTGAACTGGCACGTAGAGGTTTGCGTACCTCCGTGGATTTATATACTCTGATTTAAGAAAAACTTTAAACTTATTTTTTCTCATGTAGTGCTAAGTCAAGGTTTGCCTCTGTGATCTCAGTTAGCCTCAAATATAATAAATAAATTATAAAATTAGTCACAAATTCATAACTTCTTAATAGACAACTTTTGTAAGCTTTGTTACTTCCAAGATGTTACGATCACATTTATTGCCATTACTAATGCAGTCTAACTTGAATTGAAGAACAGTTGTAAAATTCCCTCCAATTTCATGTCTCCTTTTGATGTTAACTTTTAATCAGTTGTATACTTCCCTTGTTGGGTATAAATGGAAAATATTGGAGAAATAAATGCAGAATTTAAGGAATGTTAAAGAGCTTTTATTTTAAACAATACAAAATTTCTATAACAAGACTGTGGACTCTGTTCATTAAGCAAATAAATAGCAAACCACCAAGTTGATGCTAACTACATCAGTGATTGTTATCTTTGTATTATTTTTCCATGCAATTTTACTGTATAATAATTAACTTTTTGAAAAAAGCTTTGGAAGCTTTTCATTGCAAATAACATACTGATTTGAGATAAATTAGAAATTTCAAATTACAAAGTGAATCTTTAAAAGGATTGAACTCTTCAGTAATCTCTGGGATTGAGAGTTACTATACAGTACCATTTTATTCTTTCTGAGGAAAAAAGAATCAAGTGTATTTGAATACATCTGTATATCTGCCATCTGTAAAAATTGATCTCAGACAGATTTGCCAGCAGAATTTCTTAGCCTTCTATGAAGTGGAAATTAGAATTTCTCAATCTCAAAAAAAAAAAAAAATTGCCATTGATTAGTTCTTGTTTTAAATTATTGTCTTTACTCTTAGTGTCTTTCATTCCACTGTATTCCATACCATCATAAATGTAGCATATTCCTTTGTTTATGATCTAAGTATTATAAAACAGATCATTTTTAGTGCTTAGATCTAAAACAGGCATGCAATAAGAAATATGCCTTTTCTTTCTGAAAACATTCTGAGAGTAAATGCTGAAAAATTATTTTAGTTTTCACAATAGTGTATATTAGGTTCTGATCTCCCTTAAACTGGTAGTATTTGATTCTAAATTTTTGATTCTGCGATCAGCAAGTTTTAATTCTAGCAACTTAGTAGCTACCATAACTTGTTAAGATGGTGCGTGCTTCTTCTTATCTACAGCAATTATAATACAGGTTAAAAGTCAATATATGAGATAGACAAAAGACACATAAATTTTTGTTTCAAGATTCCTGAGAACTGTTTGGAGTTTTGACAGAAAAGGCAAGTGGAAAATTGCTTGTCAGGTGTTTAGAATCTCTTAATACAAAAATGTAATCTAATCAACTGTTTATCATAGAGATTTTGCCAGTATATATGCTTTTTAATCTGTATGTATATACTGCTTCTTACATGTAGCTTGGAGAGTATCTTTGCAGTCTGCAATTTCAACCTAAGATTTATTCTTCAGATAATGTGATCTTTGTTATTTCCAGTAATGAAACAGCTAATAAACCGGTCCTAGATGGAATGAGTCATTCAGAAAGCAGAAACATGCAATAAAACCAAACTGTTGTCATAGGCAGGGTAAATAACTGGTTAACTAGTGGACCCACTCTCAGTCAGATCCACTTATACAGTTCTTATCAGTTCTTATACTGCAGACAAAGCTGCAATATACTCTAAATTCTTCATTTAAAACATACAAAGTTGTGCCAGCTAGGCTGCTTATTCAAAATTACAGACCAGTAATATAGTGACAAGATGTACATATCTGATAAAGATAGTTCTAAGTGTCTGTGTTATTGTGGCAATTTTTATTTGATTTATCAAGTAATAGGTCAGGACATGATTATTAGAATCATAGAATCCTTAATGTTAGAAGGGACTTCTAGAGGTCATCTAGTCCAACCCCCCTTCACATGCAGGGTCACCTAGAGCATGTGGCACAGGGTGGCATCCAGGTGGGTTTTGAAGACCACCAGAGAAGGAGACTCCACAACCTCTGTGGGCAACCTGTTCCAGTGCTCTGTCACCCTCATTATCAAAAAATGTTTCTTTAAGTTCCTGTGGAACTTTTGGTGCTTCAGGTTGTGGCCGTTTCCTCTAGTCCTATCACTGGCCATCATTGAAGAGAGGCTGGCCCCCTTCTCCTTACTCCCTCCCTTGAGGTATTTATACACGCTGATCAGGTCCCCCTCAGCCTCCTCTTCTTCAGGCTGAACAGGCCCAGCTCTCTCAGCCTTTGCTCACAGCGCAGATGTTCCAGGCCCCTGATCATCCTCGTAGCCCTGTGCTGGCATCTCTCGAGCAGTTCCACATCCCTCTTGTACTGGGGAGCCCAGAACTGGACGCAGTGCTCCAGATGTGGCCTCACCAGGGCTGTGTATAGGGGGACGATCGCCTCCCTCAACCTGCTGGAGACGCTCTTCTTAATGCACTCCAGGATCCTGTTGGCCTTCTTGGCCACCAGGGCACACTGCTGTCTCATGGTCATCTTGTCATCCACCACGACACCGAGGTCCCTCTCTGCGGGGCTGCTCTCCAGCAGGTCAGTCCCCAGCCTGTACTGGTGTCCGGGGTTATTCCTCCTCAAGTGCAGGACCCTGCACTTGCCCTTGTTGAACTTCATGAGGTTTCACACCGACCAGTTCTCCAGTCTGTCCAGGTCCCTCTGGATGGCAGCACAGTCCTCAGGGCTATCAGCTACTCCTCCCAGTTTGGTACCATCAGCAAACTTGCTGAGAGAGCACTCCATCCCTTCATCCAGGTCATTAATGAGTAAATTGAACAGGACCAGACCGAGGACTGACCCCTTGGGGACACCGCTAACTACAGGTCTGCAACTGTACTCAGCACCACTGATCACTTTCTGAGCTCTGCCGTGCAGCCTGTTCTCAATCCACCTTCACCGTCCACTCATCTATCCCACGCCTCTGGAATCTGCCCAGGAGGATGTTGTAAGGAATGGTGTCAAAAGCCTTGCTGAAGTCCAGATAGATGACACCCACTGCTCTGCCCTCATCTATCCAGCTACTCGTTCCATCATAGAAGGCTATCGGGTTAGTCAAGCATGATTTCCCCTTGGTGAATCCATGCTGACTATTCCTGAACACCTTATTGTCCTCCACGTGTTTGGAGACAACAGCCAGGATGAGCTGTTCCATCACTTTTCCAGGAATGGAGGTGAGGCTGAGTGGCCTGTAGTTGAATTATTTCAATTCTTATTAAATGATGATATACTTTTAAATGAATGAAGACACTTAATGCAGAGTTTTGTCTGCTGACCACTCCTAGCTTTTTGGAAATGAACCCCAAATATTTTTCTGTATTCTTTCTTGTGAATGCAATCTTGCTTGATATAAAAGCATGACTTGTGTTAGATAAGCATATCTCAGAAAGTTCTTACTGTTGCTCTGATAGCAAAATTTTGGTGACTGAGTTGTTTATAGGAAAGCTTGCAAGCATTTCAGGTATGCACAAGTGTATTTGAGTACGTTTAGAGTATAATGTTAAAGAGAATGAAACCCTGTGGAATCTTGCATGAATACACTGTTGACTCTACATGCTAAGGTCCCAGCTGATCTCAGTTTCTTTATCAGTGTATGAATATAAACTTCATAGAATCTACTCTTCTGTGAAAATGCAGTGGTTTACATCCTTGTGATCAAAAAAAAGTTACCTCCTTTTCAAAGAGGTATGAGGCTAGGGAGCTTCATAAGCCTTATAGGAGACAATTGTTTGGAGAACTGCAACATTTTGAAAATGACCTGGACTAGTGGCATGCCTTGTCCAACCACAGTTTCTATGTACGTGTAATTTTGAGGTCAGCTTTTTGTTGCATAATTTTACAGTTACTTGACCCCAATATGAGACGTATTTTAAGAGACTGCATTTAGTCATGGCACTGTGTGGGTTTTTGTTTTCATTTTAAATCCGGCTCTGGATTGTCAGCAGCTAATGTATTCTTTCCTGTTCCAGTACCACAAGTATTCCTGTTTGTGAAGAAACGCTTGATCACAGATTTTAAAATAATGATTGACTTAAAAATTCTCTTCTCAAAATTACTATAGTTCTTTGTCAAGTCTTAGGACAATGCTACTCTTTATTTATAACTGAAACCTATTTCTATCACTAAAATAAGTGGCGGGATTGAGAAATGGCATATTTGGTAAAATTTTCAGTATTTTTATCAGCTGTTATTCAAAGATTCTTTGGCACTAAATATTTGAGACTCCTAAATAAAAATAGCTGTGGAAAAGTTGCCCCTCTGTCTTTCCCTCTCTCTGCCCCAACAACTCTTCAGAGGGAAAGCATCTCAGCAGTAGCTCTTAGGTCACTAATTTTCTTTTCAAAAAGAGAGACTCACCAGCCTCTGAGTTTAAACATCCTGTGTATAAGTCCCACAGGACTTATCTGTGCTTTCTGTTCTGATCTCCTCCTTGCTTGCAGTGCATATTAAATTTGCTGGTTTTATTCTGACTTTATTCTTTGCCTGCAGGAAACAAAAGGTGTAAACAAAAATGATTTGTTTTTGGCAAGACTGACAACTTTTAGCTTTGTGTTTGGTGAAAGAGGTGTAAGTATATACACACATGCAACTTGCAGATGACCGTTCCTATCTGGTTCAGCATTACTCAGTTGTGACATCTCCTAAGAACAACACTGGTATTTCTGAGACTTCCTTGGGCACTGTTTCTCTTTGGCTCCATTTAAATATGATACGAGACATACTTTATACAGTATTAACACTGTTGTAGTCCTAAAATGCCTGAATTAAAATTTGTGGAGTGAGTCAACTTCGGTAATCACAAGATTATTTTTACCTGACTTAAGAATAGTACATATATTATAGCAAGGATAATGGATTCAGTGAGAGCTTGTTCTTCTCTTCTTCCTTTCTTTCTTCTGCCCTACATGAAGCGGTATCTCTATCAAAACTAGCATCTGTTTTATGTTTGAATGGCTTTTTAGAAATTTTCTTGTAGTGATTTGTTACATTGTCTTTTAGAAAATCCTAGTATTTGATAGACATATGTTTAATCTCTCTTTTTTTTGTTGTTGTTGTCATGAGTGTTTCATGTCTCTGCTCTAGTAATTATAACTGTTGTAACTGTTCTTTTTCCGTTTTTCATATTTCATAGTTATGCATGCTTGCATTTTCATTTTAGGAAAGAGGAGAAAAAAAAACTCTTTATATAAATTTTAGCTTGACTTTCCAATATACTTTTAACATCTGTTACACACCTCTGAGCTTGTTCGATCTGTCTTTTTAGAAAACAGTACTGAATATAGAATTTACTTCCCCCAGAAGATACCCAAATATTTCTGAGAAGGGAGTAATATCTGATGATGTTTGCAGACAAATTCTGCATTTCATAGTGTGATCCTTGAAGAAGTTCTGTTAGAACCTGTAGGGCCTGTTCTCATGGCACAGGCTTTCTACGTTTCTAGCTGCTCACCATATTGTGTGGGTAAGATAGCTATTTTTCTTTGTAAAACTGCAACACAGCTGCTGTGGTTGCTACTTCAATGCTATGTTTTTTTGAATGTATAGGTTTGGACTACTCTTAGTAGTATTAAAGGCTCTTGTATATTTGTTCTAAGATGCTTTAGATTGAGGTTTTTCAAGCAGAAAGGAGAGCTAGGAAAGTAATTTCAGCTATTCCCTCAAATAATTGTGCTAGCTAGATCAAGCATGAGTTTAAGGATATTCAGAAAAAAATTATGATATGAAGTAAATCATGTTATGTGAAGGACTTGATGAAACTATGAGTGCATCAACTGTTAATGTTGAAAATCCATTACTAAAATTTATTTTAATTAGGCAGAATCTGATGGGAAAGTAGTTACATAAATTTAGTTATTTATATTCTTGTAACAGAGTTCTTTTAAAACTAAAGGCAATACTCCTGTAAATTAAAGGCCTTCTGAATAAAGAAAGAGAAAACATTAGAACTCCCAAGCTGTTGCTAGAATTTCAAATCTAGGTTAAGTTTTGCAATATTTATATAGTTGTCTAGTTTGTGTTTTGGATGCCACTTAATAGTTGGCAGTGCAAATATGTTGGCATTCTGAGTTGTTTGTGCATTGCTCTCTGCTTCAGCAGTGGTGTTCTATAGTTTCCATTGATGTCATATGTTATATTTTTGAGTGCTATTTTGAAGCTATGAATGTTAACTTAGAGCATGAATGTTTGAGCAGTTAAGGATAACATTGATTAATAATTCTGCCCCCCTTCTCCAGCCCTTCCCCCCAAAAAGGAACATTTTTGTAGTGTCTGAATACATACTTTGTTATTATACCACATGTGGGAAGTGAAAATATTTTTACTTTATTTAAACCGATCTGTCCACTTACACTTTGACACTTCTGACTTACTCTGAAATTACCAGTATGACCTTGGAAATAACTTTGTTAAATGCTGTAAGATGTTTGTCTGACTTGCACATGGGCAATGATTTTCAGCAGTGGGCATTTATTGAATGTGTCCACCTAGGACTTACTCTAATATTTTAATTCAGACATTTTCTGTAAACTTTTTCCGCTCTTGTCTTGCAAAGCATATGCTTTCACAGTAATAAAAAATTTCTCTGGCCTGTAGTCTACTTAAACTGAAGTTGATATAATCTTCGCAAGCATTTTGTCTTTTTTATAAACCCTAATTTTTTTTGGAATTATCTTTCATTCATATATCAGAAGGATATTTTTTCAGTATTTAATATTTAGCGTACCCTCTCGAGCACCCATGTGTAGCTTGAGTTACCTTCATTAACTGAGTAATCTTGCAGTTTTGCAAAACAAACAGCAGTCTAACTAAAAATATATGAAAATGCCACAAAAGTCAGGGCTACAACTCAAAAATGTTGATCAGATTTTAAAATCTAAATCAGCCATTCCATGAAAACTAGGGAAGAACCTCTGTGGTAGCAGAAAAATTTCCAGAAATGCACCACAGTCTTTTTCTAAGCTGCAGTTTGTGCTAATGTTGCCAGACAACTGAGATGGGAAAAGCAGGAAACCTTTTTGGAATTAATCACAGTTTTGATTTGGAAAAGCAACTTAAAATACAAAAATATTTTCCAGTGTTAGCTCGTGAACTTAAATCTACAGAGTACATTGTATATTTTATATTCTGTTAAATTATATAAATGGATCAGTTATTATGTTCATTAGTAATGAAGAAAATTCTTTTTATTTTTTTGAAATCTGATATTATGTTATGAATTCTGTGACTCAGAATTTATTTATTTATTTTTAATATTCAAATGGGCTGGGTTGCCTACTATTTTCAGTACCATTTCTTTACGCGCTGGGGACTTGACTGTTAGCAGCACCAGGCAGTTTTTAAAATATCTGTGTGTTTTTCTGTCTTGAAGAGCTTTTTCTACGTTCTTATATTAAAAGTAACTCTGACACTGGGCAATGCTTATCTTTTCCCTTGAAGATTTTTGGAGTTCCATCCTAAAAATACACAAATCTTACTTATCTTGGTCAATAACTTTCCTTGATTAATCAAAAAAAAAAAAAAAAAGAAAAAAGCAATTTTGCCTTTGTATCATCTGTGCAAACGTGATCTGATAAAGAACAGACAATCTCTGGAGATGTGTACTGGGTAGCAGACAGACTCTGCAACCCAGATGGGGACGTGATGGGGTTAGGCAGAGCATGTAGGTGAGCTGGGAAGCATTTCTGTATGAAGTTATTCACCTGCCATCTGACTTATGTATAAATACCTGTGTCACTTTGTTTTTAGACTCCTAGTTGGTCATGAAATCATAGACCTCTCTTAGGAGTGTGGGCCATGCAATGTACCCATTTTCCTGCAATGGAAAGTGTTGTATTACTTCATGCAAACATTAAGGCTTGGCTGGGCTGCTGTCACAGATTCTACCTGGATCTGTCCTTTAAAACTAATGCCATAGCTGCTGTTTATCACGTTTATTTATTTATTTATGTTTTATCAGTAATTTAGATATAACAGTTTAGGACGTGGCTTTTTTGTTTTATTTTTTAGTGCCAGTTGAAAGATGGATGACGATGACTTTGGAGGATTTGAGGTATGTCACTTCAATTTAACCTTGAAATATAACTGTTAAGGAAAATGGTTTTGAGTGTTTGTCTCAAGAAATATATTACACTCATACTTCTGTTAATTATATCCTCATAAAAATTTTGTCACTCTTAGGAATTGAACAATTGAATACTTCAGTAATTTGGACTTGTATCTTTTCTTAGATGAAACAGAGGATGATAAATAATCTTAAAGTCCTTCTTTAAGAGTTCATAGTGTCATAAATCTGTATTTTTTAAGGTAGATTTTAATACCTACACATAGCTGACATTTGTCAAGTAATAATTTTCCTATGCAGTTGTCTTTCATATATCTGTGTATATCAAATATCTAATCTTTAAACTTCTGTTTCATTACTCTGAGACTTAGTTGCATGGCAGTCTGTGAAAGTGCTCAGTACTATCATTCTAACCGAGGTCTTTCTTGTTTGGGCTTTGTAGATGGATACAGTTTAAACTTGACTTCTATCTCACTATTCTATTCTGACAAATAATATATGTATGGTCAATATAGTTAGATAAATAACTTAAAATATAAATATATAGACAAATTTCATTAAATATATCACAATTGTTATATTTATCACATATAATAAAATATATATAATAATATTTGTAAGTAATATATATAAAATTACCCTTCTGTTTTACACTGCAAAATATACTTGAAGAGTTGGTAAATAAATGTTTGTTATAGACATATAAAGCATTTTGTAAAATGTGCTACAAAATCATTTTTCTATTTTTCTAGGCAGCAGAGTCCTATGAGAGTGGAAATGGTGAAACACAGACTACATCTCCTGCTATTCCTTGGGCAGCATTTCCTACAGGTACTGATAGGAACAATGCTAGCATTCTTTTTCACGTGTGGCTGAAGAACAGTTTATCCAATTCAAAGGCTGACTGGCATCTCATGAGAAGAAGAGTAGGAACCTTTCCAGTCAAAGGCTATTCCTATTCTTGAGTATAGAAGGTCTGTTGCAAATGATGAGCCTTCTAAAGGAAGGATAACAGGAATATGTTGTGATCAAATTTGTTGTTCTTTTGCAAAACCTAGCTAATTAAAAAAAGAAAAGCCCACTATTTGTAACCTAATAAATGTAAATTATTGCAGGATATTCTGGACACAGGTTTATTCTTTATCTACCACGCAGACTGCATTTTGGAATGTCTGATGTGCTAGATTTTTTTTTACTTGATTATAAACATTGCTGCATTAAAGTTAAGCATTGTTACAATTTGAAGTTCCACTATGCACAATCCTAAAGGAAAGGAAAAGGGTACTTATGAGACACTTTTAAATACTTCTCAAAATCTCTCAGTAATTTGCACTGTGAAGTCTAAAGGTATGCTGAACTTAGAAATGAATGCTGGCACTCTCTCTGGAAAAT
This sequence comes from Nothoprocta perdicaria, assembly GCF_003342845.1. NCBI lineage: Eukaryota > Metazoa > Chordata > Aves > Tinamiformes > Tinamidae > Nothoprocta > Nothoprocta perdicaria. Next base: position 1,008,397 of record NW_020454383.1, read on the forward strand.
ATAGAGAATCTTTTCCCTGCAGTGGCACAGTCTAATACTGCCTGTGTAATCTAGTAGTTAGTTGTTCTGCTTTCAGATTTGTACAGTTTTGTAAAACTAAATTTTTACTAGTGATATCCTCAGAATAAAAGACAAAAAGGAAGTACATGAAGTTGCTTAACATTTACTTATATTAAATATTTTCTAAACTAAAAAAACTGTGCTTTGTAAATCCTGAATGTTAAGTATAGTATAATTTAAGAGCTGCGTTGGACTTGTATACTCAGGATATCATAATAATGGGAAGTTCAAATAGATTGCTTGTATGATATACATTTATTTCTGACCTTGCTTACAGGCAGTAATTTAGAGACAAAGAGAGGGAATATAAGCTGAATCTGAAAGCAAGAGTACTGTTGAGGTGGGAAAAGGCAATTAGATTCAATGTATCATAGTTCATAAATCTATTATTTCATATTAATATATGTATATACACACATATATTTGTTTAATCAAAACACAGGTAGATTGTAAACAGCTGTGAATAACAAATATTCTAGTAATGTATACCAACCTGCATGTTTGAGTTTGGCAACTTGGTCTGTATACTAAAGATACTGACAATGTAAAGAAATTTATATCTTCAAAGATAACCATCAGCTCCTGCACTTGAGAATTGCTGCAAGCAAATGTTCCTTTGTGAAGCAACATATAGGGTTGTATGAGTATGTTATGGAGCAGAATCTCTGGGACATGCAACGCACTGAATAGTGTGTATATATATTGTGTATGTCAAAAAATTTTCAAGCACGTCGTCCTGTCTTACTGCACATTTTCAGCTTACCATAACGTAGTCTTCTCCTATGCTATCAGTAGGACAGTAGATTAAGAAACTAATTTCGTTTCTGAAATTTAGTCTTAATTTCTCAGCTGGTGCAACAGAAAAAAATATCACTTTAACAAGATTAGGCAAAAAACATTTTATTATTCTTGTGGGAATGGAAAATTTCTATGCATTATTATAGTACTAAATAAATTATAAAAACTAATATAGTTGTAAAAATTGCACATAGATTTGACATAGTTGTGTCAGTATAAGCTCTTCTGTTTTTAAAAAATTACTTCTAGCACTGGTTTTCGCCTATTGTAATTTGTTCTGTTGGTCATTGAAACAAACAACAAAAACCAGAAAGCATATTTTTAAGAAATATCTTTATATTAATCATGTCATTTTAATGACAGTCTAAGACAACTCTTGATGGTAACTCTTGGGGTAGGTTACAGCAAGTTATTTTAAGCATTTTAATCGTAAAAGAAAAGCCCATGTATTCAGATAACATTACTAGTTTAAACTTTTTGCATGCATGAGAATGCTGCTTTCAATAATTTTAACTTGCTGTAACTGGCAGTATTTTACTGAGACTGATAAAAATGCTTGTTAGGCATTGACTTGTATGTTAACACTTCTAAAGAGAGAAGTCACTGATGTGCATGCTTTTTGGTTTTTATACAATGTTGTCCTTTCCTTATCCTATAAAATTATCAGTCATAAGTTTTCCTGAAAAAGTTGGAAATTGAAATGCGTTATGATGTTGTCAAGATGATATTGATAAATTTGGGGTGTGATTCTAGTTTAAAACCCAGGAATCACTGAACTTTATGGAGGAGATGGATGTTACGGATCTCATCCATTTCCTTTGTTTGATGTATCATTTATTCATCACTTCTTACTGTCTTTCTGCTCATGGATTTCACTTTGTCAGTAGATTCACAGTATGATAAAATAGATTTCCAAGTATTTGCTGCTTGTGGATGCTTTTTCAGAAAAGGAGAAAAATATGAATTCTTACAAGAGAAATGGTATATCGTTTTTCCTCTCACCAGGGTAACTGAGAGAATGTATATCCGTTTCCATGGCAGTGTTCTCTAGCAATGAAGTCAAATAAAGCTTTTACTCTAAACTGAGAATAGACTTCCTTTTTTTTTTTCTCTTGCTGTTTTAACTTTCAACCAATACTAGTGCTGTATAAACTTGAAGACAGCAAATGGGGCTCCTCTAGAGAACTCCATTCTGTGGAAGGTGCCATAGTAATATGAAGGAAGAGTAAGGAGTGAAAGAAAAAACTAGATTACATTTGTGCAGTCTTGGATATCCAATTGTATTTAGAGATGTCTTTGATAACTTTTGTTAGCAATACTTACAAAACAGCCAGCAGTACCACGTCTGTTCCTTCTGGCTGCTCTAACTGAAGTAGACACAAGTAGTACTCCTAGTTTGGTGCCATTGTACATGTGATAGGTTCTCTTTGTCCTTTCTAGCCCTAATATGGGGAAGTAATAAAAATAATCTTTACAGCATGTCTGTGTCTGGGCTGTGGAGGAATGTGAGGTATGACTACTGAAAACGTCAGCATTTTCTTATAGTGGATTCATTAAAGTGTTCTGTAAGAGTGAAAAAGAGGGACATCTCTAAAAACATTTGAGTTTGAAATCAAGTTGTGCTTTAGAAAGCTGAGACTTCTGCATAAAAATGAAGTTTAAAATCCTACATTTATAAGCAGTTAATTCAATTTAGAATTAAAAATATTTGGAATTCTAAAATAAGTTAGAGTTTTTGGAACGTTCTACTGCCTTTTACCCACTGCTTCTGATTTCTAGTAGAGCTCCAAAGGGGCTGATTTTATAAAGTGTTATGACCTCATGTTTTCTTCTTTTGGTTTGCTATTGCAGGATGAGACTTCTATCATTTGAATTCATAAACTATTTTTTTTATCTGAAGAAATTACAACAGTTAATGCTGTTCTCAAATTTATTAATATTAAGCATTAATAATCTATTCTCTTCACCATGATGGTAGAAATGCTAATATGTTTCTGTTGACTTTAAAGAAGTTGCTGTAGACACTTGGATACACTTTCTTATTTGAGAAAATAACTGCAGAATTTTAAATCTTTTAACTGAAAAGGTATATACATAACTGAAATACTTATTCTTAGTTTAGTTTTGATGTGTTTCTTCTTCAGATACTTAGTAATAGAAGTGTATTTCTATGCAACTTAATAAAACCAAATGGCTGGGTTTTTTTGTTTTGTTTTGTTTTGCGGGGGGGCGGTGTTTCTGATATGCTAGAAATGACCACTTGAAGATAGGTGAAAACTAATAATTTTTTCTGCACTTCTGTAGGCACCAAGTTGTGTAGCTTTATGTCTATAAGGAGAAGCTTGAAATTTAGCACTGTGCTTGCATGTCAGCTGCTTTTGGTGTCATCTCTGCTTTTCCAAGCTTACAGATAATTTGTCTGTCAGTAACAGTAAATCGCAGCAACAGAAACAGTGTCTCTGCACAGTATGTCAGTGTTTTGTTTTAGCAGCATCTCTTTTGCGGCTCTGGATGTAAAAAGGAGCCAATATATGGGAACAGAAAACAAAAAGGAAAAGCTTTGTGCATCCATCCTCACCAGAGAGAAGCTGTTTGACTCAGATGGTGCCCAATGAAGCTGGTCCTCAGTAGATTCTGCAAACTAAAGTAAAGGTGGCCTAAAAAAAAAAAAAAACAAAAACAAAACAAAAAAAAAAAAAACAAAGATGCATTTTCAGTGAATTCCAAGCTGTGTGAATTCAGAACAGTTATGTTTGCAGGAGTTAGTTGAGATGCAGTGGTGTTTGGTGCAGGTGAGGTGGATGTATTTATTTTTTTAGCCTGGTTTCCTGAGGAAATGAAGTTTATGCTATTGCTTTCGGTTCCTGTTCCTTCATTATAGGTTTTGTTGGCTAGTTTCAGCTAAACTTGAAAAGTGTCTAAATTACATTTCTGCAGAGTGCTTCTAGGGTGAGTGTTTTTTGTTTTTGCTTTTTTCCTCTGGTCAGCAAGTGGGTAATGACAGAGGTAATGCTTCACTAAATGAAAGGATGGCTGGATGTAGCCACAGTATGCTATGTTATATAATAGATGCGTTGTCATTATGCGTGTTTGCAGCTGTTACACAAATGTTGTAGCTGTAACTTACTACCATGAGAGATGAAGGAACTGCAGGAACTAGAGGACAAGAACACAGCTGAATGGAGACCAGCACTAAAGTATAAGTATCTTAATATAGATGTTTTATGTCTCATTTGCTTAATGGAAATCTAGTCAGTTCATTTCACAAAGAGGAAAGCTATTCAGCTGATCAAAACCTACCTGCATTCAGTTTTTAGAGTGAGCTGAGTAGCTTTCTTGTGGCTACCTTTTGTACTGAATAAGTTTCTACTGTCCAGAATGATCATTTAGACTTCTTAAGTTCTTATTTTAATGTGAAGCCCTGTCACACTACCTAGTTTTATTAATTAGGCTATTTACAGAGTACCTTTTTTTTCTATCCTATGGTAGCATGTATTGGAAAAAAATAAGGTTTGTTTGTCTTTTTTTTTTAAATCTAACCTCATTTCTGTATTTCCTAGCATTGTTTTTATTTCTAAGACATTATTATATGATATTGTTTCTGTACTTTTTAGAGCAAAGGTATGTCAGAAGGGCTCTATTTGTTTTGGGAATCTTTTCTGTGCTTTCTTTGTGTTATGTTCATAAGCTTTTCGTAAGAAGATTTAGAGGTAGCATGTAGCTGTTGCTTCAAATTTTATGTTAGGTCTGATAATGAGTCCTCGAAATGCCTACTCAAAAAACAGAATACTGAATGTTCCTGGAAAAGACTTTTATCCTTGTTTTAATAACCTTTCATTCCATGAAAATGCAGGTGGATTGTGTGAATGCAAAGCTACTTTCCACGTTCCTGTTATGAATTCACTATTCCTGATGATTTCTTTGTGACACCGAAAGAGCAGATATTTTGAAATTTAAGCAGTATGAGGTAGAATGATCACATTAGTTTGTAGACCCAGAGCAGACATCTGCTTAGCTTGAAAGGTGTTATTTTTAACTACTGTGTTAATATGGTTTTAATCTGATTCCTTTCATTAAATGTTTTAGGTTTAGCTGAATGCTAGCATAATGGCATGGCGGGGAAAAATGAAAAATACTGTAGTAAAAAATAAAGATATCCCACAAGAATAGTTTCCATCTCTTGTAAAGACTGGACAAGTTTCAGTGATTTTTGTTGATAGTGGTATGCACCAGCGTTTAACTGTGGAAGGAACAGCTTTTCATTCATTGACAGTGCTGTTACCTGTGAAATTCTGCTTTGAAACAGAGTAAAATATCTTTAAAGATTTAAATATCTAGAATATACATATACATGCTAAATGCTTATTAGATTACATCCTTGCAGTTGCTAAATTGTTTTAAAAAACAGATTAACTGAATATTTTTGACAATTTTATGTGAACCTGTTGCCTCAGTTCATTTTTTTTTACATGTATTTGAGCATTGGTGAAGGTATTAACACACTGTGGTGTTGACCTATGAATTATGAAATTGCCTCAGAGTTTTATCTAACAAAATAATACGATGCAGTGCCTCACTGATATGTGGAAGTTGACATCATGAGCATTGATAAACTGAACATACTTTACAATTATGTGAGAAATTGCAGAATTTTAGTGATGTTAAATTTGCATAAAAGGCATTTGTTGTAATATGTTTAAGGGATTTATTCCAATCTTAAAAATAAATTAATAACATTTTTACAGCGAGGTATTTTTACAATGATAGAACTGCTAACCTTGTTAAGGAATGAATGACACATAGAAAAAGGAATCATATAAATGGATGTGCTTCATTTCAACTAGCAAACCGAGAGAAGTTCAGTAATAGAGACATGCACACATAATTCAGGTTAAGTATTGTTTCTGCAGTAGAATAGATTATAGAAAAGCTATCACATTTGGAAAAGTAGCAGGACACTTTTCTCTGTACCAGTTGACAGAAAAAAAGAGAAATAGGTGTTTAATAATTTGCAGGAGTGGGTCTGGCACAATTTTAAGAAATTATTCTAAGCACTTGATTAAGTGAATTAAGCACTTGATTAGTTGAATGGTAAGAATCATGTGAATGATATTGCCGTGTCTTGCAATGTGTTGGCATTTTTTGTTTCCGGATCAATGATCTCCCTTAAAATGAAGTCAGAAATACCTAATTCTAAAGAGTGACTTTAAATAATACACTTTTCTTTCTTTTTCCAGCCAGAGAGAGAGAGAGAGAGAGATTGTGCTCATGTGAATGCAGTTATAATTATTTTATTGAAATTCAGTTAAGTTCAGCTTTTTTTCTAGGAAATCGACTATATTATGTTCAATAACAAAATTTCAGATGCTGGAATGACATATGTAATTGGTTAGTTTGCCCTTGGAAGAATAAAATGTGAAAAAGAGCCTTCCACTGTGAACATTAAGAATTAATTTTGAAATTCAGTAGAGTGTTTTTTCTTCTTGTCTATATTTTGGCACTACTGCTATGAATTGATATGTGTGGAGAAGCAGCCAAGTGGTTCCTGTTGACAGGAGGGCATTTGTGGAACCAGAAATTAGTAGAGAAGCTGACATGAGCTTCAGTGCTGGATAGGCCTTTACCTACCTTGACTCTAATTCTGGTTACACTTTTAGAAGCAATACACATATACCTACTTGCTCGTTTCTCCTGAGTATGTGAGAATGAATCCTCATCCCCTGAATCTAAAAATATTATGATTTAAATTTGTTTTGGAAAGGAGAAAATTGGTAAGCAAACCAGTAAAACTCCTACAGCGTTACAGAACACTATGCATGACATTGGAGACTTATTTATTTAAGCACGTTGGATATAGCGCTAATACATATTAAAATATTCCTCAACTTACTCTTTAAGAAATGTAACTCTTTCTAGTAGCTCTTCATTTATGTGCTACAAACAATGTAAAAATACAGAAAATACTTTGCCTATTTTGAATCAAATATATTAGATGATCCTGTTTGTTTAGCTGGGAAGGAAGATAAAGACTTTTGGAAGGATTTTATTTTTCTTTCATAAATGACAATTGCTTTCCACTGGCAGTGGTAGGAAAAGTATAGGGTGTTTGGGATTTATTTAAGATTGTATTGGACATATTGTGTGCCAGTTTGCTGTGTATTGGAAAGGGTATATTTGTTGATTATATATAATCAGTAATTTCCAGTTTATTTTATATATAAATTATTTTTTAATTTATTTTTTGCTGATTAAATATTATGGAGGCTGTAGGTCCCTATACTCTGGCTCTGACATTATGGGTTACAAAAAAATCTGCCTTTTAGCATAGCGTTTTGTCTTGAATCGTGCCTGTGGGATTGCATTTTCACTGAAAATGTTCACTGTTCACTGAAATAGACATTCAAAGAAAAATAGCCTGAAGGTTACTTTTAAGTTAAAAAACCTGAGAAATGCAGTTCAAAATGCAGTAAAATTTAAAGGGCCAAAGAACTGTGATAAGGGAAGTAGGGGAAAAATGTGATGATAATTTTTTTCTTTTCTTTTTGCTGTTTTTACTGCTTTTTTATTTCTTTTTTTCTTCACTGTTTTTGCTCCTTTCACTCTTGATATACTTGAGATATTCCTTCTAGAGCACAAGACTACTATTTCAAAGTAAAATTCTGGCTGTAATTCATATGTATATTTTATTTCAGCTTCATAGATATGTGACTTTTGATATAGCCTGTAAATGAATGAGTATATGCTGCTTTTCTTCATTGTACTGTAGCTTTGATCAGTGAACACCATTTTTCTTTGGAAATCTGTCAAGAGTTGTGGAACTCCTGCTCCACTTACTTGAAGGAGCTAAAGGATTTATATTGATGGGGGCAAGAAAAATGGAAAAACTTTACACTTTTAGTGTGGAAAAGCGTTTTCTTCTTAAAGATTGTATCAGAATGTCTGTGTCTATCACAGCAGATGGTTGTGCAGTTGAGCAGGAAAGGATCCCAAAAGTGATACTGTAGAATCATTATTGCCGCTAGATGCGTTGTGCTTCAGGCTGGCTTTAGCCTGGCCCTTTGGACTTGAGTGTCCACGAGCTGCTGAAATACAGTTGAATCTGATTCACTCTTCTGAAACTTCTCCGTTATGATAGGTAAGGATTCCACATAAGTCCATTTTGATCTGAACTAAAATGATAATGATACTTCAGCTGGTGTCTTCATAAGAAGAGTGAATAGGGCATGGAATGTTGAGTTGCAGATGCAGACTTTCATTAAATTACATTTGCTGATTTATGAATCCTTAATATAACTAAAAGAGAACGGAAAGCTTTATAATTAAGGTGGTTGAGAAATGCCTTGGAGAGTGTCTTCTGCTCTCATGGTCTCCTGCAAGGTCTTATATTTAGTCAAATGATTTTAAAATACAGAGTTTTATGTGAGTTCTAGTGAAAAATTAATTATATATGAACTATGCTTACACTATAGTGTTCATCACCAAAGGGTGAACAATAAGTCCACAAGTTTCTCTGTCAAGGTATCTTTCTGTGATTTAAGACTACTATTAAGAGAAATAGCTTCTCAGAATTTTCTGGTTATTGTAGTTATTTTGGTTGGATTTCCCTGGGTTGGTGAGCTGGAATTGAAATTCAACGTATGAAAAGATAGTATTTTGGAGTAAGTGAGGCTTTATTGCTTATTTGAGGCACATCATTAATGAGTTTACTTGATAAAGAACATTTATTAGAAATCCTATCATATTTCTCTACTTTGAACATTTGTCTTTAAAATTGTAATAATGTAAGTCTTTTAACTAAAAGACTAACTAACTTCTTCCCTTGCCCCCATTTCTATCATTTGAAATAGCACACAATAGGTGATGCCTATATGAATCTGCATTTTCTTTGTGAACAAGCATTTTTAAGGGGAGGAAAAAGACAGGATACTCTGACAGAGGGTTCCAAAGGTAACATGTTGTAAGTAAAGGAAGCCTAAAAATTCCCATTTAGAGTTTACTGTTCAGGTGCTCTAGTCTCCTGGTCCTGTTCTTTCCTGATTACTCAAATTGCTTCCTGTTCCATTGCTGAAATACTGTCCTCCAGGCTTTTCATGCCAGCTTGCGTTTTCTACTCTGCTATTTGTTTGTTTGTTTTTTCCATATGTCCAAATCCATCTTTGCAGACCTCAGCATCCTCATATTTTGTCTCTGTCTCCCAGTCCATGTTGCTTCTTTTTGTTAGATTAAGTTTGCATGTTCTTCCATGTAACCCAGAACTTGGATATAAAGCAGATGGGACACAGAGCAACTGGATTTAAAGATGAGAGTGTCCATTTGAATGCTCTATATGTGTGTATGAAACAGTAGTTTCAAAAACAGTAACATTGAAGTACTGAAGCTTGAAGTGGAATCTCCAGGAATCCACTAGATCTGTAATGTTGGAATCCACTAGATCTGTAATGTTAATGTGAGCTGCTTACACTTTACAAAGGAACTGCTTTGTTGTGATGTTTAGGTAGGGAAAGGCTCTCTTTCCGATTTTAATTACACTCACGTTGTTTTATTAGCTATGATGTTACTTTTCATCTTTTGCGAAGTGACAAGCTAACTGCTGTTATCATATTTATCATGTTTTTTTGCTATTTAGTATATGTCCTCCAAGACACAGCGAGGAGGGGTTTTTTAACCTTAAAACTTGAGAAAATTAGGATGTATGGTTTTGCAGTTTTCTTAGCCTGGTTAAAGATGATGTTGAGGCTGAAAGGCAGGACTCCAGGAGTACTGCTGCTGATGGCCATTATCTTATGAAATCTTTCTAAGTTACAAAGTGAACTTAATGCAGCTACACTCTGAGCAGGTTAGAATTTCCTTAGGTTGATAGTAGTCAAAGATATGATAACCTTGTCTAGACTTACTCTTTAATCAGGTTGGATTGTAAGAGGTAGGTAACTCTCTATTAGCCTATTTATATTTGATACACTGTGTTTTGCTAGATTCAGGTTTTCAGATACTGAGCTAATCGTACCATGCTTTTTTTCTTCTGTTTTTTATTTCTTACATTAGTATCTGAAGTCCGCGCATCTCAAAATGTGGCTGCTGATGTTCTTCTGGAGCACTCCATGCCTTCTTCCTGCCTTGTGCCTCCTGACTCATTCACTTTATCGAGTGATAATGTGGCAACAGCTGTTCAAACAGCCAACAGTGTTTTAAATGCAGCTATACTTAAAGATCAGGTAAAACCACAGTTCCTGAGTTTTATTATGAAAGCTTGATGTATTAAATCAATTATGAGAGCTTGATATATAAATATTAAATACAAATTAAAGCATTGTACCTTTTCTTGCCAAATCTAGATTAGGTTGCCTTGTAAGAGCAAAAGCTGGGTCTTGAATGATTTCTGTGATTTTGACTTCAAAGTGCAGTATATTTTCACTTTTTTAAAGAGTGTGGAAAGAGAATAATGCATAAATACTATAATAACTGTAAGACACTGTGTTTCATATGGTCTATAAACAAAGTATGTTAAAGGACAATTAATATGTTAAAGCCATACTGATGCAGTAAGGCATAAACAGCAGCCAGATAATTCTCCAAGAAAATGTAATGATACTAAAGCTACGAAGATTGTATTGGTAAAGATTGGCTTCTCAAGATCTTGGAAGTAACTTTAATCTTATTCTTTACATAAGGTTTTTGCTTGCTCCTCTTTTATACTGCTTTTTTATTTTTCGTTTTCTCTCCTGATCTGCTGCGGACCTAGTTGTGTTTGTATGATCTCTTTGCTGTCGCAATAGTTCTGAGGACTGATATTTTGAGGGTTTTTTTTGAGGGATGTAGAGGGCTGGAGAGTGGAAGTTGGAGTTGCTTACTGAAACTGACAGTTTGCTTTTTGGCCAGCGCAATATGGCTAGTGCAACTCCACTGTTTTAATCTTAGTCGCTTTTCAGGTCCCCTTTTGTATACTTTTTCCAGCGAAATGTTCTGGGGAAAGTCCATAAGAAGTGAAGAACTTTACCCAAAAGCAAACAGTTCTTAAGAATTCATAAGAATCAAAAAAAAATTTTTTTTTGTTTTGACTCATAACAGTCAAGATGCTTTCCATATAGAAAGTCCTTTCTCTCGTTCTCTGACATTTTGATAAGCAGCTTTTTTTTTTTTTTTTTTTTTTTTTTGACTAGGAGGATAATTAACATCTACATGTCTTCAGCCACAGTAGATCTTTTTATCTTTAATTCTAACAAGTTACTGACTGACCCGTAATTCCATAAATGCAAGATTTGCCATGAGTTTTAATGCAGGAAATAATGCAAACTAAAGAATATGACATTAGCAAGCATGCGCAAGGGACGGTGTTCAGATGAGGAAAAGACATTTAACCTTCTATTGTAAGATCAGCCTTTGTACCTTTCAATAAAGTTAAAAGGGAAATTATTGAGGAAATATGGTGGACATAAAATACCCTTCTGCATCTTAGAGGAGGATACTATAGATTCACAGAATGGTTGAGGTTAGAAGGGACCTCTAGAGATCATCTAGTCCAACGCGCCTGCTCCAGCAGGGACACCCAGAGCACAGGGCGGCATCCAGGCGGGTTTGGAAGATCTCCAGAGAAGGAGACTCCACAGCCTCCCTGGGCAGCCTGTGCCAGGGCTCTGTCACCCTCACAGGAAAGAAGTTCTTCCTCATCCGCAGCCAATAGAACTTGTACCCATTACCTCTTGTCCTATCACTGACCACCCCTGAGAAGAGTTTAGCCCCATCCTCTTTACATTCTCCCCTCAGGTATTTGTACATAATAAGATCCCCCTCTCAATCTTCTCCAGGCTAAACAGGCCCAGCTTGCTCAGTCTTTGCTCATAAGATAGATGCTCTGGTCTATTAATCATTTTTGTTGCTCTCTACTGTACCCTCTCCAGAAGTTTCATGTCCCTCTTGTCCTGGGGAGTCCAGAACTGCACCCAGTACTCCAGGTGCAGCCTCATCAGAGTTGAGGAGAGGGATAGGATCACCTCCCTTGACCTGCTGGCAACACTCCTCCTGATACAGGACTGTCAGTACAGGTGGTCTTAGTAATTGCAGTGAGATCATGGCCTGCAATTGCACATACATCTCCCATTCCCCTTGTTTATTCCCCATGTTGCGTGTGTTTATACAGAGGCATTTTAGTTGGACTGCCAATATGCCTCTCTTCCTAGCTGGAGCAGCTGTAACTTGACTATGTGAGCCTTCAGTAGTTCACCTATTTTGCTGTTTTCTCTCTGCAGGCTTCAGGCATCTTTTGCTGGCCGTGGGGTTAGACTGGTGTGGATGGCATGGTATGCCATTCCCTACCTTATCATCAGCTTCCCTGATGATTCCGCCCTCCCTCGTTGAATCTGGTTTAAAGCCTTCTTTAAAGCCTTCTCATATTAACCATATCCTTGAATATTTGCATCTGCAGAGACTCTCTTCTGAGTCCAACATTCTTATTGATAGTACAAGACTCAAGATAAGAGTGGTACTTGAAGGTAGAATTACAGCGTATAGCTTCTCTTTGCTTCTCGTGGAAGGGGAATTCAGAGCACAAGTTTCTGCTTGCTTTTGGCCTGCTTTGTGTAGTGCATCTATGTATGCATGTACACTCATGAAGTCTCAAATGGCTGTTTTTATGTTTATTTGAATCGAGAGATGCTCCTTTAGTAATCAAAAGGACAATCCATTATGTGAACATCTGCTGAGAATAAAAGGTCCTAAGGGCCCAGATGAAATTCGACAAATGTGTTTTGAAAAAAATACTGAGGTGTTTGTCTACCACTCTTTCCAGCTTTCAAGTGCTGTGGACTTTTGGAAAAGTTTTTGTCGAAAAAGGGCAGATGAATATAACTTAATAATTTACCTTTGAAGTTACTTTATAATGTAAGCCTTTCTTTTTTTATCCTTTATTTTAAAGAAGGGAGGTTTGGCTTCTATGCTATATACCACAAAATATTTTAAGTTTCTCCTAGGTTATGCTTTGTTGAAAGTATGGGCTTCATCATATATGTTTTGGACTGTGTGTTGAGAAGCCTCAATTTCAGTTTTATATACTTTATATGCTTTATTATACAATTCACTAGAATAGCATTAGCTAAATATTATAGACTTGTCTACTCTTGTTCTATTGATCTAGTTTCAGGATCAGATCTTTATTTTAGCATAGAAATTCAGCTTTTCCAAGGTTTTTCAATCTCTAAAGGGTAAAAACATGAAGTGACTAATCCAAAGACAGTTTAAGGTTATTTTCTTGTAAACATGATGCCTTGATGAGTTATTCTGTTTCCTTCCTGTCCCCTGTCACTTCTTTGAGTATTCTCTCTTGAGAAAGCAGTGGAATCTGAGGAATCTCTTTTGTTCTGCCTCTTTAAGTCTTCTTTCAAAGTGTTCTTGAAAAGCAGGAAAGGAGGTTGGAACGATGGATAATGAATGCATTAAGAATTAATAGCTATTGTTTCATTGTTAGAGATTGTTTTTGGCCCTCATCATCCTACATGTAAGAACATGTGTGACCAGAGAATTGTGGTTATAAATAAGTAATCTTAGTGTTAACAGTTCTTAAATTCTGTAATTTTGTCTGGAAATGAATTTCAACTTGCTTGGAATATATTCCCTTTAACTGGAATGTTATATTCCCTTTAATATTTTCTTTACTACTTTATTTCTCTTGTGAATTAGATTCAAGTAGATATTCCAGTTGCCTCTTCAAATCTATTTGAGGATAAGTCTTTAGTCACATCAGCTGTTGCATTAGAGGGTGCTGAGATACAGAGAAGAAAAGAATCAAAGAATGACCTGCAAGAAACTTTTGTGAACTTAGAACTTAAACCTGGCACTGCTGAAGAAGAAAAAAATATCCTTAAGAAGGTATGACTACTTTTCTGATACAAAAATATTTGATATTTGTGCAGAATTTAAATATATCAGGATTTATCAGTTACTTTCATGGCTAATTTCTATAAGAACAAAGAAAATTTGACAAGTTTAATGAAAAAACAGTTTAAAAATTAGTCTGCGTATATGTTTTTTTCAATTAGTCTGAATTCAGGCTGAATTTTTCTATTGTTTCATTAAAAATGATTTGACCTACTTAAAGAGAGAGAGAGGCGGGAAAGGGAGAGGTTGAAGAGAGAGACATATTTTCTTTAGCATACAGCTGGGTGGTGAGAAGGTGCAGTGGTTCTCCCATGCTTTTGAAGCAAATGTGTTTCCTGAAGTTGAAGGTGCCTTTGTACAGTACAGTACCTGGCAGGACTTCATAATTACATGACTGAATTTGTCACTGAGGGCCCTGAAGAGTAAGAGAAAGCTTTATTTCTTGTATTCTTAATGCTGTTATTCCTAATAGCTATCAGGGCATGCATATGAAGGAGTTGACTTGTTAGAAACGAAAATGAGGGTGACTTGTTAGATAGGAAGGTCTGCAATGGATTGATTTTTTGGTATGTGTGAAGAGGACAGAGGAAAGCTGTAAGGAAAGCATGTGCACAGACCATGAAGAGATTAAGAGCTAGGCCCTAAATGAAGAATGGTTTCAAAATCTGTACCTATCTTCATAGATGGATCTAAGGATTTGAGTCTCAAGAACTGCATTTATTATTTCTTCTAAGAGCAGGGTTGAATCAAGCAGACCTATTCCTTCTGTCCCCCGTATGACCCCTTCAGTTGTGCCTCTGTTTGAATAACTGTACAGCGAACCAGCAGGGTAGCTCATTCTAAACTGTGCAGAAATAACAGCTAGTGTCTTACATATGGTAGGAATGAGTTTGGTAGGGGCAACAGCCTCTTAAAAAATAACAAAAGATCTTTAATTCTGTGGGTTTTTTTTTGGGGGGGGGGGGGGTTTTTTTTTTTTTTTTTTTTTTTTTTTAAATCAAGCAGTGATACTCTCCTGGAAGCACTAGGGTGACTGTTAGCAAATAGCTAAATAAACACTGAGTATTTTGATGTTCTAGTCATTATTGGAGTGTATAGGAAATTATTAGGCCTGTAGGAATTATTATTTTTGTAATTTTAGTTATAAATTTTTAAAAGTTTAATATGTTCTTAAAATATAGAATGACAGAACAAACCTTTAAAGATATGGAAATACTTTATTTAAATAATTTTGTACTTCTTGAACATACCTCAATTTAACACTCTAATTTGGTAGCAATACCTTTCATCTCTGATGAAGATAGTGATGGAGAGAGAAGGCACTGTAAATAGTTCAGCTCCATTGCATATTTATATTGTGGTGACACTCCAGGGTACAGGATTTGTGTTTTGGAGGGGGTGGGTTGTAATGGACTGAATTAGTTGTAAACAATTGTCAAACGTGGTAACTTTTTTGCTTGCTTCTTTTGGAAAGGTCTTCAGGAATGAAACTAGATTGAGTGAAGAATTTGTGTTTTTTCGCAGAATTTGTGTTTTTACAGTTCAGAAAGGTGTAACTTCCTGTATTTTTTTTGTAATCCTTACAGGAATTAGAATATTTATTGGAGAAATATAGTAATCTAGAAATGGATTTCTTGAAGGAAAAAAAAGAAAAAGTCATTTCACATCAAGATGATTACAAAATGCTTCAGGTAATATTGTTTCTTTCTAAATGTCTTACTGTTTTGAGGGAAATTTGGTGCAAATCCTATCTAGCTAATCCTTCAAGTGTCTTGAACCTTTTGAATTTAAGAAATATTTCCAGGGTGTTTTTTATATATATATAAATATATATGCATATAATATATATAAATATATACGCATATATATATATATATTTATATATATATATAAAAATATACACACACACACATATATGTATGTGTATATTTGTGTGTGTGTATACACATAAAATATATACATACACACACACACATATATACGTGTGTGTATACATATATTAGAGAGAGAGATATATATATATTCATTAGTCTACTTTCACGTAGTATGTCATTCTTAGTCCAATCACGCACATAGCTCACAAAACAGATTAAAATCACATGTGTGTCAACAGTATGAGTTAACATGTTCTGCCTTAGTTATGGATGGCTATTTGTAAAGCATTAGCTTGATTAACTATGAGTGGAATAGTTTGAATGTTCCCCAATAAAGATCTGGAAAGCATGACTTGAAAGCTCCTAGACCGTGTAAGTAAAATTGCTTCCATCATAAAAATGAAGATCCTTCATTAAAAAAAAAAAAATTGTAATTTTTTCATTCTATTTTTTTTCAGTCTCCCAGTGTTGTGGCAGTCCAAACTAAAAATTATAGCATTTCAAATTTAAAAACTATAGCATTTCAAAAGCTTCTATTGGTAGTTCTTTACCAAATAATTGGTAAGAGTTGCTGTAATAAAGCATGTTCATTCCGTGTCTATATTGAATTCTTGGCTCTAGTACATCTTTAAATTGTGATCATCTTTTCTGCTTGTTTTTTGTTTATTTGTTTTCTGGTTTATCTGTGTATCACACTGCTCAAATAAAGGAAATGTTTACTAGCTTTACTGTAAAAACAAATTTTGCTTAAAAACCTTCAGGAATATAGAGGATTACTATCGGTACACTAAAGCTGATGACATCATAAAGTCTATCCAGTAGTATTGTTTGTGTTATTTTTTAACATTTTCATAATTCTATTAAAGCAGAAGCTTTTAGGTAATGGGAACATAAATGAGTTTTGCAAGTTTCTGACTATATTGTACGTTTTTGAGGTATGGATTCAACAGTTTTCAAGAATGCCAAATGAAAGAGTATTTTGTGGAATGATTCAAGTACTTCTTCCTCTTGTCGTCTTCTGCGTGTAATCAGAATCAGATTAGAAGAAAAGTTAAGTTGTGCTGACAATTAAAATTAATAAAACTTTTAATATTGGACTGCATTGGTTAGTGGAGCTTTTAATGCTTATTTCATTTGTCTGTCTTCTTTGGCTTTCCTGTTTGGCTTCTATAGCATGAATGTCAGCCCCTGTGGCCACACAGGGGGTAAATTTGGCAGCTGCATAGTACAGGTGTACAGAGTTTTTTCCGAGCAGAAACAGCCAGCTATTTGTGCTGTTAAATTGAGAAGAGAAAAAGCAGACTGAGACTGGTGACTATGGATTAGCTTTGGGTATTCTTAGGCTACAACTTTTTAACGGAACTCATTGTGGCTTCCCAAGCACTAGGTTTGTGTTGCCTTAATTCCTGTTAGAAGAAATGTATTTATTCTAATGTTTGAGTTAATATAGAAAACAAATGTCTCATGCGATAGGTCCCTTTCTGAATTTTAAACGTTCTGTGACTTTTTTAGGTATGTTCTGACTGATTTGAATTGATGATTATATAGACCATTTTACATTGTTATTTAAGCTTTTAAATATTTCTTAGTGATCCAACTCTTTTTATAGATCATTTCCATACAAACAGTTGTATCAGTACAACAGAGGCTGATTTGACAGTATGGCATAACAACTAAACTGATGTAAACCTTAGTGTTGTTGGAACATATCTTAATGCTTTGTCTTGACCATGTATTTCTAAATGCTTTCCTGTAAATAAAATAATTTTTTGTTAGATTAGTAGTCTGATTAAAGGCTTCATAAGTCAGTAACCTTTTAAGTCCCATGTTCTTAAGACTTTTCTGCACTTTTCTGGATTTTTTTTTTTACTGTGTATCTTGATGAGGAATAGAAAGTGTCAAATTAAGAAAAAAAATTGGAATTTTAAAATAGGTAATGCGACTGTGGAGTAGAGAGTTAGCCTTTCTGCTAAATAGAAAACAACTTTGTTGCTTCATTCTCTAAAACCTTTCTTACTGGTTAGACAATAAAAGCTAAAAGCTACTTTATTTCATTGTTGTCATCTTATTAGTTCTTTCTTGATAGCAAATATAAAAATACTATATAAAATAATATAGAACATTTTAAATATAAAAAACATCTAATCTTAGTAATAGTTTAGAACTTTCCTATAGCTGTCTATATGACTGTAAAGCAACTTAATTGTTTGTATGAGAAGATAAAATT
Source organism: Nothoprocta perdicaria (assembly GCF_003342845.1). Lineage (NCBI taxonomy): Eukaryota > Metazoa > Chordata > Aves > Tinamiformes > Tinamidae > Nothoprocta > Nothoprocta perdicaria. The sequence continues at coordinate 1,026,223 of NW_020454383.1, forward strand.
AGTTTATTTTCATCAAGTTTTTCTTACTGTGGGTATTTTTTTGCAATATCTGGAAAACGTATATGCAAGAATCTAACATTAGCTGAAAGAATAAACCACAGATTCCTCATTCAATTGGCAGAAGTGAAAAGCAGAAAGGTGTGAATGAGACAATCTCATGACAATGCATTTAACTTTTAGTAGCATTACTACTTTCGAATCAAAGAGTTATCTGTTTTCCAAATTTAGGAGGTAGCACTCTGGCTTTCTTATATAATCGATTTTTGATTTTCTTAAGTAAATAATATGCCCAAGGTTTCCATCTGTTAGGCCGATTCCTACTGTTCACTGTCAAAGCAGTAGCCAGAGAGCAGCTACTGTTCTTTTCCTGATCTTTTCTTCCGCAAGCATGAGTGACAACAGTGTTCACTCAGGTTTCGTTTGGTTGGTTGTTTTTGATTTTTGTTTTGCAGATTTTTTTCTGCAAAAATGCCTCAGTTAAATGTATTTTCTTTTGTGTGTTTGTGTGTATATGTATTTGTATGCAGAGACAAACATTTTCAAAGACAAAATAAAGGCATAAAGTCCGCACAAATTTCTCCCTCCATTGAGTTGGTACTCTGAAATACAGTGTGTTTGGAGCTAATCACGCAGGATTCCAACCTTCTTTGTCATGAGCCCGAGCAGGGAGGAGGAGAAGTAGTATTTAGTTTGGTAGTATTTGGTAATATCAAATTTAGTTTGGTGATGGACGAATTGAGAAGGGAGGGAGTGGTAATCAGTGGTTCTAAGCATTGGAACCAGAATTCACACTCTGTTTTAATGTTAGCATTGAACTAACAGGAGGGCTGTTCTGCCATTCAGAGACCTGGACGGACTGGAGAGTTGGGCAGAGAGGAACCTCATTAGGTTCAATAAGTACAAGTGTAGGGTCCTGCACCGGAGGAGGATTAATCCTGGACACCAGTACAGATTAGGGGTCAACCTGCTGGAGAGCAGCTCCATGGAGAGGGACCTGGGAGTCCTGGTTGACACTAAGTTAACCATGAGGCAGCAGTGCCCTCATGGCCAAGAAGGCCAATGGGATCCTGGCTGCATCAGGAGGAGTGTTGCCAGCAGGTCAAGGGAGGTGATTCTGCCCCTCTCCTGGAGTGCTGGGTGCAGTTCTGGGCTCCCCAGTACAAGAGGGACATGAAGCTCTTAGAGAGGGTCCAGCGGAGGGCAACCAAGATGATTAAGGGACTGGAACATGTCCTGTCTGAGGAGAGACTGAGTTGGACCTGTTCAGTGTAGAGAAGGCTGAGAGGGAACCTGATCAACATGTATAAGTTCATGAAGGGAGAATGTAGGGAAGAAGGGGTCAAGCTCTTCTCAGTGGTGGCCAGTGATAGGACCAGGGGAAATGGGTATAAGTTGAAACACAGGAGGTTCCATCTCCAGGTGAGGAAGAACTTCTTTCCTGTGAGGGTGACAGAGCCCTGGCACAGGCTGCCCAGGAAGGATGTGGAGTCTCCTTCTCTGGAGATCTTCCAAACCCGCCTGGATGCCACCCTGTGCCCTGTGCTCTGGGTGTCCCTGCTGGAGCAGGGGGGTTGGACTAGATGATCTCTAAAGATCCCTTCCAACCTTAAGGATTCTCTGAGTCTGTGATTCTAACGGATGGCAATGTGGTGCTGTCACATTTTTTCTTTAAAAAGCTGTAAAGTTCTGTGTTTCGTTTACATGAGATTAATGTTAATAAAAACAAGAAATTTAAGCAGAGTTTATGTGTATTTTTGCATTCTTAGCATTTTTTCTGTGTGTTACTACCATGACCAGAGACAGTAAAGCAGACACAGCAGAAACTATATTTCATTATAAATGAAATAAATTTTTGAAGTCGTTGGAATGTTTGATGAAGTTCTCTGTTTGAGATGTTGTATACATGCGAGCTGGTAGAATATGTGTTTTGATTCCTGCTTTGATATTTGGAATATTTTAAGATGCAGAAAAAGTGCTGTAACATCTTTGCATACAGGATGTGGGTGAGCAAAAATTGCTTTGGAAAACTTTTAATTTTTTGATTTGTGTGCATTGTTAATAACAAAATCACCTAAACTCAGCTTTAGACTTTTTCTGTTCATTTAGACTGTAAGGCAGCAGATGCAAATATGTCTTTTTGCAATCAAATAGACATGCGTTTATTCATTTTAGCTATTCATTTGAAAAAATATTGCATGGATTCTAGCACCCTGCAGTGGATCCTGATTTTTACAATAACATATTTATCTGATAAAACTTCTGATGTTTATTCTATCAGCAGACAGCTTCATTTCATGATTCACTATGAATTCAAACATTGTTTTCTGCTCTCATTTGCTTGCTCTACCACATAGTCATATTTGATGTTGTATTGTATTGCTATCTGCAAATTCTAATAGCCATTTTACCCATTTTTGCTGTCATCAACCTTTTCTAGAAGCTAAGCGGGTTCTTTTTCCACAAAATTGTATAATTATTGTGGTGAAATCTTTTTCTTTTGGCAGCTGATATCTTTATTCTAAGTCCTAAAACAAAGTGATAAACAAAATTTTTGTTCAAAATCCTTTGTTTCTATTGCTTTCTTTTATTCAGGGAGTGTCTTTGTTGTTGTTTTTGAAAAATGGCACTGTGCTTATTTAACAATATTCAGATTGTTGCAAAAAAGTTGTAATTAAAAATAAGTAAGTTTTGTACAATGATTTAATTCTGGAAAGGAAGCTTGCACTGTAGGAATCATTTATAGATCAGTATGTAACAATCCGGAATATTTTTTGAGAAATGGCAGTAGGTTATGTTGTGATACCTAATGAGATTAAACCACATGACAATTTAAGTACAATTTTCGGTGTCAATTATAACATTTTATCTATTGCCGTGACGATTGATTTTTGGGTATCTTTTCACTGGTTAACTCTTAAAAATATCATTCAAATTGTGAAGTTTGAAATTATGAAGAAAATTTTATTAAGTGTGTTTAAGTAACAGTCAATTTTAGTAAACTTATGAGGAGTGAACGTGTATCCCAAAATCTTAATTCTGAGTACTCATTTGTGAGTTTCAATTCTTATTATGATTAATATTCCCAGATAATTTTGTTTTCTTTATATATTGAACACATATATCACATGCATTCGTACAAAATGTGTACTTAATCGCATGTCTTGTTTTTGGAAATGATGTTTCCAAACCATAGAGTATTTTTCGTGTGGAATGCAAGAATGAAGATTTTCTGTAATGTTAAAATTATCATACAATATTGTACAAATAGAATTGTACAAACATGGAATTTCATGTCCTCATAGTTTAGGTGAGTGCTTAATATCAATCTTAGTGCCATCCAATACACACAAATTTGCCTGTTTTCAGAGATAAACAGCTCTTGTCATCTGCCATTTTATTGTTTTCCATTATATTTGGGAAAATATGAAATAGCATTTAACCAATACTCTAATTAGAAAATAAAATATCCACCAGTGGAGTAAGATATTCACCCATGTATGTAATGACCAGAGCTTATGAGTGAACTATGATCAAAATGAGATGGTAGTTGGAAGGAAATTTGAAAGGAATGCTCTAGTGATAGACCTAAGCATCCAAAAATTTGCCTATTGCCATTATTTGAAACTTAAATTATTTACAGCATTAGGAGTCATATTTTCTTTCAAACTATATTTCAACTATAAAAATAATTTCATATTACTCTAGCAGGGTATTTCCGTATTGCTGTTGACTGATGGATTGACTTCTGGCTGCAAGGTGAACAGATCTGTGGCCTTGGTACCTAAAGCGAAGTAATTAATGGTTTTCTGAGTTTTTTTAATTTTTTCCCTCTTGATATCTATCTGAGTTTAAGGGAAAAGTTATTGTCAGGAAAAGCTTATTGCCATGTTTCAGTAAGCTTTTCGTAAAAAACAAACAAAATCCTGCATAGCTGTAGCCCGTTCTGTTTCAAGTAGTTTTTAAGTACCTTCAGCTCAGATTTGGGAAGGAAGGTTGAAAATGAAGACTCAACCATACAACCATATTTCAGCCATAACAGAGCTGGCCAATTAATTTTCTGTTACCAGGAAGTTGGAATATGAAACACAATTCATCTTCTTCAAGCGGCATTGGAGATGTAGGGATGACTGATGTATCTAGATCATGTAAACAGGGAAAATCCATAGCATTTTGCTGTCTTTCCTATTTGTATTCATGAACTGCTAAGTAGGTTAAGCAAAACCACTGCTGCGGTTGCATGCTAGCTGAGCAATTTCAATTTTAGCACATGTTGAAACTGGAAATAAACTGGGCAGTTTTAATGTATTTTTCTCTATTTGTTCACCAACAAAAAGGTTAGAGTAACTCAAATAAAACATTTGATGACATTTTCTAGTTAAGTCAATCTTACATTTTTTGCTAGAGCACTTTGTAGTAAGCTCTTTATTTTCTTATATGTCAGTTCTTAGCTTGAAAATTGCTATTCTTGGAATAATTGTGTTCAAAAAGAAATATTCCTTCTAAAACTGTATATTTCATTCTATGCATTTATGACTCCGAAGGTGTTCTGCAGGAGACTGGAAGCAGATTTTGGAGGTAGGTCCTTTCTGTGCCTGGAGTACTAAAAAATGTATGTTTTCTTACAAAACTAATATATGACTTACATCCTGTTAAATACCATCCTCTAAGAAAATATTTAGGTTGGTTTTAGGTGCAGACATACAGGAGACAGAATACTCATAGTGAAAAATAGGTGTTAAAAGAAGAAAAAAGTTATCTACTGTACCTGCAACTAAATTTATAAATGAGATTCCAGAAAATTTTACAGGGAATAGCTGGGTTTAAAATTACAAACATTACATTACAAATGTGAAAATTGGAAAATTCAGAAAAGGCACTTTCATAGACAGCGAAGTATCTTTTTGCTGAACAGTTAAAGGTATTTATGAATGTGGTAATATCCTTTGCCCACCTGTTTCAAGTGTGTGCCAGAGAGCTCACGTTTATTTCCTCACCTTTTTAAAAGAAAATAATTTTTTATATACTCTTATACTCCACCTTCTGACACTTATTTTCCCTTCAAGTCTCTTTTTTTAATGAATCATTTCAGAGTGGTTTATCTTTTGACCTGTGTTTTTCCAACTTTGATGCCTTCATTCCTCTGAATTGTTTGTACACAGTATGAAAAAAACCCCAACTGTTTCTATTAGAAAAAGCATATGCCTTATATTTTCTCTTTATTCCATTAAACCTTCCTTTAAATGACATTTTATGAGTTATTTCATGTTCTTATTCCAGAGTGGTTAATTTAGAATAGTGGATATTAGACCTAGGTTACTAATTTTCTTTATGAATAACTTTTTAAAAAAATATTTACCTCCATTGATTGTCTGATTTTTAAAACAGAAATTGTGACTAGATATCTCTTTTTTTTTCCTCAAGTATATAAGTGCAAAAATCATTCCAGTCTGCTCACTTTGTAACTGCTCTTACCTATTTTATCCATGTGTATCCAAGATCTATTTGAATTGTATTGGCTAACTTAAGTTTGGGGTATCACACGTTAATCACAGCAACATTTCTGTTTGTGTATTCATAGTAAGTGTATTCAGAATGATGCATCTTTTTCTTTTTTTCTGTTTTTAAGAAGGAAAGTCTTTAATTGAGGCCCTTTTGAAATGAGAAGAACTGACAAATTGGAGGTGTGTCCCACCGAGTTTATGTTACCAATTTTTTCATTGAACATAGCTTTTGTAGAAAAAAAAAGCTGGAACTATCCAAAGGTTACTCAAGACTCGAATAGAGTAGAACATGTATTATTAAGAGTTATGAGAATTCTTCTAAGATTGTTAGCAGTTATTTGGAATTCAGTTTCTCAAAAATGTGAGAATTAGCACTAGTAGAAAGGAGCTCTATATTGCTAGAACCACTGATTTCGTGTCCATATTCAGTCTCAAGTATCTGACAGATAACTTTAGTTATAATCAATCATTGCCAACTGTTGAAATATTAGATCTTAGTCAGTAGTAGTCAGGATTAGTCAATATTCCTAACTTTTTTCATGATTATATATTGGGTGAAATGAGATGAATAGCAAATATTAGGATGATATTTTGTCAATTTCCCCTTAATGGCTAGATCGCCTAATTTTGATAATAGTTCGTGCATAAGTTCTGGTCATTATGTGCTTGGATGCTTCATTGGATGATATTTTATTGTCCAGTTAGAGTTTTGGTTAAACATTATTTCATTTTACTGTATTTAATTATATTTTTATATTTAGTACGAACTTTGTGATGGAACAGATTGATTAATTGAAATAGTTGTCATGTATGTAATTCATGTATATATAATTTGTATGATGTATACTTATATATATCATACATAAATATCATTGAGTTATAAACAAATAGTGTGAATGAATTCCAATCTAACAAATTCTTACACTGTTAATGTGTTTAATTAAGAAAATCTGGGATGAATTGCACATGAAAATTAATCTACATATTCTATATCAACCATGGAAAATCCCAACTGTCTCTTTAAAATTTAGTTTCTTTTTACTTGAGTAGTGCAGTTGCTGAAACTTTTTAACACACAGATAAAATGAGTAGCATCTTATTTTCAAAAATGGTTATGTAACCACATACTGCCAAGACATAACAGATCATTTTTGTGAAGCTTCTGAAATCAGTTATGCTGTTAAAGTTTTAGTTTATTATTAAATTATTATTTTTATATAATTCAATGCATTAATATATTAATGTATATAGTTATATCATGTATATACACATAATCATGTATTTACATTGTTAAAACATGAAGCATAATACATGATGTTGCAAATTGAATATATTATATATTATAATATATATTATTTTATAAATATTAGTATATTAGTATATATTGTATATAACATACTATTCAAAATATATATATATACTCTTAAGCCTGAGCAGTAATGGGATAAATTAACTGATATTTTTGTTGTGCTATACAATTCCCAACAAATAAGCACATGATTTAAACCTATTGCTAGACAGGCATTATTTTGTTTGGGGAATTAAGTCACAAATCAATATATCCTAAAACAAATATTTATTTAGAATGGTTAGCATAGATTAGTCAATATTTATTGCCAGGGATAAATATTATACTGAAGTTTTACTTATAAGTCTGCAAATGTATTTTTAATATGTTGCACTTCTTCAGCTTTTTAATGAGACCTCTATTCTTTTAAATATCTTTACATCTACTTAATAAATCTGGGTGCATCCTGTTGAGGAAGACTGCACTTCAGAAGGGTTTACCTCCTCATTTCCTCTTTTTGAAGAAGCCTTTAGCCTTTTTTACCTTACTGTAAGCAGTGTTTTTTCCAGACGGAAGAGGAAAGCTGCTCTGAAGGAGGTCTTAATTATGATTTTCTCATCTGAATTAGCCAACTTGTGGGAAGTCTGAGTCCAAACTCACTCCTAATACTACAGCCTTTAAAAATGTGTATAGAGGTTGATTTGTGTTACGCAACAAAGAAAGTGTGGGCTTATTACTGCGGCCTCGCTAGGTGGCTTGGAAGGGAATTGAGGGGTCTTGAGCAAGGTGGTTTGTGCATGGTCTTATTTTGATGGGCTGGAGATAGTAAGGTCTATATCCAAGTTAGAATCCCTGTGCCTCTCCCCTTGCTTTTTTAGTAACAGGATTGTATTCTTGCTCTTATTTCACTCCACTCTTGATTTCATTGGGAGGGCGGACGGAGAGAGGAAAGTGATTTCTGACCTTTGTTCTTTTTTATCTGATTGATACTGAATAAAGAAGTGAGATTTAAAGGTTTTTTTTATGGATAACAGTAACTCTCCGAAGTTGAGAGTCATGGTTTTACCATTATGAGAGGAGAGAATGAGATACAAAGTATATTTTAGAAACAACGTAATGGTGAAGTGTAAGAAGATCTGGAGAAAATGTTCATTAGATACAGGAATGGAAAGTCAGTTATTGCTTCAGTTTTATGCATGTGCTTGGAGGAAAGGACAGGAGGGAGGCATGGTACTTCTTTAAGTTATTGTTATATTAAGACATTAGATTTTTGTCCATCATCTTTCTTCTATTAAAAAAAAATACTCATTAAAAAAATATGTTGCGACAGAATGGTTGAAGTTGAAAGGGACCTTGGGAGATCATCTAGTCCAACACCCTGCTCAAACAGGGGCATCTAATACACTTTGCGCAGAATCACTTCCAGGCAGATTTTGAATATATCTCCAGGGAAGCGGACTCCGCAACTTCTCCACAACTGGGCAGCCAGTTCTAGTGCTCTGTTAGCCTCAGAATTGAGAAATTTTCTTTTTCTTGTTTTCAGATAGACCTTCTTGTGTTTCAGTTCATGTTACCTTGTCAGTGTTAATGGCATTTAGCATTTTATTGATTTTTGTTGGCATAGTTTTTGATAATTTAAGAGACTTGTTTGCTTAGAGAAGAAGAAAATAGCCTAAACATCAGCCATTATTGAATATACCAACTCTATGAAAAATCAACAGACCTTATTTCAATCATTTGTATTTCTAAAACATGCCTTTATGACTTCTGCAATGTTGCTGCAGATGGAAATGTTACTATTTCTGGCACAAAAGGTATCTTCAGAATTGTAATTTTGGTATATATAGATAAATGATGGTTTTAACCACTATACACTGTGGAAGCATAGTATGTTTGAAATTGGAAATACAGGATGTATCCAAGTAAGGAGAAAAAAAAAAAATCACACATGTGATGTAATGAACTATAAGCAATGTGTCCTGTGGAAGTATTGTGCTGTTTGATTTGTAATGCAAAGGCAAATCTTTCTAGGGCTTTCTGTGGAAAAGCACTTTGTTTTAAGACTCTGAAATCAGTCAAAGAAGGTTTCATGAGTGATAGGTACTGCTCCATTTGCCATGTCTGTTTTACTAGCAAACTTACAGTAAAAAATACTTAATATTAGTAGATTCTACATATGAGAACTTTTATTATGTCTTTCTTGGTTAATTTTCTCTTCAGTTGAGGGAAGAATAAAGGACCAAATTAAGTACTGTAGTATTTTTCACTAAATATTAATATCTTAATACAACAAAGTAAAGATTGAGGTAGTGAACTGCACATGCCTAAAGAGTTGAGTTGCATCTGCAGTGGGAACTATATTTTGTTTTGAACATATAGTTTCACATTATTCTCTATTTCACACTATTTCCATACCTTTTCACATCTCAGCAGGAAATGTCCACTATGTTAGGAAGTTGCTCATGAAAATCTATTCCCTATTATACTTCACTATTCACTTCAAAGTCAATTATTGTTGTATGCTTCAGGTGGCAGTAATAGTTACCTGTATAAAATAAATGATAGTATGGAGGCACTAATACTTCCTATGGTGAGCTTAAGTTTGTATATATAATGCATTTCTGTTGCTAAGAGAAATATTAGCTATTATTTCTTCCTATTAAAAATACTTGTCATTATATTCTCAGACTCTCAGTTCTATCTTTTGCTAGGATGTTAGCAGTATGACCAAAGTGGAAGTTACTTGCTTTGTTGCTTTTTCTGGAGGCAGCCTTAGCTCTTAAGATAGAATGGATATTGAGACAAACCAGTCTGCATCTACTATACAACAGCACACTCTTGCATGTCTATTAATTAGTTATTATGGACTGATTCTGAGCATGCTTTGAGCATAAGGAAGTGTCTTGAGAAGTTACCAGTTTACTAACACAACCAATGTGAATACCACTGTAATTCATTATTGACTTAAAAAAAAAAAAAAAAAAAGAAAAAAAAAAGACTTAGAAAAGAAAAAAAAATTATCTTGAGGAGAGGAAAATCTTGATATAATGGAGGAATTGAGTCTAATATGAAAGGTCTAAACAATTTACTGCAAAGTGAAAAGTTGTGTGCAAGATCAATGTGAAATCGGTTTTCTAATGTTGCATGTGGACAACTACATTTTGTTGCTTTTTTTGTTCTGGTACTGAAGATGTGGGAAGAGACAATAAAGCTTCCTAAGATGCTGACAGTTGCCTTTGCAAATAATTCTGGAACTATCACAATCTTGTAGAAGATCGGCAAAGTCAATGCTAACTCGGATACCAGGCTTGCACATTGCACATGACTCTTCACAGGTGTTACAGGAGCATGTGTAGAGTTACCACATAGGTAAACTGTGTTGATTAAACACACAATTGATATGTTTCAACTAATTGATAATAACTTTTCTTAAAAACAGGGTTTCAGAACAAGCACATAATATCAGTTCAAGATTTTATTGTTGTGGATCATAGTTCATTATTAGTGAGCAAAATTTTCAGTACTTTCCTGAAAATAATGGAGGAAATAAAATGATTTATTTTCCTCTATAAATATGATTTTCTAGTATTCTTATATGGTTGTGGCTCTTACTACACCTATGTAGTGTGTATTGCTATTGCTGTATACTTGCTGTATACTGCTGTATACTTGCTGTATAAAGCTCATATTTACAATTTGCTTATGCTATGTAGTGTGCATTGTTATTGCTGTATTCATTTATTTATTTTTATGGCACAGCTTAGGGCTATTGATAACCTGATAAATTATATTTCTTATTTTAACAACTTCTACTCTAATCACTACAGCAAATAAGAAATCTGTAGGAAGAATTTAACTCTAGAGAAATTCCTACAAATTCATCTATTGAGTTTCACACATACTGCAACAGCATTTAAAATAACTTACTAGTGTGCCAAAATCGAATGTTAGTAGGGAATCTGCACAGAGGCAGTGGGTAGTATGCAAACATATCTGTCCCCTCCACCTTCTCTACAAAAATCAAGACCCTCTTCCTCCAGAAAATGTTTCAGCAGATCTTTCAATTTAAGGGGAAATACCCATCAGGGTATAAATACAATGAAATTACATTACAGATCTTTTCCCTCTCTTCCCAAAGAGATCTCTCAAATCTTTCTTCTTGCAGTTTTACATAGCACCCTGAGACATCACGCTTACCTTCCCAGTGTTCACATAGACATGCCCAATGCCTTTGTCAATACAATGAATGTTAACAAATACCACTGACTTATGTAGACTGAAGTAATTTAAGAAGCTATTCAGCACAGAGATGTGAAAGAAGTATTAATGCAGTTAATGTAGTATTTTTTAAAAGTAATTATGTCAATTAATAAATGCATATGATTCACATAAGCTAGGGTTTATTTTTAGAGTTTTTAAAGAATTGTCATGATGACTGTTCATCAAATCAGCAAGCTAATGGCCTTGGGAAATTCCCTTTTTGTTTATAGCTAAAATGTAAAACTCAGGAACTTTGCTATATCTTCATTATGAGACAGAAAATCAATGCATACATTTTCATGATGTTAAAGTTTATTTTGGTCTACTCTCTCTTTGAGTATTACAAGGACTAAGCACATATTCTGCTGAGTGATATATCAAAATGAAACAGTGTTTGGCAAACTTCCCAGGAAAAAAGGCCTGCCATCCTCAAGAGGAATTGAATTGTACATTTTTACAACTTTAAAGAAGTAAACTTACAGGTCTACTGTGTTAGCTGAAAAATCTTGAAAATAGACATATGCTACAAGCAATGTAATGCAGTACTTTCATGTTCATCCAATCTTTTTAATTTTGGAATATTTATAAGGTATTTCCATGAATAGTGTATCATGATGTGACATTAAAACTTATCTGCTCTATACTTGGAGTAATGCTTTTTCTTCCTTTCTGTCAACTCTGTCATAGAAATAGATTGCTAGACCTGATCAATCCTAAACAGCTTACACCTTACCAGTAATTTCTCACAAATAAGATTATTTTCTCTTCTTCAGGGAATGTTTAAAGTAAATACTGATTTTTTTTTTTTTTGGTTACTATTCCTAAATTGATCAGGCCTAGCAATCCATTTTTTTGACAAACAGAATTTTCGTGTTAGTAATTATACCTTGGTGTTGATGCTTTATCTTATGTTACCAGTTCACATTTGATGTGTCACTGTGTATAAGTCACAAATTCTGTAAAACTCAAAATTTACTCTCAGAAGAAAATCTGTGCTTTTTCCTTTTACATCATGATTTACCAGGTAATGCTGGTCAGGGGTGCCCCACTTTATATTGGGTTGAAATACGTTATTTCCTCCACCATAGTTGATGCACTGTGTTCCACTAATAGAGCCAAAGGATCTCTGACACCTTTTTTTTTTCAACCCCTTTGATTTAAAGCCTTTTTTTTTTTCGCCCCTTCAATCTGGAATGCTTTAAAATGGCTGATTTCTTTTTTTAATGTTCATTTTTCAGAGTTAACTTAATTTGTTAAGCTTTGTGAACTTTTTAAGTTAACTACCAGATCATATTTTTCTCCTATCTACTCTTCTGTAGTTCTTTTTCTGCAAAAAATTGCAGAAACATCTTAATTTAGCTAGTTTGTCAGTGATATCTGTCCCTCGCCAGTGTACCTCAACTGATGTATCTAGATGTATCCACATGTTATCTGAAGTAGTAATTTGTTTGTTTATATTTACAAATATTTCTATATGTAGTTCTGCTTTCTATCAGCTCTCCTGGTGGAGTGCCACACTTTGCTGAAAACCAGTTATATTTGAATGTCAGTGTCTCACTCTCACCCAAAGAACTGCAGGATGAATATCTGTAATTTCAAATGTTTTGCTAAAATATTCCTTTCAGTAGAGAAGAACTGAATGGCAGGGCAGAAAGCTCTCTTCTGATATAATAGTGAGAAAGCCGAATTTGTTTTTAATAGTTTTATGTAGCTATTTCTAATACAAACAAACATGCTTCTTATATTAGATTTTGCTTTTCTTCTTTTTTTTATGACTATATAAAACTTACAAAACTTAATAAATTGGAAATTAAATTCCATCCAGAAAGCCATAGATATGCAATGTAATTTGCATATAGAGATGTCTGGTAATCGCTGAAAGATAAGCTTAATGATGAATGCCTTTCTGCAGTTCTGCACTAATTTTCCTAGTGTGTGGAAAAGATGCCTGCTGTACTAGCTGATTTAAGAAGATGTGCAAGAAGAGTATAAGGGAAGAAAGAAATTTTATCAGCTTCTTATTCATGATAGTTTGAAGAAATAAAGCAGTATTGCTCATTGTGAAATGATGACAGCCAAGGATATGTTCAAATTGCTAACTGATCACAAAAGAGAGGCAAGGATTTTTATAGAAAAGCAAGAATTTAAAGGCTACTATCGGTACTTAAAAAGATAGATAAGGTGAGAACAACGTGAATTGAGCATATATGTAATACAAAAAAAAAAAAAAAAAGAAAAAAGTGTGTGCATTTTTCCACAGAGGACAAAAAAAGAAAGAAAATTGATTTAAATAGGATGGTATGTCTGATGACTATGTGTTACATAATCTTTCCTTATTTATGTGCAGGAAAAACATAAACTGGAGTTAGAAGACATGAGAAAAGCTGGACATGAAGCCTTGAGCATTATTGTTGAAGAATTCAAGGTAAATCTAAATAAGCTTAGCGTAGTAGTATTTAAGTATACGTTCAGGTAGTCTTTAGTGCCCATCCTTGGTCAGTCTCTTCTCATTATTAAGACTTTCTTTTCAATTTCCTCTAATATAGTTTGGCCTGAAATTTTACATGACAATACCTCAGTTTATACTTCTTTGAGGAAAACCAATCAAATGGGTTCTCTTTAAAACGTCGTATTCATGGTTATTATTTCATTATACAATATAGGTTAAGAATTAACTTTTTCTTTTCCAAATAGACAAATCAAATGTATTTTTTAATGAAAACAATAGTCTACATTTTTAGTACTCGTATCTTAATTTATTTTGTTATATGCAGCAGACCTGACAGCAGTTACATTAGTAGCTGAATAACTAAGAATTAAAGGATTTGTATAGGATTTGTGCATTTTAAGAAAGAAGGAAAATGTGATTAGCCATTTTCGTGAAACATAAACTAGTGAAAGTCGTAGACCATCTTATTACACTTATACTTAGGCATGCATAATATTGTGTTGAAATATGATATTTTCAGTAATGCTTATAATTTGTATGCGAAAGTGATTTTCATTTTCAGTAGATTTTTAAGTATTAGGTTATTAGTCTCTACAGTACCTGTGTTGCTGATCACCTAAACAAAAACTCCATGTTAAACAACACTGAAAAAGAATTGATTACTTAACTACTTTTTTTCCCTTGTGCCTACAGGCTTGCTGGTGAGTGGGACATCAAGTCCTCAAATTTAAGAGAATTTCTGGATAAAACGTGTAGCTCTTTATCTGCTCTATGTATCATCCTTTCTTATAAGCTATATTGTTCATTATATGGCATGGTAGATATCTCAAATATCTTTTCTTTAGGGAGGAAAATGGCTGTCTTGTGGACTGTGTGCACAATGAATTAGGCAACGCACAAGGTGTAGAGGAAACTCGATCAGAATTTAATAGGAAGGTTTAAATAGGATTCATCTTGCCCCTGGACGCTAAGGATATTTGGCAGTCTGTGTTCAACTATGACTTGTAATATCTTTTGGATAGAAATATATTTTATATGGAATGATTTGCAAATAATGCAAATATTCATATATATTCATACATAATATTTATAAAAACACACATGCATATATAGGTATATTTGTGTATACATGTAGATGGATAGAAATAGTGAACAGCATAACACTATATAAGTTAGTAATCAAAAAGCTCGTATTTACAATTTGCTTATGCTTAGAGCAAACTTTTACTCTTTGTAGATTTACTGCACCAGCCTTGTTTCTGCTTTCTTTTTCTGCTTAAAAATGACATTTTTTTCTGATTTACCAATCTCCTTATGGTAAGAAATGATTTGTTCTAAAAAGAAAAATATTTCTGCACATTAATCTTTCCTTTATATGTTGATTTACCTTAAACAAGAAGTGTTATACTGAAGAGCAAACGTTTTTAATTTCTGACCTTGTTATAATTTGTCCTTTTTAGCTTGGTCACTTTGTAGAAAACAACTTATTTAAGAACTTGAAGTACTGAAATTATTCCATTTATTTTTAGTATATATGTTTTGGAATATATTAGCTCTCACCAGATGTGCTGGGAAAATCAGTAAAAGATACCATTAAACACATTGCATCACAAACCTTCAAAAAACTTTGCCTCGCATGTTAAGTTTAACTTATTTATTTTTAACATGCACTTAGCACAATTAAGCTTTTTTATGTTCATTTTAACAAATAAATTATCTATAATACATCATGGAAAAAGTAAAAAATAAAAGTTAAAAAACAAGGTGAAACAGATTAAAAATGAATGCAGTGCTGACTGTTTAGGCCAACTGTCCCCTTTTGGTGTTTAACTATTTCTGTTTAATTTCTGCCTTCTGCATCATTATTTTTTTAAACTTTTATCCCTCATATTAACTATAGTGAAGATGAGAAAATGTAGATGTTGGAAATGATGCTTGTGGTATCATGTCACATCATAAGAATTTTTCCTTTGCTTGTTTAATCAAGCTTTTGTTCTAAAATGATCATAGGTCTGTAAATAGACAAGTTAAGATTTTTAATCTATTTTGTTCATAGTTCTCACCATATAAAATATCCTGTAGTGCAGACTTTAAAGGACGTTAGCTTACAGATAGGTGTTTTTATTTGGTGGTATTTATTTCCTTGGATTATTTTATACAATTTTTAGTCTTCTGTGAAACAGCTTGCATGAATCAGATGAAAAACAGCTTGCATGAATCAGATGAGTGGTTCTTTTTATGGGATGTCTTTCTTTTATTTTATTACCTAGAATGTAATAATGAATACATAGATTGTATGGGATATGTAAGGACCTTAGGACTGTCCAGGGGTTTGTGTGTGTGTGTGTTAATTGGTTTCTTAGCATAGCCATAAGCCCGCATGAGGGAGTTAGCCAGATTTCAGCTCCTTTTCTGAAACACCACAGATTGATTGATTCAGTTTTCTAGATGACAAACTTGGCAAGAAAGGCTTGCCACAAGATGACAAGGCTAAATTCAATGCAGGTGAGTGTGTTTTGCTTAAATGCAGGTGTTTACATTTCACTTAAAACTTCTGTGATAGTCTATGTGCAGGTTGTTGAAAAACAGCAGAGTGCTAAGCAATTTTTGCTTTCAAGTGTGTGCCAGCGTGTCCAAAGGAGTATAAATTAGCATGATGCAAAAGCAGTGTTGATGAAGAAATAATATTAAGCTGGGTAACAATGTCTTATGGAAAAATCTATGTCACAATTTTTGTCTTTAATGCTTTTTTAAACACATAAAAAAACTGTGTTAAAAACATGTAAATAGCATCTGGATCCATTTTTCTCTTCTACTCAATTCATAAAGCAGGCACTTTATTGACGATTGATGCATGTGATGATCAGAAATTCAAAAAACTATTGATTATAGCATTGTCTCCATCTGTGCAACTGCTGTTCAGTTTTGAGTCTTATTAAAAAAAAAAAAAAAAAAAAGCCCTGTTTCTCGATCTGTTCTAAATTCACCAATATTCTAAGCTCCTTTTCAGTTTATGATGATTTTAGGACTGTGAGACTTCAGAGAGAGTAAAAATTTCATAGAATCTAACTGAACTAAAACTGAAGAGCAAATACAATTTTAGGGAAGTTTTGCATTGAAATCTGTGTGAGATTTTTTTTTTAACCCATTGTTTGAGTTATCTGGGGCCAGAAAGTTGACCCCAAATGTCCCTATTTCAGTTAGTAAGATTATCAGCCAGAAAGCTGTAATGCAGTCACTTCTGCTGCCAGCTGTCCTTGTGACTGTGTAATCTTCTCTAATTATAAAATAAAGATCTTAGAGAAGGATCCATGTATTGGTAATTCAAGTATTAGTTCAACTTGAAATAATTTATTGTAAAATTGTATTGTATTTTATGGTATAAACATACTGGTGTGTTTGAAATTTTATTGTAAAAACTGTTTTGAGATTATGACTTTCTATGCAAAAGTTAAACTGTTCTTTTAGACTTTCTCATCATGTGAGTTTGATGTATAAGATATCATAAAGCAACTGTTCTAAATCTACTGTGGACCAATAGACTTCAACACTGGCAAATTTAATAACCATATTTCACCAATGAGTTAGCTTGTCCCTATGGTATGGAGAGGTTGGTTTAGACCGAAATATTTGAATAAAAGACACAAACATCAGACAAGTAATACAGTGCAGCCCACATCTGTCAGAATTTTGTTCAGATGGTTATAGTCAATGATTTCGGTCTATTGTTAATAAAAAGGGGGGAAAAAAAAGTGCAATTTCAACCAGCAGGGAAATATAAGAACAGAGCTAATTCCAGTATTGGGTCCGTTCCTTAGGAATTCTTCTTCAGAAAGTATCTTTTAATATATCCATTCTTTTTGTAACTGTTTTCTGGCAGCAAATTCTTAGGATATGCTGTAAGTGTTAATTTTCTTAAATTTCATTCTTGCTGGCTCTCATCCTTGTTGCCACTTGGATTTATCCTTTTTAAACTTTGCTGTCAGTGTTGGTTATGAGTATAGAATGAGTGTTTCCTCTACAATCAGGGGCATTAAAAGTAATTATTTGAAAAAAGGCTGTATGAAATCAGTGCAAATTGTAATACCAGTTATTTGTCTATCCTTCTCATAGAAGTGAAATGTGAATTCTCTCTTTACATTATTATAGAAGTATAGTTTATATAGCAGAGAATTCATTGAAACGCATACTGAAAATGGCATCTTAATTCCACCAGTGGCAGTAAATGTCCTTCTCCATTCAAATACAATCTACTACTTCATGATTGTAGACATTAATGACTCAGACATCAGCACTATTTAAAATTCAGTCATTATTTATCAATTTCTTGTGTGCATCTGTAGTAATCTGAGAGAGTATCTAATCAGCTTCAAATCATGCTGTGAAAACTACTCTGTCATTTTTCAGTATTTTTTCCTTTCTACTGAAAATAACTCTATCTACCCTTTGCTCATTTGTCAAAAGCAGCTGAAGAACCCATACCTAGAAAAGAAGGCAAACTATTCCTTGTTATTTCTGCATTTCTGCATTTCTGTAACAATATTCAAATACAGCAGCAGTGGAACTATTGTAAAGATATTTATAAATATTCTCTACAGAATTGTGATAAAAGAGTTTAGAAGGTCTCAGTTTTCCTAAGGATCTGGCTAAGGATCTGGCTAAAAGAATATTTGAATGTTAAAGCAGCATATTTCCATTTTAAATTGACGAGAAAGCTTTCTCTATTCCTCTTTTTTTATTAGTTATATTTGTTGAGTGAGATTGGAATTATCGAACATTAATTAAGACAAGTCATGATAATACTTGAAGGTTTTGATGAAATGTCTGGGCTGTTTTTATTGTTTTTTGTTTTGATTTCTTTTTTATACAACTTGACAAAGCTATATTTTATGGAAAACAAATCTATTTAACACACAGAGCAGTAAAAGCGAGAAGTCTATCTAAGCAGATATTCACAGTGTTATTGTTGATCATTGCCAATGTACTAAAAGCAGCTGTAAAAATAACCAGATTTTATTATGACACTTTATAAAAGTGTATTAACCTACTTTTGTATTTGATTCAGATATCTCTTACACTAGGTCTTTGAAACATCTGACAGTCTACACTGTAAATAGAACAGTGGGTAGTGATGCTACAAAACTTATTCAGATCCTGACAAGCTGATTTTCTGCCAATAGTAACTCCTGAAAATAATTTTTCACGTGAAATAATGTTCAGCTTGATATGTAAAATTTTACAGCAAGGGCTATATTTAAGCATTGGTAACATGCTCTTATGAGTGGAAATGATACAGGAAATTCAACATGAAGTTTTTAGTTTATCTGATTGAGAGTCCACTTTATTGTAAATTGAAATTTCACCCTGACACAAGTGAGAATTTAATTGCTTCAGTCTTTGGGGTGATTTTTTTTTTTTTTTTTTTTTTTTTTTGAAAAAAAAAACAAGTATTTTGCAGTCTATTTCACTCAGGAAAGGCTTATGTGATAATAGGCTGGTAATAAAAATATTCATCATATTGGATTCTTTTGAAAAGGAAATTTTTGGAAAAGCTTTGAAATAGTTTAATTTGTGATACTACAAACTGACAACCAAGTTGTTCTACAGCCGATCAAATTTCAAAGGTTGAAATAGCGTATCATCTCAAAGGTCATGAAAAGATATTTGCTCTTTCATCTTTACTGTTATTGAATAATAATTCAATAATCTATTAGGTACATTACCTAATATTTTGACTTCAAAGTATCAGGAATCAAGTACTGGTAGAGATAGACTATGTTATTAGATGAATCATTGTTTAATGCCAATACATAGCAATATATTACTACCATACATGCACACAATGCATACAGTAACATAGCAATTATTATCTTTTACAGCCGAAATTAATGTTAACATCTACTATTTTTCACATATTTGAAGCATTATGTGCCGGGTATGTGCCATAGGTGATTCTATTTTTAAAACAGAACTTGTTTGATCATGCGGATGTTGAAATTTTGTACTAAAGCAAATATTTGATATATTTTTATCTGATTTATGTTTAATTACCAAAACAAGTTAATGATGCCTGTGTTTGGAAGAAATTGAAGAGGACTTTGGATTGGCTTAGGTTATGTAATCTCATATTGGTTAATTCAGCAGCCTCTGTATCATGATGGACATCTCATACTAATGTTTCAAGGGAGTCTATTTTTAGCATTCTCAGGCAATGTTGCAATTGAGAAATCTGTTTCTTGCAGGGTTTAGAATAACTTTTATATTCATTTTGGAGATGATAGAGGAGGCTGATTACTGTGGTTTTCTCTTTCTTTCTTGTTTTCTGTTTTTCTTTCCAGCAAATATAGGGGAATGAGGGAAAGACAGAGTGGAAGGGAGAAAATGGTCGTTTGTTTCTTTTAGGAAATTAGGGATGAATTTGCAGGGTTTGGATCTCTCTTTCTACTGTATAATTCAAGAAGTATTCTTATAGATTTTGGATTTTGACTGTGCAGTAAATCCTTTTTCTGGGCAATCAGCTATGTTTTCTGTTGCCAATGGAGCTTATGTGCTGAGGTTGAGCGATGGTTTTGTATTAAAGATGGGCTGGAGTGGTGGGTGTGTTTTGATTTTGGCAAAATCTTAGTCATTGAACATTGTCCTTTCTGAGGGCAAACACAAACTTTAGACAGCATGAAGTACTGCACATGCTCAAGAAAAAGGGCATAAATGTCTTAGAGCTTGAGTTGTAGTCAAGTTTTTTGACTTTTGTTCTCAGATTGAATCAGACTCACTTATTTCAGTTTCTAGTATGGATGCAGTGAAGAGTCTCTGGTGTTCTCACAGGACACATAGTTTGCTGTCAGTTAAATTCTAGGACCTACTGTCCACAGGAGCACAAGCTATAGCATTGTTCGTATTTTTTTAACCTTGTGTTACAAACCAAATTTGACTGTTGCTAAAGTAGATATGAGAGTAACCAGGATATATATTCCAGATGCAGAATATACTGATATTTACTCCATAGGGGTACCTCATAGTACTTACAGATAAAGTTCTTACGATGTTTGGAACTGGTTCCAACAGAGTCTTCCAAAATATCCTTATACATAAAATTCAAAACTAAGAGATCACCCAGTCCCACCCCCCTGCTCCGACAGGGACACCCAGAGCACGGGGCACAGGGCAACATCCAGGCGAGTTTGGGAGACCTCCAGAGAAGGAGACTCCACAACCTCCCTGGGCAGCCTGTGCTAGGGCTCTGGAGAATTTTTATGAACATGGTTTTGGGGATGGAAAGTTGCTTGTCACTGCTTTTTGACTGAATGTGAATTACTATGTACCTTATGCCATTATAGTTTAGGGAAGGTGTAATATTTCCCCTGATTTTATGGAAATCAAGTATGTACTTAGTAGTTTTGTATCCTTTTCCCTTGCATCTCCAAACATTCAGCAGTTTCAGTTCAAATCAAGGGTTATGTTGAGTTTTATAAGCTACAAGGCCTAAGTATGGATTGGAGAATAGAATAAGTAGTGCAGTCGGAGATGTACCGTTAGTTTGTTGTAGAGTTGTTCTATTCGTGTAAGTATAATTCGAGGGAAATGTGCATCTACAAATGAACTGAAATTAAAAAATACTTTGTCTTTTGAAGGTAGTGAAGACAATTTGAACTGATGATATTTGCAGACATGTGTTATGGGTTTTTAAAATATAAACACTGTTCACCCTTGGATGCCTGTTTATTTAAATCACATGACTACCTGTGAGGGATGTGCTCCTTCCCCAGCTCAGCCTGGTTGACTTTTCGCAGGTAGCCCTATTCACTTCTTAACCGCCAGTGACATTATCTGATTCTAGTAGTTGCCTCCCTAATTCCTTTCCCCACTCAGACATTAAGCATCAAGGTCCTGATGGGGAGATAAGGCTAATTATGCAGACACAAGGCGAAAGTCCCCTGAAATGAAAGAATGACTGTGAGTCAATCATCTTATCCCATAAATATGGGGATAGCCCGAGAGCCCCTTGAGCTCTCCTTGCATGGCAGAGGGCTGCACGCCAGGATCTCCCCTTGAGCAGGGATGCCTCTCAAGGATACTCCTCGAGGTTGAGAGATCCCTTTCCACAACAGATTCGTGGTAGGTGAATATAGCACTCTCTCTTTAAACTTTACTTTGTAACTGTGCACAAAATCCCTTAGTCATAAACCGTTGACCAGGTCTGGGACTAGGATTGGATCCAGCTGCACCCAGACTCCTTTCAAAAGGAGCTTAGAAAGCAAGGGAGTCCAATCTGAACCTCGTGACCAATGGGAGGGTATCCTTGATAATTCTGTGTGTATATTGAATCTCCATGCAGTAAATAATAAGCAGCCTTGCCATTGAATATTGTGAAACCATTGTCTGTATCAATAAAACCTGTTACTTTTTCTTTCACGCGAGTGAAGTGCATTGTGGCACTCACCCCCACCACCACTTATTCCATGACACTACCTAATTTTTTCATGTGGAAAAGATGAGAAATCCACAATCTAATTAGTATCTTTATCCTCAAAAGACAAAAGAGATAGGAAGAGGGAGGCAAGATATCTAGAGAATTTTTTTTCTTTTTGATATGCTCTTGACTTTTATTTTGTTGCTTATGGGATAATTTCTTTTCATCTGTCATGAAACAGTTGGCATAATTTATAAATATCTGTAAAGATGCAAGAATTTATGATTTATTCAGAATGTTGTTCTGTTCTTAAAAAGGGCTTTCATATGAGATGTATGCTTTTACTTAAATTTTTCCTGGATCTTGTTATATCAAATTTACTCTGTTTATGAGAGCTTATGGATGAGAAACGTCACAAAATCACAGAGGTAAAGACAGAAACCTCAGAAAAGATGCTAAGATTTGTTCACCAGTGAATCCCATATTATTAGGAACTTTTTAAATCCAGAAGGATACTGCTATCCAGTAATCCAAAACTATAGTGACTTATTTGGCAACAGTTGTTTTGGCAAGTATCAGCCATTCTGTTGACTTATGAAACAACTCATGAGACTTTTTATATGACCTTTTTTTCTGTCTCTTCTCTGTTTCCTATGCTGTAGAAAAAGATGAAAGATGAAACAGGAGCAAAATAAATGTAATAGTAATAGTAATAATAATAATAATAATAGAATTCAATTGTAAACACTTATATTCATCATCAAATTTATGAGAACAGATACTTGGCATACATAATAACTTGAATTTGTTTTGCAACACGTATACTTTACTGTGTCAATGCATCTTTCAAAATATCAAATGACTTATTTTTCAAGCTGTAGATGATACTCTATAGGAATCTAATCTATAGGAATCTAATAGGAATTTAAGGAAAAATTTCTTGACAGTGAGGGTGACAGAGCACTGGAACTGGTGAAGAAATCCTGAGGAACTAAAGCTGTCACTACTTCTATTGCTTGTTATAGCATAGATATTGCTTGTTATAGCATAGATTTAGATAATAAATAGGAGTATAGCAACATATAGCTTCTGGAGAGGGTCCAGAGAAGGGCAACCAGGATGATTAAGGGAATGGAACATCTCTCGTATGAAGAGAGAGAGGCTGAGCGAGCTGGGCCTGTTTTCTCTGGAGAAGAGACGGCTCAGAGGGGATATGATTAATATGTATAAGTTCAGGAAGGGAGAATGCAGGGAGGAAGGGGACAGGCTGTTCTCACTGGTGGCCAGCGATAGGACGAGGGGTAATGGCCACAAGCTGAAACACAAGAAGTTCCGTCTCCAGGTGAGGAGGAACTTCTTTACTGTTAGGGTGACAGAGCAGTGGAACAGGCTGCCCAGGGAGGTTGTGGAGTCTCCTTCTCTGGAGGTCTTCAAAACCCGCCTGGATGCCACCCTGTGCCACATGCTSTAGGTGTGCCTGCTTGAGCAGGAAGGTTGGACTAGATGATCTGTAGAGGTCCCTTCCAACCTGAAATATTCTGAAATATTCTGAAATATTCTGAAATATGCACAGCTGAGACTGATGACTCCTGTTGTCATAGTCCTGAAATCAATTGTTGATACAGGTTGATCCTTTGAGCAGTTTTTTTTAAGGGAGAAGGAGATTGCCCAAAGTACCCATATCGTAATCATATTCTTGGACTTTGTGCAAGAGATACCATATGTTACATTCTGCTCCAATCTTTTTTGAACAGATCATACAATCACAGAATCCCAGAATGGTTGAGGTTGGAAGAGACCTCTAGAGATCATCTAGTCCCACCCCCCTGCTCCAGCAGGGACACCTAGAGCACGTGGCACAGGGCGGCATCCAGGTGGGTTTGGAAGATCTCCAGAGAAGGAGACTCCACAACCTCCCTGGGCAGCCTGTTCCAGGGCTCCGTCACCTACAAACTTTTGAAGAATGGCCGCTGCTTCAGGAATACCATGTTAATATTAAATCTGTGACCACAGATTTATGGAACATCAGTGTGACCATTTGAATAGTATGTTATCAGTTTGAGGAGAAAGTGATATTTGAGCAGTGACAAGTAGCTCCCCAGAGTACCAGTTCTGTTTCCTTGTACTGAAGCATGTCCTTGTACTAAAGCATGTTAAAGTTAGAGATGCCTATTACTGAATAGGCAAATGAATGCAACTCTTTAATAACCTAAGTAGTTGATTATTCTGAAATTTGCCAAAGCATTGGTTACCACATATCTCTATTGTATCCACACCCAGAAACCTTAAAAAGTAAAATATCCTATTTTTTTTTAGCATTCAGAAAGATATTCTTTTATGGCAGCCTTATATTCAGCTCTCTCTCATGGCATCCCTATTTTCTGTGGTCAGTTAGAGACAGGCAGATGTAGGCTAGGTACCTAGTGAAAAATAATAAAAAGTTTAAAGGGCAAGATACTGACATTTGTCAATGTCAGTAGTCTGTGACACTTCTCATACTTGAAAATAGAATTTATATTGTGTAGGAGCTTCTTATCTTCTTGTATTGATAGTTATGATCAGTCCCGAAGATAAAAGCTTATTCACAAATGCATATTCCCTCATGGTAATAAAAACATTCTATGCTTTAAAACATAATAAACTAATTAATAACACTAAGTAATTTGGTGGTGGTGTTTGTTTCTAAAGCATGTTTTAAAAATCGTAAGACCAGAGAATCTTGAAATTATGCCTGAAAAAGGAAATATTATTTTATTTAAAAAAAAGATACTTTGAGTCAGGTAAGATTTGGGCCCCCATCAATATACATTATTTTCCCTATGCATATTCTGTATTTTAACTGCCTGTCTCTTTGATTGGTCTGCTGCATCTCTCCATAGGACATAAAGATTTGTGTCTAGCAAGCCTTCATGGCACAAGATGGAAGCCGTCTCTGAAGGGCTGTCCCTTCAGATGATAATTTATCTCTCTGTTATGCAGTGGAATACTCAAACACAGGGTCAATTGTGTGTTGCTGTTCGAGAAGTATTAGTAGCGTAGATGATGGAAAAATATATTGGAGAAAAAAAAAAAAGGATAAGTTTTAATCACCAATCCCATCTAACAGTTAGTAATTACTCCCTACAAAACAGTAAGTTCTTGCTACTATTTCATAGGAATAAAACAGTCACGAGTTAATCTCACGTAATAAAAGTCTGTAGAGTGGTTCTACCCTTGGTGTGAGCAAGAAGAAACAATTTCAGAAACTACATTGCAACATAATAACTGTTCTGTTACTGTTTTTTTTCTGGGATGATAGCAGACTGTTTTTTCGTTTGTGCCTTTTCTTTTCAGTATATTGAAACAATTCTTCTCACACTAGCTTGAATTTCTTTTTCCTTTTTTTTCCATCATAAGATAGAGACTTTTTTGCCAGTAACACATGGCAATTTCCAGTATACAAATAGTAGAATTCAGCTGAATATAATATTTCACATGTAGGAATAACACTCCCTTGCAAGTTAAATTTTGATGATCATCTGAATTTATATATACAAGAACTAAAAGTAGTAGGAAGTAGTAGGAAAGAAATTGGCTTCTATGAGAGTAATCTTGTAACTAGTTAAATATCCAGCAAAGGCTAGCAAACCTGTTCTTCAATTAAAGTTTATATAAAGTATGATTTGTGTTAACTCTGAAACCTTTCCGAGCCTATGTTGAAAATATAACTGTACTGTAGCACAAGTGGTATCCTGAAGAACTCGTATTTTGGCAAAACAGGCTAAGTAGTGAAAAATGTGGGAAGACAGTTCAAAAAATAGCAAGAGTCATTTCTGTGTGTTATTTCCCTCAAAATTCCATTTAATGTATGTGTTGTTACATCAAGTAAGTGTATCTTCAGAACAAAGATTATTTAAAAGATATGACTTTTCTTATTTTATTTGCCTTTTCTGTTTGTTGTTGTTTCTGTTTGGGCCAAAGGTCTGTTTTCTATAAAACTTAATGTCTGTTTTAACTTAAACAGTAATTTCAGCTAGTTTGCTGTGTTCAGTTTTAGTTAAAAATAGTTCGCTGTAATGTATATAAATAGTCCAATGAATATTTGGAAAGTGATATAAATATCTTATAATATTAGGGGGAGAGGGAAACTTTCATAGCACATTAGCTAAGTAACTCCTGGGCAATATTAGTATTATTTCCAGAAAATCAGATTGCGATTTCTTTGAGTGGTGATTTATTTTTTTCAAATATTTGACATTTTTTTCTTTGTGCATATAGATGCTGTAACTTCCTCAGAGTTCAATCAGGTGCATATATGTACACCTGTATGTACACATGTACACAAACACAGACATGCATGTACACAAAATTCCTAATTTTATTTTCTCCTTGGTACTGTCTTGGTACTTTAACTTTTCATATTTTGGCTTCCATCACTTCACATGGAAGTGTGAACTTTCCTTGGCGGGGGGGTGGTTCTTTTATGTTTTAAATTGCTCAGAATTTCCATCTGCTTTTACTTGACTTGTGGTCATGAAGATCATGCTTGGCCCATGGGATCCTTCAGTGTGCCGAGAGGATGTGGAGTTTTGTCAGCCAGTGAAATATGTCTGGCTTTTTTTTTTTTTTTCTTTTTTTTTTTTTCTTTTTTTTCTCTTCAGCAGCTCTCAAATGCTTCTCTTCTTGTGTGGTCTCACTAAACTGAGTATATTCAACAGAAATATTCTCTATCTTCTGTGTATTGCTCTTTTTTTTAAGAGACTGTGTATAGGAAATCTGAGATCCCAAAATTTTTAATCGTGTCTGTGAGAAGATCCAAATCTAAAAACAAGGTGGTGTTACACAGAAAGTTATTTCAGTAATTGTACATTCTGAATTTGTAACAGCATTTCATGTTCTGGTTATATACAAGTATATAGTTGTTTTCCAATTTCTGATAAACATACTAGTTACATTTTTATTGAATTTTTCTGTACTTTCTTTTTGCAGGCATTGCTGCAATCCACAGTTCAACAGCGAGAAGCAGCTATTGAGAAGCAGTATATACTGACAATTGAAAAACACTCTCGCAAATGTGAAGAACTTCTTAATGCTCAGGTATGGATGTACACAGGCACATATACATGGATTAGCTCTTTATCCTATACATTTCATTATGTGTGTATGTATGCAATACCAGAAGCATCAAGATTTTCTTTTAGTTCCAGGTCTTTTCCATGTGTTTGACGAAAATATGAATGGATTAAATAAAATAATCAGTCATTCACCTTGTGTGATTCAGCATAACTGTGAATGTAGATATTGAAAAACATGCAACACACAGTGCAACTCTTTGTTGGGATCCAAGGTATTTTATGACATTTAAACCCAAGTAGCAAAAATTCAAGAATAGTGTAGCCCAGAGGAGGAGAAATCATAGAGCAGTTTAAAGTGTACTTCTTTAATGATTGTCATTTTTTGTTTGGGGGAAAACATTTAATAAAACATTAAAACAATGTTAAATTAAATTAAACAGTATTAAAACAATTAAAACAATAAAACATTTTTCTTACTTAAATGCAGCATTTGATTGTATGGGATTCACACAAATCACACACAAATACTTTGATGCTGTTCAGTGAAGAAAACTGTGTTGTTTTTTTCAAACCTATCCCTGTTTCATGGATATCTTGCATAAAAATAGAAATAAAATGAAGAATTATATAAATATGAAGAATTATATAAAATTCATACATATAGTGTGTTACCTTTACAGCTTACCATTGCTTGATGCTTAAAAGTGCAGCACATAAAAAGTACTTCATCACATTAATTACTGAATAGTTTCTGAACAGTGTAAACCTGGTTTTTGAAAAAATCTTCATTTCATTTTAGTATACTTTATGAATCAGAATAATATCTGTGATTACAATTTTTATTGGCTATTTATTAGTGTTTTTTTTAAGCCACTAATTTTCTAATAACATTCTAAGAACATTTACATTGTAATTAACAGTTACTTATCAACTTCTGTTAGCGATAATTCCCCCCAAAATTGAAAGATAATAATTTGCTTATCATTTTAACTTTCCCATAGTAAATTAGACCTAAACACAGCAAAAATCCACTTGATATATGCCACCATCCTCAACAGTATTTTATGGATATCTGACTTACTGTATCAGTTAAAGTTTATTACAAATATATAAGCATCTGTATAAATAGTGTAACAGAAAGAGGTATAAGTACTTGGAGAAATCAGTTCTTGCCGGAGAAGCATACTATACAGAGGTACAGAGTTACTCAATACATACTCTACTCTACATCAGTGCCTAAAAGGAAGTAAAATGGATTTTTATAGAATGTTTTATTTTTCTGAAATGAATATTCTGTGTACTGATTTAATATAACCTTCTGAATGTTAAAAATGAGTGAATTTCATGAAGTTCATTTGAATTATAGAATGATTTTCTGGGAATGTACTTTCAAATTTAGCAAAAATACTCTTTGATGATATGTAACATCTCAAACCACAAGGTGGGGACAGAAATATGCAAAAATGTTCAAAAAGTTCAAATTTACCTGAGACTATTTTTTCAGTAGAGCTCATGAATTTGAGGGCTCTCTTCTTGGTTGTAGGGCACAAGAGTACTTTGCCATAACACAGGAACCAGTTCACATCATGGCTACATTTAACCTAACATAATATAACGTTTGGGCCCCGAAAAGATTTACTTTTTTTTGTTTACAAATTTCCAAGTCATTTCTTCTCATTCTTCATTCAGCTCAGTTAAGGTTTACTCTCCCTGATTGTAATATTAGACTCGGGGATTTGGAAGCCTAAGCAAATAAATAAAAAATATGCTTGTTTATGATAAAATTATCTTTATTAAAAAAAATCTGTATAAAAAAACTATTTACATTTTCTTTAAATGCAGATTGTAATTGTACAATGCATATTGTGACTTTTTAAATATATCTGTTTTGAAATGTATTATTTACTGATGTGTGTTTTAGCACTTGTTTTTCTCCAAGGAATTTGTTCTGTGTTAATAGTTGAGGTTGTTGACATGATAACTAATAACTATACAGAAATTTTGTATATGTATTATGGCATTGTGCAGGCATATGAATACTCATATTGAGAACTATAAGTATCCATCTTATTTTCAGTTTCAAGAGGCTTTATGTTATAGCACTAATAACACAGTAAAATTATACTCTAAAAATAAGCTTAGTGCATTTTTTTTTTTTTTTTAGTGTTGGTTTTGTTGGTTGATATTCTTGTTTAGGAAACAGCACTTTTTTGCCCTTACAATTTTTTTCACAACACTTTCTTAGCCCTCTGAATTCCTGTACTGTTCTGCTTGCTATTCCTTATGATTTTTCTTCTATTTTATTTAGAATTCTACAAAACAAAAGCTATCTCATGTAGTTTCATAATTCCGTTGTTATGCTTTCTCCTAACTCAACTGCTAACTGAACAATATCTTGTTCTTTATGTTCCTAGAATGCTTCTTTGGGAAAGAGAAATTCGGGGAAAAATTTTCTCTGCTAGTAATTAACTGTTCATTAGAGTTTATTCCAGTTTTTGGTATTTAAGCTGTAAATTAATCTTCATTACAGGTAATGTTTTAAACCAAACTGATTACCTAGCATAATCAGCTTCTCCCTTCCTTTCTGGTCTTCTCCAAAGGAGAGCCATCCACTCATCATCACAAGTTGTCTTTGACTATGTGTCTTGTTTTAGGCCTGTTAAATATCTTTCAATGAGATCTTCTCTCAATTCAATCCTCCACCAACAATTTCTGCTAAAATTGCAGAAAATTCTCCAAGGTGATACTGGCTAGTTTTTATTTCCTCCTTCTGACTGAAGGTCATTTCCTTCACCACTGATTCTAAAGTTATAAAGTTCTGGCCTGTGTTCTGTTTTTTATTTTCTGAAATTCATATTTGACCAGCATCCAATACTCTTTATTCCCATAGGTATTAGAAGCCTTTTCTGGATTGTAGATTTTGAGGTTTTCAAGACCTCCTAGGGCAGTTTGCATGGTTATTACAAGATCTCCTTGAGTGGCATTGTACAAAGTACTCTCCAACATAGTATGCTGAACTGCCTCTGAAAAAAAAGTGTCCCTTTGTACTGATTTATTGCTGTCCACTACTTTTGCTACAACTACTTGAAAGGTCAACTGCGGCAGCAGTTACTATACAGTAGTTATCCACAGATGCCAGCTTATTTCTATATTTGCCCCTTTTTGAGTCCTATAATGTCATTTGTCTTGAATATACAGTCCTCATGTTCTTTGTCTGTGGAAGTGACAGTTTCTATTGGACGACCGCTCTTGGAGTGGGTTGAAAGGACAAGTTCCCTCAAAAGTCATTGACCATGTTCAAAAGTCATTGAAGTGTTTTTTCCGTTAATGTTTCACAAAACATTCTAGCCATTCTCAGGCTGTATTCATGCTCAGCAGGTTCATTGTGCTTCATCACTGAACAGGACAATGAGAACAGTCTATTATGGCAGGAAGCAGTCAGGTTATGTAATGAGTGTTCAGGAAAGGCATGTGCATCAATTGTGCTTTTCTAGGACTTATTGTCAGGGAAGACTTCAATGGTATATGTGTCAGTTTATTTTAAGTGGGGAAAGAATGAATTTCACTGTTACATTTTTTTCTGAGACATAAACTTGGATATTGTCTTGTGAAAATGAAGACTAACTTTGACCTTGTCTTTGAAGTTATTTTCTATACTGCAAGACGTGGTCCTCTAACTTTTTGATCAAAATACGCCTTTTTAGGGGGGAAAAATACCACTGAAAAAATGAAGGGAATTTGAGTTGTACAAGGTATTGGATCCCATTTCACTATTTGCCAATAAAATACAGAGTACAATAAAGTACAAAATAAGATACAACTTTTCAATAAGAATTTTCAGTACTTCATAACATATGCACATATCTATGGAAGCAATCTGTCAAAGTGTATCAATGTATAAAGGCACATACTGTCATGTTAGACTCAGGTAATTAGTATTGTGGTGCACGCCATTTTGAGGAGCAGTCAGGATTTGTTAATGTATTTAGGTAGATGCACTCTGACTAAACTGTAGTTCATTTCTCATACAGTTCATATTTTTGGAAACAATTTCTGTCCCAAATAAATGCAGAATGAATAATTGGTCTGGTATCTAAATAGTAAAAGCCTTTTGTCGGATAAAATGTACAGTTTTTGCTTTATTAATAGCTGCAAATGTCAGTTACATATTAATGCTATTATCTCTGCTATTTAGTTACGTTTTGCTTACTGAGGAAGAGGCAATAATTAATAGGTAGGTTGTGCATCATTTTTTCCACTGTTGTATTTTTTTCTGCTTAGTAATAAACTTAGAGTAGCTGATATTTAAACCTCCTTCTTTATTAGTGGTACAGGTTATAGAGGGAAAACACTTCTCACAGAAGATGACTGCGGTAACTTTTAAAAGGATATGCCATAAAAGATGCTAGAAAAAATATGGAGTAGATCAGTATCTGGTATTTGAAATATTTGAAGTATTTTCTGTCTAAACCCAGGATATTGTAAAGGAATTTTCTTATTAAATTTTTAGACCATGAGCATGATAAGGTAAAAAGATGACCTGTTTTCACTGTAAACCCCAAAAGTAATGATTTATCCAAAATTTGTCTTACTATTTGATCAAGGTAACTACTGGTAAAAATATGTAGCTAGTACTAAAAATCTTTATCATGATTAGTTGAGATATTTTGTTAAAAACAGTCAAATGATCTATCAAAAAAAAATCAGATTCTTAAATACATTCAGCAAACCACTTGTCATGTATGAGCAATCTTCTTCTCCGTGTAACAGTTCTCTTGCTCTTTCCTTTCTTGATGGTTGTCTTCCTTACTGTCTTCTAAGCAAAGTGAAGGGAAGCAGGCATTCGTGGAGTGGGAGGAATGAAGGTACATGTGAAATTAGATTCAGAAGGCACTGTCACTTGGCAATATCCCTCTTTTTCTCAGTGTTTTCTCGAGGAAGCAGTAGCAAGCAGAGATTATGTGTTTTAGATTTTATTAATCTCGATATATTCCATTTTGATTCATGTAGAAGAATAAAGAAAAGAAAGGAAAATGTCTTTAATTTTATGTTTCAAGTACATACATAGTCTTGTGCCGCATTGGCTGCAAAGCATTTGCGTTCTTTGCAAAGTTCTGTAAGGCTGCAGAACTTTTATAGCATATATTGTTGTAAAGGTTTTTTTTTTCTTTTTTTTTTTCTCAAAATTTAAGAAGCTGGAACTACTTGTAAAAGTAGCAGCTATGTATTGTAATGTAATTTATGAGAAATAACTAACTAAAACATAGTTTCACATACTAAAAAAGGAGTTAAAAGATTTCTCTGTGCTTTGCATATTGACCTTTTTTGTGATGATTTTGTATGAAACTATGAAAGAATTCTCACATTTGTAAATGCAACAGCATTTTGAGCTAAGCTGAGTTAACCTTAATTCTTTTCCTCTCTATATCATCATGTTGGCTTTAAAAGTACTTTGTATTCATGATTCTAGCTTGATAAGTAGTTATTCAAAATCTGTTTGGTGGTACATGAATTTTTGCAGCAATTTTTTTGGTATAAGAGTGGAAAAAAAAAAAAGTATTTTTAGCTTCACTTTGAAAACAGTTTGCTGAAATATCATCCCAAGCAAGCTCTATTTGCTGGAACTCACTTCTTTCAAATATATGAATGATGTAAAAATGGCTTATATGTTAACTTGTGGGCAAGCAGAAATTTGGTGTGGCAAAGGTAATAAGCTAGAATGTGCTAGATGCCCTACCTTCGCCAGTGTTTGCAAGACACAGCTGGATGCGTTTTGCATTTTCAGTCATCTCTGTACACATGAATTTTCTGGAATGCCAGTTACATCTGTGTTTTATAATAATTGAATCTCTCTATGCCAGAGAAAATGTTTATTTGTTTCAGCAACTTAGTTCTCCAATCAGAAATCACTTTCTATTTCAGTTTTTTTTTAAATACCTACTTGTAACATGCAACATCTTGATGTAATAATGCTTATTCTACAGAGGTGGTTTGATTTTTGTGCTTCCCTGTTGATGTTGTGCTTCTTTCTCTGTTAAGGTTGATAATAGGGAAACTGCTTTCCTGGCCTATCAGGAGGCTGTGCAATTATATTTTCATAGATAGTAGTAGTAGTAGATTTGTAGTATATGCATTTTAAGGAGACAGTCATTTTTTTGCAGTGATAGTGGCAGGTGCCTGTACCTGGTCTGTCTCTTCTGTTGCAGGGGAAATAAGAATGTCTCAGAACTTCTCGATTCGATGGCAGTTCTTGGCTAAGAAAAGAAGTACTTAGGTGATTTCTCTTTGTCATTTGTTTCTCTTTACTCCAAAATGCAGAATTTTGCCTCTGAATCCTAATCAAAGTAACTTATTTATAAACAATAAAACAAATGTGACAAAATGTTTTAAGTCTGACAGTAGGTGATTTGCTTTAAACTTCTCATGTTCACAGAACTTCTCATGTTCATGTTCCTTGAGGTATGCGCATTATTCAGTAAACAGCTGGCTGGAACTTTGTGCTGGAGTAGTAGGCTTAGTTATTATCCATATGATAATTTTTCTTCATATTTTGATTGGTTTTATTTCTTGAATAATGTTTTGATGTTTCCTGAGCTTTCCCTTAAGGAAGTTTTGCTGTCTTCTTGGCGACCCGGACCTCAAACTGGCAACATACCGTTCAACCATGCAATAATAAGTTATAATTTGAGGAAGTGGAAATATGTAGCAGATCTTGAGATTCTTCACCCAGATTTTTCCACCTTGTATTGCCAAGCACTCCAATGCCACAGATTGTGAGAGCAGTGTAGAATTGTGAGAAGCCAGTTATGACTACCCAATCTACAGGATCTGTGACTACTGTCTGACATGTCACTTAGACATAGATTAGAAGTGGTGAAAAAAAGGTGCAGTATGAAGTATTGTGACATTAAATATAACTAGCCTTTCTGCAAGACCAGAGAAGTATTACTGTTATTTTACTGATGCTGCCATTTTCTTCCATCTAATATTTTGAATAAGATGTAGAAATAGACATATTTTAATAACTTGCTTGTAAATAGCAGTTAAAATTCTGTTCTGCTTAATATTTAGTAACTCTTAGGTAAGCATCCTAAAATACTTACCTAATTTTCTTTGAACCAGAAAGAAACATGATGCTTTAATTGTATTTTGTTTTTTTTTGTTGTTGTATCCACCTCCAATCCAAATAATGAGATTTTTCCATGACCTTTGTTATTTCTTACTATTGTTTGATTGAAGCATGAGAAAGTGAAGTAGAACTTCGTCAGTTAAGAAGTTTTCTTGCTTAAATGTTCCTGCTGAATTGAATGAAGGACAGGAATATTTGCTAACTGCCTCTGTAGATATTTTTTCCAGATCTTGAAAATCAGGAATAGGGATTGTTCTGCATCATTATGTAATAATGGCAGGAAAAAAAAAAGTATTTGAAGGTGAGAGGTGAAAGCAAAAATATAATTTATTTAGATGAAGAAATTTAATAAATTTTGTTACAAAAAAGATTGATTATTCAGTGGGGTGTAAAATCAGAAATACATATATTGTGTTTCTTAGTATTTTAGTTTTCAGAACAAGACTATTACAGGACAATTCTAAATATCATTTCACTAGTGTGTGAGCTTTTTGTTTTCTTCAAATGAGAGGTCTTTTGAAGGTATTAAGTATCATTACTAGTTACTCTGATGCAGCATATAAAGCAAACTTTTCCTCTTTAGTAGTAGTGTGTGTACTTTATTCATTTAGACAGGTAATTCTGAGAACTGAGCAGCTTATTAGCTTGGTTAGCAAGCTTAGCATGCATAAATTCAGTTTTTAGCTGCTATTCATAGCATATAAAAGTACATAGATACTTACAGTCACAATCCATAGAAACATTAAACTAGACATATATCAGCTATAGCAAAAGAATTGTACCTTTGGAATTTCTGTATCTATTCCCTTTCAGATGAAACTATACAGAGCCCAAAGAGAAACTATCCATATTTTAAAAATTCCTTTCAGTTCATTTGAGACATCCTATTTTCCATTTTTCTTTAGATTTGAATTTTCGAACTGATAGGAATATGCAAGGATTATAACTGTCTTAAATTCAAGCTAGTGTATTGATAGCTTTAATATAGCATATTAACTGTCAAATAACTTTAAAAAATCTTGAGCCATTTAATTCACTCTACAGGTTATTTAGAATATATAAAAGTAGTCCTTCAAAAGATGCACACCTGAAGTAAAACTGCCAAGATTCTGCAGAAATAAATTTAATCTATAAAAATAACAAAAAAAGAAAAAAGAAAAAAAAAAGAGAGACAAATTGCTATTGTGATTGAATCTGTTTACAATATCTTCTCTGACTCACATTCCAGGAAAAAAAAAGATTTTTGATTTCTTTTTTACAGGAATCATGAAAAACCACAGGACCTCTGTATTTATATTTGAATCTACATCAAACATTTTTCATTTGGAACTGTTGCCTAAAGAACTTCTTTCAGGGAGAAAAACATAACCTGTTTTGAATGCCTTTTGTTTTAGGTTGATTTTCTCTTGACTCTTCTTGACCCTGTCTCTTATTGCTTTCCATAAAGGAGGTTAGAAATATTACTATTACTCTCCAATTTAAAATATTATTTTTTAAAGAATATGCATATATATACATATAGATAGATAGATTTTTTTGTGACAAAACACTTCCAAAATGCCACATACCACTATGATTTTACTTTTCAGTATTTTTGCATTCCAGATTTCTTTTACTCTATACCCTTTACTCCCTGACAAAGGAATTATAAGGAGCAAATGATGGCTTAGTTGGAGAGGGAGCAGTTAAGCTCAATAAATTAGTTCAGGCAGTTTAATGCATGAACTTCTGTACACTATATGAAAATTTATATGCTATATTACTTGTGGCACCTAAGTTAAAGATATTCAGTACTGACTTAGTATCTCTGCATAGTTTTCTTGCTGTGCCTTACAGTTTACATATGCTGTGTTCTTTTGCAGCAAACTTACGCTGGCTCAAAATTTTCTTGTTCCACCAAAGTGCTATTTCTTTTGGCTTCATGCTAATTTATTCATCATACTATGAGTTCATGCCTTTATTTATTTAATTTCCAAATTAAGTTTGGACATAAATTTTCACTAATTTTACCCTTTAGTTTTGAAGTCCAGTTTCTTTATGAGTAGCTGGATAACTGTATACAAAGCCCCAACATTTTTATAATTTTCTGATCTTTTTTTTCTGGTCTTTTGATTCTTTATCTGTTAAGGAAAAAATCTCACTTCAATTTCTATAATAAGCTTAATGTCCTGCAGTCTACCCAGATTGCATACTTTTGTTTTTTTCTCAGTTTAAGATTCCATAGTAGTTCTCCATCATAAATTTCAGAGAAGTGGGTTAGTCTTTATAGTTTCTGAATATGACTGCTAGATCTGAATTCATTATACTCTTTATAGGAGACTAGCCATTCTTTCTTGAAAGCTTATATTAAGTTTGCTTGTTGAGGAATTGGGAATGTCCTTTTGACAAATACAGTCACCAGAAGAACCCCAGCTTTGGCATGTAAACAAACGATATAAAGCATGATCTGCAGTGCCTGGGAGATGAAACTCCACATACAGATAGCTCAGAGCAGTCTTGAGGCTCCTCACTCTTTTAACTATGTCTATCAGAGAGGAACATGCTCATGACTTACCCATGGGAAAAAGGAAATGTTGAATGAGATTCATTCGATTCACACCCTACCCATATTTTTTCTTTTTAATGAGGAAAAAAGGAGGTATTGAGAGAAAATTGCTGACCCATACGCATTTATCTCTGTATACATGACCTTTAATGCTCAAGGTTTGTACATAGTATGAGGACTTGTTGAGATCTTCCAAAAACACTTAGCTTAGTGGGCTTTTCAAAGATCGGTGCTTTGGTGGAAAAGGTGGAGATAGAATGGATCGTTGATGTCGCTGAGCTCACTTCAGCTAATTTTAGTCAGCATAGCTTTCAAGACGATTGCATAATACAGGGACTAATGAAGCACACTGCTGTGGAAAAACATTAGTTCTTAATAAGTAACTGTCTTAATTAAATGCAAAGTGGGAGTTTTCATCTTTTCATATTACATCTGTGCTAAGAATGCAGTGCAGGCTTTCTGGACCCATGACTTGTTCTGGGGAGAAGTGACTTACACTATGTTATTCTGCTTTATCTATTTCGAGTGACTTATTTCTTTTTAAATAATTTATGTAATGTAATAGTTGAAAATACATTTTTCTCTGAAAGAGCAATCTGATTGGATAGATGTAAATTCTGAAGTCAAACAGTTCTTCAAGGTATTTCTTTAGCTCTGCTCTCTGTTTCTTTAGAGAATGTGTTCTACTATGTTGTGTGGACAGCTGTTGCAACATTTGTGATATCATATGAACTTCTGGAAGTTTGGATATGAAGCCAACCCATTATGGAAGGATTATTCCACATGAATAAACATTTAGATTATAATAGGAAGGGGCATGCTAAGCTAGTCACAAGGAGCATACAGTCTGGATGAAAATTGGAATTCTAGCATCCTTATTTCTCATGCAAATATACATAATGTAATAGATACTGCTTTGAAGGGTTCCAGAAGTGATTAGTTTATATTTTGAAAACACTGTGAATATCTTTGTGGGTAGTGTTTGCCTACATTATCTCTAAAAATAAAAGCTACTATTTAGTTATGCAAAAAAGTGATGTGTTTAAGTTCTTTTGAATTCCATACAGTTCAAAATATAATACCACACATTTTTTTTATACTCAGTCAAAGAAATAAGAAATACTGAGTTAGATTAAAACGGTCATACTCTAAACTGCCACCTTCACATTTATTATAACTGTTTACTCACCAGTTAATTATTTTCTAGTCAGAAGTATTATACTGTATTTTAAAGGTACCCTTTTTGCTTTCAGAAGAAGGAAAATGACTTCTTATACAGCTATTTCTATTTTAAATTATCACCATATATCTCAATTGAGTTGATTGAAACAAATATGTACTTCCTCACTGTAGCACTCAGCGGGCATAAAATCACTTTGTATTCTACAGAATTCTTATTTTCTGGGTTTATTTATACTCTCTTTGTGGGAAAGGATGCATATTTTTACTTGAAATATATTCAAAATAGGAACATGGCAATCTTCCTTAGGCTAGAAATGTTTTGGCCCTTTTTCTTTTTCTTCTCCTCGGATTGCAGGTCTACATGTTTTTCTGAAAATTAAATAAGTAAAACATGATGTGTGATGAGGTTGTGTTCACATGGAAGGCTGTAGTAATAAGATGTGTATTTCAGCTGCAGGTAAAATGGACATTAATTGTTTCAGTTGCCTATGTAGACATGTTCTTTGTTGAATTAATGCAAATGAGAATTTTTAAATGTAATTTAGAATTTTCAGGATGGGCCTACCTATCTGTTTTCTTATACACGTAAATTAAGTTCTAAACCTATTGTGAAGATCAAAGACTGAAATTAGTGATCCCACAGGGAATGTTGTAAAATACATAAAATAACTGGTCTGATATGGCAATTTTAAATGCACACACACATTCTTTTCATCCCACCTAGAAATCTGGTGGTTGGCATCAAACTGCAGATAATTGCCTCTAACTGTTCTTCTAAAAATTACAATGACAATCAATCAAATGGTTCTGAAGGATTACATTATAGATATCTTAAAGCTGTAAAGATTTGATTTTCATATTTCTGTTTTTCTGATAATCTTAGAAAATCCCTCTGCAATTATTATCTAAAGCCAATTGATAGTACTCGTCTTTGATTTGTGGAATGTATCTGATTCAGTTTTTAAAGTATATTTACTTATTATTACATCAGTATTTCAAAGGAGCATGGAGTAAGATATGCCAGTTTGCAGTCTTTCCACAGTCGGTTAAGTGAAGGATCATCTGAGCAGTAACATCCATCTATTGTTTTACTTCTGTTTGAGTTACTGGAGGTTTAAAGGGGAAATGATCATTAAAGCTAGTGATTGAAGATGCTGAGTCCACAAGGAAAGTTAGCAACACATCATTAAGCATAGCCACTCATTGCACAAGTGTTTTCCATTAGAATATGTCTGCTCCATTCAGACCTATTTTAAGTAAATTCACAAGGAAATACCTCTTTGCATGTTGATCCTGGAAAGACAGATAGGTGTTTTATTTTATAAAGCAGTCTAAAAGCCTTATATTCTATTCTTCAAATGTAAAAATATTTTTCAGAACATAATATTGCAGTTTGGTAATGTGTTTCTTGCTGACATTAAGGACACTTACGATTAAAACATAGCAAAATTTGTGAGACAGAAATGACAGTTTCTTAGAAATGATGGTTGAAGGTGTATTTGCCTGATTTAAAATTTTATGTCAAAGTTTTATGTTCAATGTACATATACTTTTATTCTTAAAGCCACAGTGCAATGCTTTTTGCCAACCTTATTGAATGTTATAATATATTGATACCATACTTCTTATTCTAAGGTTATGAAATAAAAGGTAGTATAAGCATACTTTAACTTCCACAGCTGCGTAATTAACATTTTCAAGGATGATGCTGCTTTGACCATCTACATAAGTTTTGTTTTCCACGTATCTCTCTTTTTCTCTTCAGATCTAGAGAACGTGAGAGACAGTCCCGAGTGCTAAATATTTCACATGAGTTTCCCTTAACATCAGAGCAATTAAAGAAGCAGTGTTTGTGTTTAATCAAATCTAGATTCTGGCTCGTCTAATAAGCAAAGGACAAACCTAACTATGTTGCTTGAGTTGTTTTTGCCTGTTCTACCAACAGACTGTAGTTATGATACAGATTTTTTCTTCCAATAGCATCAGAGACTTCTTGACATTTTGGAAGCAGAGAAGGAAGTGTTATCAGAAAAGATAGAACAAGCTTTGCTGCAACAATCACAAAAACATAAGGTAATGCTTTTATTTACAAAAGAAAGAGAAGTGTAAACTGTATCATAGAGTTCATAAGGAATGATCCTGTCATAGTCATTGGAAGGAAAAAATAAAGCCTTGTCAAAATCTTTGAGTGTTTGATATTATTTTTAGCCATTCATCTATTGT
Source organism: Nothoprocta perdicaria (assembly GCF_003342845.1). Taxonomy (NCBI): domain Eukaryota; kingdom Metazoa; phylum Chordata; class Aves; order Tinamiformes; family Tinamidae; genus Nothoprocta; species Nothoprocta perdicaria. The sequence goes on from NW_020454383.1 coordinate 1,066,264, forward strand.
GTAATGAAATCTAATTTTTCATAACATTTGCAGGAAATACTTGACAAATGTTTGGATGAAGAAAGGAAAAGAAGCAAGGAGGCTCTAGCAGCTGTGGCAAAGGTAAACTCTCTTGTAAATTCTGACTCTACAGGGTAGATTCCCTGAGTGTCGTTAGGAATGCCAAATTCAGCAGTTGATTCTTATTTCATTACTAGGTGTGTCAAAATTATGTTCTAATTCATGTAAATTATAAATATTTCTACAGTAGCTTAGGGCTTCATAAAGATACCCTAACCGTTCAGGAGATGTAGCTTGCTTACTTCTCTTTAAGATAACCTCTGAATTTGTACCAAGAAGTCAGGATCTTTGGTTTGAGAGGATAGAACAAAATAGTTAATTTTCTAATATATTATTTTATAAAAGCCCACAAGAATACTTCATCAAAAGTTAACAGCAAATGTTAATGACACCAGTTCACAGAAGTGACATGTTTGAAAGTAAATTTTCACTTTTCAGCATCATTTCTTCAGTTGATTTCAGTATTAAGCAAACTGTGGTTGGGAGGTTTCTATGTGTTACAATATACTTCATTTCTAGAATCCAGTACAAAATTGTAGTTGCTTAAAATATTTTGGAGAAACCTCTAAAGATGTAATCTATAATATTTAGGATGTATTTCCTAAATAGGATGTAGAATCTATAGTAGGATCTATTTCCTATTTAGGATGTATTTCCTGTATCTTTGAGTAGTATATACACATTTTCTGAATCTGTCTTTGAATTGCAATCAGCAGCACAAAAGGCTTTTTCACATGGCTAATACCTGGGGGAAAATGTTTTAGACAATAAAATAGCTTAATTTAGTACAGTCTTCTTACTTTATGTTGCATTTATTATGTTTCACAAATCTATAATTAATTTTTAAAAGATCAACCTCACAAAATTGCAGTAAAAAGCTTTTCTTAAAATGTATTTGAGAAAGCCAGTATTTATTTCCATTTATTTCAACCTTACTTGACCAGTTCCATAATTGGCACTAAAGGACATTACTAACCTACAGACATATTAAAATCCTTTTTTTGCCAGGTAATACTTGCATGTCTTGAACTTCAGCTTGCTATTATTTATTGACACATATGCAATGCCAGATTGTTTTACTGATAAATGTGTAGCTCAGCATATATAAAGCTGTGCGTTGTCTTTGTTGCTCCAGCTTCAGACTTGTAGAAAGCTACAAGTCTGTTCTTGTGCCTGTAAAAATCTATGTCCAATGGTAGCTGGTTAGTAACATCTTAAGAAAAGATTGAGCTCTTAATTTAGAAGTAAAAATATTTCTTGTATCCTATCAGCTCATGAGTCTCATTAAAAGAAGTAATACTTATCATGTTTGATATTTTGTTCATTTGTTTATGCTTGATATGTTTCAAAGGCTGAAAAAGTAGTAGTGCAGGAGGCTATTCTGAAAGCAGTAGAGGAGGAAAGAAGAAATATGGAGAAAATTCATGAAGAAGAAAGAAAAATGTGGGAAGCAGAACGTGACGCACACAAAGACAAGATTGCTCAGGCTGTTTTGGAAGCCATGCAAGAGCAAAGAAAACATAATCAAGTTAGTATATTTTACCCTTTTATGGACCTGCTTTGCATATTTGATTTTCACTTTTGAATGTCTTTGTAATGCGGTGGTAGTTTTTCTTTAAAAATATCATTTATTACTGCACCTACTTGATATTTGAAATGCACAAAAATGTCATTAATTTATTTTCATCTGTATTTTGTGCATAGAGATAATTATTTGGTACATTTAAAATACAATTCCTTTGACTTTTTCAGGCATGCATACTGAAGTGAGATTAATTATATACCCTGTAACTACCTGTATCTCTAGAGTTGGGTTCAAAAAGAACACAAGATAAAGCTCAGATACAAGCTTTGTAGAAAGGTTGAATGATTTTCTTTTTAATACCTACAGAGCAGATGAGATCCTTATAATGCTGAAATTACACTCTTTATCATAGTAAAAAGATTTTTTTAAGATAAAAGCTAGAATAGATACAACATAAATAGAGTATTAGAAATCTGTAACAGTAAAAAGCTGGAGAGGTCCTCCTATAAGGATAATTTTATGTCACTTAAGTTGGGAGAGAAATCCCCAGCAACACATTTTGTTAAACAATAGGAAAGACAAATGACAGCTTACAGATGTCAGATGTTACTCTGGTTTAGTGCTGAAAAATACTTGAACCTACAGGTAAGCAATTTGTCTGTTGACATTGGTTTTTCTGTGTACACTCTTCCACTCAGACTTATTTGCAATTTTTTCTTCAAGGTTTTTCCTTCAAGAAGAATAGCTGAAATATTTACCTTCTTGCAATTGCTGTTTAGACAATTTAATCTTTAAAGTTAAGTCTTAAGGACCAACAGTAAAATATAGAGTCTGGCATTTTAGACAATGAAATGTGAATTTGTGGCAACATATGTAATAACATTTGTTCTCATTTAATTTTTATACTGTATTGTGTAATATCTCTTCTTCACATATCACCCTGTGTCAGAATCATCAGCTTATAGAACTACTATGCTTAGTACCAATTAATGATGCTACTGACTGTAGATGTAAATGAATAAATGAAGTAGACTGACTCCTTTGTTATCAGCTATATAAAAATGTCCTTAAGAGGAATATTGTTAAATTCAAAAGAGAATACTTTCTGAGTAACGCATGATTCTGTAACTAAATATACCAGAAAAAACATGATTGTCTCATATTACAATAGTGATTGTCATAAAAATGTAAACAAAAAAAGATTTTTTTGCAATGCTGTATATTAATTTGAAAATATTTACATTACAAATTATAACTAAAAAAAAAGAAAATGAGCATAGTATTAAAGAGGTAGAACTTCCCTCTGCCAGTACTTTAAGTATAAAAAGTTGAAAGAGAAAAATCAGAAAATATCACTGTAGGCTTCTGCAAGTACATGAGGATGAATGGCTTCTGTTTCTAGTCCAGACAAGTAACTCTAGGGACATTTTAATTTTCATAGACTTCCTAAAGATGAAAATGCATTTTATAATCTATGCAGCTGAAATCTGTTTTGGTCTGTGTCTGAGTTGACCCCAAATATCACAGCTAAACAGGAGCTCAAGAAAATTGTGATCTGGTAAAAATTGGGGTATAGCGTAGAAGACACTAAAAATCATAACCAGGAATTGAAGTCTTGTTTTAATTTGCCTCAACAGCCCCAAAAAACAAGTATTACTGTCAATTTTCTGTTAATTAAGAAGACCTATATGAATTTTAAACAACAAAGAAAATATGAACTATTATATATAGCAAAAAGAAGGATGTTAACTTATTGATTGGCCTAAAGTTCATAAATCAGATGTGAAAGATACTGTATTTCAGGAATTGAAGTGCAGGAATTGAATAATTGTTTACCTGTAAAACCTTTAAACAGTGAAAATGAATGAAAACAAGCCTTCTAAATCAGAAAATAGGTTTAGTTTTGGTCTCCTCTTGTTTGTTTAAAAGGAAGAATTTAATATCAGCTAATTTTAGTTAGAAAATAGTATTAGTTCTTTCATTATTCTTTAAGCGTATTAAGTGGAACTTTGTAGCAGTTCTGTAGCAGCTCTGAAGATCTCAGCTTTTGCTGGATGAAGTGGTATGATTTCATTTAATGTTCTAATAAAATTATTTGAAAGAAGAAAAGATTAACATCTGCCATGTAAGGATGAGATGGAGCTTTTTATTTGTGTAGTTGGCAGAGGAGGAGTTTGGTTCTGCTGCGTGGTTTTTCTATTGTTTGTCATTGAAGAATGGCTGGGCAGGAGAGCTGCAATGGATTGCTGAAGCAATGCAGATTGCACATTGACCGACCTTTACCATAAAAAAATTATTTGCCCTCAGTAAGATGCCAAGTGTGCAGATAAGGAGGTGCTACCTCATTGTAAGGTTTATATTATTAATTAAACCTTAAATTTAAATGAAGAAAAAAAAAAGAAGGGATTTAGGAACAGTTTGGTAAACAGTTCATGATCAGCAGCAATTGTTTAGTCGTGAAAAGTGTTTCATAGAATCATAGAATGCTTAAGGTTGGAAGGGATCTCCAGAGGTCATCTAGTCCAACCCCCCTGCTCACGCAGGGTCACCTAGAGCACGGGGCACAGGGCTGCGTCCAAGCGGGTTTTAAAGATCTCCAGAGAAGGAGACTCCACAACCTCCCTGGGCAGCCTGTTCCAGGGCTCTGTCACCCTCACTGTTAAGAAATGTTTCCTTAAGTTCCTGTAGAACTTCTGGTGCCTCAGTTTGTGGCCGTTTCCTCTAGTCCTGTCACTGTCCACCACTGAAAAGAGGCCGCCCCCCTCCTCCTCACTGCCTCCCTTGAGGTATTTATACACGCTGATCAGGTCCCCCCTCAGCCTTCTCTTCTTCAGGCCCAGCTCTCTCAGCCTTTGCTCATAGGGCAGATGTTCCAGGCCCCTGATCATCCTCGTAGCCCTGCGCTGGACTCTCTCCAGCAGCTCCTCATCCCTCTTGTGCTGGGGAACCCAGAACTGGACGCAGTACTCCAGATGTGGCCTCACCAGGGCTGTGTATAGGGGGACGATCACCTCTCTGTACCTGCTGGAGATACTCTTCTTAATGCACCCCAGGATCCCGTTGGCCTTCTTGGCCACCAGGGCACACTGCTGTCTCATGGTCATCTTGTCATCCACCATGACACCCAGGTCCCTCTCTGTGGGGCTGCTCTCCAGCAGGTCAGTCCCCAGCAGGTCAGTCCCCAGCCTGTACTGGTGTCCGGGGTTATTCCTCCTCAAGTGCAGGACCCTGTACTTGCCCTTGTTGAACTTCATAAGGCAAGGCACACTGCCCAGTTGTCCAGTCTGTCTAGGTCTCTCTGGATGGCAGCACAGCCCTCAGTAGTTATGGAAGAGCAAAGTAAAGAAAAGCTTATAATTCAAGTAACTTCATAAAAATGAAAATATTCCGAGTCAGCATTTCAACTTGATGGACCAACCCTTTCATGCTTCTCTTCCCCCTTTCTAAATGAATTAAAAGATTAGAGTAACATTATGTTAGTTTTGGTGAAATCTTTGAATGATCCAGTGGTTTGGGGTCTTTAGTTAAAAATCACAGGTTTCTAGCTAAGGTGATAATATTTTTTGAAGCCTGACAATTTCATTGGGAGTAAATGAGATATATTACCTGACCAAAGCAGTGACTAATTTCTTGAGTGCTGTCTCAAGACAAGGTAAAGTGTTAGTCAAAGAGACTGTTTTCTTTTTATGCTAGTATAATATTGCAGCATCTCCAGCTTTTACACGTGTTATCCATGTGCTTGGTGCTTTTATAAAAGAGATTTATTCAGAAAAGTATTGTTTATTTTGGGGAGATTGATGTTGTCCTGTGAATTGGGGAGAATAAGCTTTCTTTAAAATAAATCTTTGAAGATTTTGTAACTTTGCACGGTAGCCTCATGATCTTTCTACATGTTGAAAAGTCATTATAGGTGAGGAACTTGTATGCTCAGCAGGCTAGATATATGCTAGCAGGTCTAGTTTTTTGTTACTATTGTTCTGTTTTTGTTATGCAAACAGAGTGTAGTGTGCCTAGTAGTTTTCAATGTTGAGAGGAATACCTGTTGAAGTAGAAAAATCTCCCACTGGACTATTTTTCCAGAGCATTTTCTTTCAAATAAAGCAGTAGTTGCCCTCTAGATAGACAGAAACTGGAATACATGATTTAACTGAAGCTGAAACGTTTCCTCAATAATTTAAAATTCCAGTGAAGCTCCTAGAGTGAAAACTAAGACCTTAATCCAAAAAGAGAATAGGCAGTACACCTCACTGTTTCAAAGGTTTATTGTCTTTCCTCTTATTTTTACTCCTGAGTGCCTAAAAAAATACTTTGAGGCTGTAGGATAAGAGCCACTAATATTTGGATAAAATAGAAAGGATGTTATAATCCATTTATAATTAGTGAGAAAAGCAGAGTAACTATAATGAGAGCATGGTAGTGCTAATATCTTACAAAGCCATACTTAACTGCACAAGTGAGGTGAAAACTTAGAGAAGTAGATAATGAAATTGAAGAGATAATTTATATACAACAATTTTGATTTGAAAGAAAATTTAATAAAAAACAGAATGCAATTTGGCAGTTGAGGGATAAGCCCTTGAAATTTAGGTCTGTGTCACAGCTTGACAGTAAGTCTCCTAAAGCACTTAAAGCAAAGAATCACCTTCGTCATTTCCTGAAGGCTTAAAGTTAAATTTAAAATATTGTTTGTTTTATTCTGGCTCTGAAGAGAAAGAGAACTTGAATTCATCATTGCCCTAATACACATAGCAGATATATTGGAGACCGTAAGTGTTCTGAAGACTGCAAATAATTAGAAAGGAGAAAAAAAAAAAAAACCTTTAATTTATTAAAAGAGCTAACATAAAATCTGCTGCTTCTTGGACGTTAGCAAAATCTGCTGCTTCTTGGACATTAGCAAAAGCTTTGAGGCAAAATGATCTTACCAATGGGAAAGTATTTCAGGAAAATTGAGGCTACAGTATTTCATTCAGCCAAGCCACAACGGAGATATACTGAGATATACAAAGAAAAAAATGCTTTGGGAAGAAAAGATTAAGTAAAAAACTTACGGAAAAAATTGTGGACTTCCAAGTACTCTTTGCCCAGTAAGTGTCTAAGCGTTCAAGACAATTGAATTTGTTCACACTCCTGCGGGTTCTTGTGTTCTTTGAAGAACTGTGATTTATAATTTATTAGCTTACAATGTCTAATATAATTTTTAATATGAAACATCTAAATAGTTGAAAGAATCTTGATTAATTCTTCCGGTAGTACTATATGTGCTTTAAAATATATTTAATGTTTTTCCATCAGTTTACAAATGCCAGTATAAAATCGTTGCTCAGAAGGTAAAATGCCTAGAACACAGGGTGATTAATCCTGAGAAATGAATGGTTACTTTCCTCTTACATTAGTAAAACCTTTCTGGTATTCAGGCCCTGTGCTTGAGGGAGTACTTCTGTTGACAGCTTTGGCAAGCATGAATTAATTTTGCATTGAATGTCTTAAGTATTTCCACACCCAGTAGTGTATAAGTGAAGAAAAGATGTGTAGCTGAATATATTAAGATGATGGCGATATACACTTAAGGGATGGCTTTTGTTTCTTTCCAATTATTGCTTAACTTGACTATAACATATTTGCTGAGAATGATTATCTGTGTATTTTTTTTTCCTTGAAACTCTGTATAGGAGAAGATTAAAAATCCAATAAATAAAAAAATTTGTCTAAAAAGTGATTTTGCACTCCAGTGACTAATCAAATTTGTTAATTCTATAGTATTTTCATCGTCCTGTAAGCTAGAAAAATCTCTAAATCACCTATTTTTGATGGTACTTCAAATTAATAGCTGTATATTTTGACAGATAATGATGAGGAGAGCATAAAATACGTGGGACACTACATTAATCTTACCATTTTATGTCAAATAGAATTTTTCTAGCAAACAATTTCCCTTCTGTAGATTGTTTAGATTGTTTAGACTGTTTTCTCATCTATTCTACTGTTAACTCTTCATACCCTATCTGATCATCCCTTTCATATGCACACTCTCCTTTACCTGCCAGTAAAGGAGACAGATTCAACTGATATTCCCATGATGACAGTGCGAAAGATCTTTTTTTTTTCTGTCAAATGATGGGTTATTCTGATATTCTCCACATGTTTTTGTGAACTGCATTCCAATTATCTCTGCCTCGAACAGAAGACAGAAATTGCTTCACAGAACAACAAGCAACAACTGATCCAGCAACATTTGCGAGACTGCAGTTGGGGTAGTTTCGGTATCGCTGTGGTTTTGCAGAGTCAAGGTACCATTGCGTACCTGCTTGACAGGAATTTTTGGTGGATTTGGTAGTTTCTGGTGTTAACACTTCTTTAGTAGGATCAGGAACTATTGCCTGTCTCAGAGTAGGTAGCTGCTTTATCCTGCCCTGTACAAGATTATCTCTTGACTACCATGGAATATGGAAGCCTAACTCACTTTTTTTCTTTGTTCTCCACTTTGAGTACTATTTCTGCCCACGCCAAAAACACTTTTTTTTTATGACGTAGTCAGCATCTCAATTTGGGTTACTTATAAGTTAGAATAGTTTCATAATGAAAACCTGAAAGAAATGGCAAATATTTTAGAAGTAATTTTCAGTTTCACTTTCTTTCTGTTTTTCTACTTTCTTGCAGAAACAATATGTTCAGTTCTTACAGAGATCATGGTGGTTTCAGAAGGATATGGAAAAGCATTTTTCATTAAAATAAATGTTCTCTGAACAGTGCGTAAGGAAGCACACATCTTAATAGTACTGAGTGGGAAGAGATCTCTGTCATTAGATGAGTTTATTTTCAATATACTTACAAAGTCTGGAAAGTGAGTAGTCCACTGCATGCAGACTTTAAACATGTCTGAATTCAGTAGTACTTTGCAATGGTTTATAACCGCAGACACTGTAATTTGAGGGTTACTATTTTCTGAACAACCATTCATATTGCAGTCTGTGGTTGCATTTCCTAGATAAAATTCAGTACTGCCACCTGATCTTTCTGTGGAAAGAAAAGCATTTTGCTGGAAAATTGCAAAGCATCATATAGTGTATTTTTTTTAGGATATTGAGTGATCTGGTATGCACAATACACTATTTTTTCTTTCTGTCTTCCTGTGTATATAAATATTATCTTTTTACATTTTGATTGCTAATTTATGTTTGAATATGATTTCTCAATTGAGTACTTGAATAACCATTCTGATTGTCAGCTGTTGTCAAGCATGTATCCACAAAATGGCTTAATTTGGTTCTAATTGACTACTGATAGCCTCTAAGTGAGAGGGAAAAAAAAAAAAAAAAAAACAAGAAAACCTGGGAAACCTACCATCTCTCTGTTAGGTGGAGTGGAATGTTCTTCCTGAGCAAGCTGCTTCTTGAAAAACAGACTTTCCCATTTTCTTGAATGAATTAAAATGACACCTAAACTGTCACTGATATCATTTAATTGTGTCATTCCCATTTTAGCTAGAGATTAGGTTAGGGCCATTTTTTTACCTTTGAAAGAGAAAAATAAAAGAAAAAAAGACAAATTTAATAATGGAAGCAAATATGAAGATGAGTAGAAAAGTCAACATATACACTGACCAGATGCATCTAAGTACCAGGTAGAGTCAGAATTTAAAAATCTTTCATATCGAATCATAATTCTACCACAGACTGTGGTAGAAATATTTGGAAGAATGGTGGAGGGTTTGGGAACTTAGAAGAGAGGATTCCATGAAGAACAGGGAAAGAAGGAAAGAATGAAGATTCTTTTCACAGAGGGGAAAAAAAATACAATTACTGATTTATTAAACAAGTCAAGGTTAAACACGTATATAAATAGGCAAATAAGTGTTGGATAAACTATTTTAGAACAATCATGCTTTCTTAAGTTATGTGTCTCCAAAGGTTTTGGACAACAAATACAGTACATATTTTGTGCGTTCCTCTGAGGTTGGCATGAAATTCAAGTGGAGTCCACTACTATTTTATATAGCTTATCTTATCCAGATTTGCAAATATAATATATGAGTTTTTCTGAATGGTTCATTAAGAAAAATTATCTTTTTCTTTTTGGTCTAAATTATACATACTGTGTTATTATTTTTCTTGAATGTTATGTAGTTTTCTGATTAATATTAGCCTTTTGTATATTTCTTTTTCAGGAAACTTTTATATGTCTCCTCAATGTTTCTGAATTCTGAAAAACAAACTTTTACTTAAGTAATGTTTTTCCTTATTTAAGTTACTTCAGGAGACTAGGACATGAGCAGTGAGTTTGGGCCAGGAAGACGTTTCCTACGCCAATAACTTATTTACATAAGTTGTGTTGGAGGTGGCAGAGGTGTTTCAAGGAATTATTCCCAGCTTTCTGTGCTGTTCTGTATTTCTAGCATCTTTCTTCTGCATCATGCATCTATTAACATGATTTTGAACTGTTCTTTCTCTCTCTTTTTAAGCCCTTCAGTGACTCTAATACTGAATTTATAAGGTCTACCTGAAGGCGCTTTTAGGATATCTATTATTGCAAAGAGGGTGGCCATGATACAATTTTAGAAAAAGAGAAAGGACTTTGTTTGTGAAATACTTTAAATATCTAGACTTAAATGTTTTCGTTTTACATAGGAACTTGTTAAGGAAGCATTAATGGAGGAACAAAAACGAAATCAAAAGGTAATTGAAGAAGCTGTGAAAAGGACAAGAGAGGAACTGATTGAATATATTAATGAACAGAAAAGGGTGAGTTTCCAGTCTTTAATGGATTCCAGTTCTGTAGAGGGAGAACCTTGTGAAGTTTATTAATCCTTGAATTTTGAGATGGTCAAAATGCACAGAAAACAGGATCAGGAATTATTTCCTCAAGCTTGTTACCTTTTTTTTCCAAATGATTTCTGTTACTATGTTTATGTGTGCAAATTCACACAACTGTGGGTTTATCACAACCAAAAAATCGAAGCGGAAGTGAATGCATTGTTTGAAATCCACAGTATTACTGCAGTAACTTAAAGAGAAGACGTACATGCTGTCCATTAAATTCAAATTGAGATCTGAGTTCAGTTCATTGAAGCCATTTTGGTATCAATAATAGTTGCTACTTGATGTCCACAACTGATCTTCGTTGTATAGTCTGCATGCACACAATAGTTGTTAACTGCTCCTCTCAGTCTACATTACATATGTACGTTACTTTCAACATTATGTCAAAATCAGGTGGAACTTCCTGTGTTTCAGTTTGTGGCCATTGCCTCTTGTCCTGTCACTGCCTACCACTGAAAATAGTCTGGCCTCATCCTCTTGATAGCTTTTTCATAAGGTATTTGTATACACTTTATCACTGTACAAACTGATAAAATACAATCTTCCCCTCCACAGGCTAAATAGGCCCAGCTCTCTGAGCCTTTCCTTACAGGAGAGATGCTCCAGGCTCTTAATCATCTTTTTTGCTCTACACCAAGTTGTCCATGCCCCTCTTGTTCTGGGGAGGCCCAAAAAGAACAAAGCACTCCAGGTGCTATGTTACACTGTGTTACATGTGTTATATTTATTGCCTTAAAAAAATCATGGGGAAAACGTGAAAAAAAATATTTTGATGTTGTTATTAAGAAGAATATTACTTTGAATATTGAATATTGCGTTTTTGTTCTATGTTCTGAATATTCTGAATTTTCATACAATATGAAGGTTTGACTATGTGCCTATGTTTACTGTCCATTCATCCTCTCCAGTCAAAAGAAAATAATATTTCAGAGAATGCTGTGGAGTCCTTTAAATTACTTTTTTTTCTGTATGATCCATATAATAAAATAATCCTAGCTTTAAGAAGATGCAAAACTAAGAAAGTAACCTACTTTTATAGCCAGTATAATACCACATGTATTGAAGTTAATAGTAAATTTAATCAATTTTGTGAGTTTTTCAAAGAGGAGACAGGAAACACCAGAACGATTGACATCTTCACCTTGGAGGAAACAGCAGTGGTTTGTAATGACTTGTAATGCCTTGAACTATAATGAAATTTTTTAACCTACCCCAGGACTGGGGGGCTAAACATGTCATTCCTCTTCAGATTCAAAGTCTAGTATTGCTAGATTGCTTGATCCAGCATGTATATCAGAAGGCCACAGTGTAGAAGCTTTTCGATGATGGTCCAAGAAAATTTGCTTTAGAGCAGCGGAGCTCTTTTAAGACAGCTTTCTATAGAACTTTTTCATTGTAATTCATTCAAATGCATACAGCTCTTCATCTTTAATTTTCTATATTTTTTACAACCCCTAGGGCTTTTGATAAATACACAGGCATATGGCTGTTTTTTCTCTATTTGAGATACTTATTAAACATTATATTTGTGGGGTTTCTTTTCTCATTGGCATGAGTGTTCTGAAGACTTTTATGTGTTTCAGTATGTCAGAGTTGTTTGGAAATGACTTGAATAAGATCTATCCATGATCAGTCCTTCCTTCTTGTGAATTTATGACATTGTTTTGTTATATTTATTTTCTTTTAGGGCAAGATTTTTTCTGTAGACAGTAATCTAGTTTATTTAGTAACCTTTTAAGACATAATTTTCCAGGAATTTAGAATTTGTGTAAGTTAATTCTATACCTCATGAAATTTTTCTCTATATCCTATAACCATCTTTCTAACATTAACTATACTTCGGGTCCTATACTTTGCTCTTAAACTATTCTATACCTGTCACAAGCCAGTAACTGTGTTTTTGAAGACTTATGGTGGCTTTTAGAAGTGAAGCTTCTTTTCCTTTTTGAACTTCAAAATAAGTTTCAAATTATAGCAGGATCCCTTATACATTAAAGTGCTACTTCTTTCTTGAGTTAGAGTCTCTTCTGCTACAGCGTGGAGAATGAAAAGTGTGCTTTAGTATGCTTTAGAATACTTACGTCCGAAATCAGCAGTTAGTTATACTTCATTTATTTACTAGCAAAAAGATAAAAATTAAGGTTCCTTTGTCCTCACATATGTCTTTCAACTTGTAACCATTCTTTACTGCTTTCTTTTACTATGAACTCTTCAGAGCTGAGAGAACTAAATATTCTACCTTTGATAAGATTCTTTAGTAAAGGATTTAAGGACATATGCTTAATATTCGTTCATACTGAAAGTGAACCTTTAAAGATCTTTCAAAGCTTTTCCCAGATATGTAATTTTAAATTAAACTTAAGAGGCATTTCACATGATATATCCTTGAGTTTGTTATACATAAATGTCACATGCAGTAACAGAGAAACACAAAGTCTTGGTCATATTTTTTCATATGCAAAAGGTTAAAAAGATTAATTTTAATAGGGGAAATGGATAGTAATACTCATATACTTCATACTAAAATGGCCAAGATAAGAGATATACTTCTCCCCTCTCCATGTCTTCACAGCAGACTAGATAACCTGAGTAATTTTTAGCTTCCCATTCTTATATTTCAGATTCTCTAGCTTTTTGTGGAATCACATATATCTAGGCCTATTAGAGGTAGAAACAAATAAGAAGTTTCTAAGTTAGGAGCAAATTGTTTCCCATCTTCTTACTATTGCATCCAATTCTTTGCCTTTGAGTAAAGGAAACCATGAATTGAAGGAAAAAAATAATATAGGTAACTTGGATTTTTATGCAGTAAATGAAAGATGGACAATGCTCTGTGGTTACCTCATTTTCATACTTCAAGTAAAAACTCAATTTTTTAAGGATATATAGCAGTATATTGGAAACAGTTCAGCTTATATGCTGCATACATGGTTTTGTTTTCCCTGGTATATTAAATAAAGAATTTAATACTATAAACATATGAGGGGTTTTTTTCTTGCACAAATAAGATCTTGCAAATCTGGCTGTCTAAGATGTGACAGAAGTAATTTAGCCGTGAAGGGTTTAACCTTTTAATATTTCACTGTCGCCACTATGTATTTCACAGCTGAAATTCAGTAAGGCTGTTGCTTCTGTTTAAAGGCATCTTCCTCAGGTTTATAGAGGCTCATATACAACTTCAGAAAACCTTGAAATTAAATTTAAATGCACTCGCTATAATTATTAGTCAGAGCTGCTTTCCTAAGAGAAGCCAAGAGACCCTCGTCAATGAATATTCAAGGTCTCTATCCCTTCTGACATAAGCTTCACTAACTCATTTGCCAGAGTTGTGCACTTCAGCCTTTAGTCAACTGACTATTTTGAAAGCAGCTGGTATTGTGACAGGTCCCACCGTACTAAATGTCCCACGTTTCAACAAATTGCATAGGCCAACCATTCAGGTTTACTGTGTTGATCATGCTGGAAAAAGCAAAAGCTTGTTTTATCTCAGTGAAACCTGTTGTTTCCTTTGTTTTCTTTCCTTTTTTCCTTTAATTTGCATTTACTAAATGGAAACTTGCCATGCTTTTTTTCTGCTTAAAAGATAACTTTCTTGATTTTTAATGTTGACTTGTTTCTAGTTGATTCTAGAAATAGTGCCTTTTTAATAATAGTAACATGATTATTCAAGTTTGTAATAACTTTATGAAGATGTTGTAATGCAAAGGAATGCAAAGGAGTACAGGAAAAGTAGACAAATTTGCATTTACTAAATGGAAACTTGCCATGCTTTTTTTCTGCTTAAAAGATAACTTTCTTGATTTTTAATGTTGACTTGTTTCTAGTTGATTCTAGAAATAGTGCCTTTTTAATAATAGTAACATGATTATTCAAGTTTGTAATAACTTTATGAAGATGTTGTAATGCAAAGGAATACAGGAAAAGTAGACACATTTAGTTTTGCTTTTTAGAATACACCATGTCATTTTTTATGAGTGTTGTTCTGTTCACATTCTGTATGAAATGGTATTTTTTGACAACTGTTTTTATGTTTTCAGTTATTATGAAAGGAATTGTAAAAATTAAGGAAAATCATGATAGTAAGTGACTTATCAGCTACTTAGCAATGTGTAATGCAAATTCTGGCATAAATATCCTCAGAATTGTTTTAAATCTGCTGGCAAAGTGAAAATGCTTCTCTTCAGACTTGATGGAAATATTGTTTATCCATTAATAAATACTGGTCTGATGTCACTTAAATGTCATAGGATGTTTTTAATAAGTCATTATTTTGGTCCATGTACAAAATGAATCATTATTGTATCAGATCTTTTTATTTTTTTAACCTCCACTGTTATTGAATGCTTAACATAGATTTGGCATTTGATCTGGACTTTGCCAGAGCAACAAGCATACTGTCCACAGATCTCCACAGTCTATTGCTGCCTCCCACAACAGAATTATCAAAGACAGTGGAGTCTGTATGTACTCATCCCAAATATGACATATTGTAACCATCCACAGAGTATTCTTACCATGGTCTTCAGGTAAAAAAAAAGCTTCACTGAGTTCACTGAGTCCCATATGGAGCTTGCACAGTCAGTGCAGGGGAATCACTTGGTTGAGTGGGCAGAGCATTTTTCATAAAACACCATTGCAGTTCCAATTTCAAAACTACTATCAGTATACCAGATTCTGATAATCATATATTGTATAGAGATACTGGTTTTGTGCTCTATTTCAAGTTTGTACTTTTTTGTCCCTTCTTGCTAACAATCCTTTGCATTGTTTAATTGATTATCATAATGATACTCATTTTGATTCCTCCTTCCTACCCAGGTTAAGCTATATGCATTATATGTCTTTAAAAATTCCAAACTCTGTTTTCATACTGGAATATATTTGAAGGGCTTCCTCATTGTTAGGTGAAGCAACTTTATTTTTCATTTTTTTGTTTCTATTGATTATTTTTTTGTTTTTCTTTTGGTCTGGTTTGCAAAAATGGCACCTAGCATCCTGACAGCCATTTCCATGTCTGTATGTAAGTACATATATAAGTGTGTGTGTGTGCATATCTACATTGTGTGTATATGCATTTATATATGATGCAGACAATACAATATATATAAACAAAATATACATAGTAAAAAGGGAAGAATAAGAGAAATATATTAATTTGATGTCTAAAATATTGATTTAAGGACATACTTGCCCTGCTGATTTGCTTGCACTCTGTCTCTATTCAGTCACCCAACACGTGAAGAAAACTACATGCACACTGTAGCAGATGCAGCATCTGTGAAAAAGCAAGTAGAAAATAGCTGTTGCAAGTTAGTGAAGTGAGTTTTTAGAATCTATTGGTCTGAGAGAAACCAAATCAACAGAATTACAGAAGTAAGAGTCAATATCTGTACAATAAATAAACTTGGAAGTAAATTGTATAGGGGCAAGAAAGTGATATTTGAATGGAATAAAATCAGTACTGAAGAATATTAAGATACCACTCTGCTTTATCTTATTGAACTAATGAGTAAAAATGTTTCTAAAGACCAGCTTCTGACCTTATCTCTGTACTCACAATGTGGAACCAGAGCCTTTTTTTTTCTAATGTGCCAAATTTAGTGCCTGTTGTTCTATAAAGTCAATTCATGAAAGTTGCATTTTATATACAGACCACCAGATGAGATGATTTGTATTACTTTGCATATGGAACAAGAAAATGAACTTAAAAGCAATATTAAAATAACTTTTAAATTCTTAGAAGACCAAAAATGATGAATTTCAGATTATGCAGTCTTTTTGGACAAATTCAGATTTTCAGTGATAACAACTAGTAAGTTAATATGGGTGGGGATTTTGGAAGTATTGTAACTATCGTAACTGTGTATTATCACACACTGTTTTATATTTATAGTCAATGAAATGCTGCATAGAATCAGATGGATTCTAGGAACTGAAAAACAAATCCTGGGAAGGAAACGATACGAAGAATACATTCTTATACTAATTTTTGTGAAGTTGAAAATACCTTAAATGAATATGGAGTTAAGATTGTGGTAGGCATTCAGTATGTTATTAATATTTTATTTAGTTAGCTACTGTGTGATTTTATTTCCTGTCTTCCTTTCTTATTGGTTCTATATGCTAGCATCATTAGACTACAAAATTCTGGGAAAGACTGCTATACAATACCCAGGGGAAAAAAAACTCATGCTGGAGTCCCCTGCAATCAATGTGAACGAAAAGTAGGATGACAGTTCATCTCTGTACTCCCTTGTGACTTTCTGGTGTAGTTGTTTAAGTGGATCCTGGCAGAGGAAAATATCCCTGTAGGCCTAATCCTGCAAAAGCATGCATGCACATTTTACGTATTATAATTTGTCCTGTTTACTTCAGCTGGCTAGCACTGTATAATTTTGGCAGAAAATTGATTTCAGTATCAGACAAAGGAAACATAGAAATGACTTGGCACTCAATTTGCTACTCTGTATGTTTAATGTGAGGAATGGTGCTTTCAGTTCCTGTCTCAAACTGCGAATATAAACTTGGAGTTCCAGAAGAAGATTAGCTATGGTCTTGTATGTAGATATTTTATAATCATAGTTAATTTGATGAATTTTAAGGAAGGTGCATTGCATTTTAACCTTGACAACTGAAATGCAGACATGTTTCTCTCGTCTGGCATTAGTGTATATTTAAAAGAATAAAAAATGAGTCCATGGGAAAACCTGTGGTAAAACTATTGCCCATATAAATCTATTCATTTCTTTATTTCTTTAAAAAAAAAAAAAAAAAAAAAAAAAACAACTGACGGTAGGAACAGTAGGAAATGTAAAATCTTTCAGGGTCGCATTCAAACTTCTTTTTTTCTGAAAGGGATAAATTACACAATCTGGAATAGTGTAACATGTTGCATCTCAGGGTTTGAAGAACTTGATTTTTCCATCAGAATTTCTCATTAGTCTTTCACCAGTGAAAACTAAAACAAGAATCTCTCTTTTCATTCTGTGCATGTCCTCTCTATTTAGTGTTCACATTAGCTCATGAAACCACTTTCATTTATATCTAGACTTTTGGAATAGAAAGAATATAGGACTGGAATGGACCTCTTGGGTTATCAAAACCAGTCTTAAGATATAGTGTATATTCCTTCCTAAAGGGATCAGGAAAGGATCATACTTAGGAAAAATTATCTTCCGATTGAAGGCATAAGCAGCATTAGAAAATAGTTTATGACTTCTGCTTTCCAACTGTGTTGCTTTAAGGGCTAGGCTAACTCTCAACAGTCTGTGCTTTGTCTTAATCTGTTGTGTTTTCTAGCCAAGGTCAAACACTTCCCACTTCTGCTACTTCTCTGCTTTAATAGAGAGTCGTTGAAATGCAGCAGTGCATTTTCTAGCAATTATTAATTCTCTTCATTGCATTTATCTATAAGAATTCCAGAACATTTGTTCTGAATTCATGCAGTGCCATTAAAAAGAATGGTCACTCCATGTCGTTATCTTTGCTGAAGTTAAAAAAGTTTTGCCCTTAAAGGCTTGGCTGCTTCTGTAAATACTTCTTGTGAAGTGCTTTTGATTGTATTTTGTGTTGTATGTACTTTATAGTAACAGATCCTATATTGCCTTTGATGCAAATAGCTTTTTTTTTTCCTCAGCTTCCCATTATTCTTACATTTTGAAAAGTTGTAGTGATATATGAGTTTTTATTTTGTTTATACTGCTACCTGTTATAACATCTTCTCCAGATAAATATTGCTACTTTTCTAAAAAAGATATCTTTAAGCTTCTCTGTATTTTCTAAACAAGGTGCTTATTCTCTATTAGAATTTTTGTCTCTGCTATCTTGTCTGAAGCAGGCTGTATCCAAGAAATTCTTGTTGAGGGAGTGTATTTTAGAAAAATTCTTTCCTTGTATTTAAAAGACTTAAAATTCAGAATGCAATTAAAATTCATTTTATCTAGATCCTGAAACACTAGCATTTCTATAGTGGATTTATGGCAGAACCTCAGAATTTCTGTAGCTCATAATCAAAACAGTGTGCATTGTTGACCATAATTTATCATTTTTCATACCTGAATCACTTGGTCATGTTCCAGAAGTTAAAGATAAAATTTGCTTGTCAGAGTATAGTTTATTCTATGTTCTCTGTGATTTCCATTGTTTGCTAGGTAGGCTGAAGTTATGGGAATGCTGTAATGAGATTTTAGCATTGTTATTTATTAGTTTTGCATATGGATTTGTTTGGAGGTTCTTTGTTCAGTCTACACTGAAGAGTTTTATGTTTGGTCATCGAGAGTTTTATGATTTTTTTGAATATGGAGATTGATTCAATGCCTGATTAAGGGAATAGCAAAGTTACTGCTTGATTTGAGTTTGAGTATCATTGCCTCAAAAATGTCATCTTTTTCTGGGAATGTCAAATTTTTGTTTTCCCAGTTATTTTGCAGGAATTTTAATTCCTTCAATTTTTACATCTTGGGGTTATGACTGTAGGGGCATTAGACATTTTAAGTAATTAAATTACTCAGGAGGAGGTTCTCTTTATGATCATTTCTACAAGTCATTTTTGTACTGTTTACCCTTTTCCTTTCCTTTGTGCATTTTTTTTTCTTGTCATTCCTGTGGTTCTGTTTTTAATATTCACAGAACTGTGCGTTGTGTATTTCAAAATAATTATTTCCAGTAGTGTTAGATGTGTAATTGAACTGAACTGAGTTCTGAAATGGTGACTTGAACACTATGTGGAATAGAAATAGTGTTTCAGTGATCTTGATGCAGAAATGTTTATTTCCTGTATTTTACAGATTTCTGTCTTGGCATCTTTTCTACCAGCTTTTCATTTATAATTTGTACAAAGCTATTTTCCTTTACAGATTTCTGTATTGCCGTATTTTCTACCAGCTTGTCATTTTTAATTTGTACAAAAACATTTTCCTGTATTGCAAAATTAAGTCAAGGTGGGAAGGAGAGTGTACTATATTCAGTCTAGATCCAAAGTTTTGCTTGGAGAATTTTGGCTAATTGGAATAGGTATAAAGATCTGGATCTGCTGTGTTAAAAACTAAAGGCTGAATTTGGTAGACATAGTATGGAGAGGTATGCACTGTTGCACCTCAGGTCTGCCTATGTAAGAGTACATGTCTTACTATGATACTTTTTATATTGAAAGAAAATAAAATAATTCTCTATTTGTGTCCCCTGAAATGATTTCTAATTTTGGTAGCTCTATACATGCATCATTAGTTTCTCTGAAATTTTTTATCTTTCTATTTTTTTTATCTTTGGAAGGAAATTCTCTATTACTTTAGGTAACATCTTTGGTTATTAATGTGATTTTAGACTTTGTGATTGATATTTATTTTTTCCTGCTTATGACATAAAATGCAAATGATTCATCCTTTATAAATTTCCAGTATTTTTCTGGAACTATAAGGAATTAATTCTACAAACCTAGAACCATGCACTAGAGTAACAATGCTAAATATTTAACATAGCCAAAGACAAATATAAGAATATTAACAGATTCTGTTCTTCAACATATCATCAAAAATACTAGTCTCCAAGTTAATGGAAAATAATTCAAGTAATAAATTCATGAAATTACGTTTTTGAAATAAACTAAGAATCATAGCATCCTTAAGGTTGGAAGGGACCCTCAGAGATCACCTAGTCCAAACCCCCCTGCACACACAGGGTCACCTAGAGCAAGTGGCACAGGATTGTGTCAAAGAAGCATTATGTCTGGGGACGATTTCTAACCTTCACCTTACCATCAGCACACAAATCATGTTCAATGTAACTTAATTAGTATTAGCTAGAGATTCACAAATGTATTTGTTTTGGATACTTTGTTCTATTTCCTCTTTCTACAGTTTGTAAAAGCAACTTGATTTAGTTGTAATACTCCAGTTGTTCAAATACGTGTTTTCACTTCCTTTTTATACCTGTTTGATCATTTGAATGACCATGGCTTTTGTATGAAAAGAATAAAAACATGCATGAGAGGCTCAGTGCATCGCGCAGACTCAAGTATGATGCTTTTTAAAATGGGTTGAAAGTTGATCACTGACATTTCTTTGTACTGTTTGTACTTCTCAATTTACTTATGCTGATAAAGTGTTGTTTTTTCTTGCTTGTTTTGGTTTTAATGTTTAAAGATACACTGTTAAAACAAGCATTGTGTTCACATAGCTGTCCTGCAACATCTGGGTACTCTCAGTACTTTTATGATTTCATCTGACCCTGTGCCCCGTGCTCTGGGTGTCCCTGCTGGAGCAGGAGGGTTGGACTAGATGATCTCTACAGGTCCCTTCCAACCTCAACCATTCTGTGATTCTGTGTGAAAAATACTTGTTTTTAAATACTAAAGAAGGGATTTATTTCACATAAATTTTAGATCACTTCAATAAGTCAGTTTAGGTTTTTCCACTAGTTTCAATCTTATTGGAATTTCTAATATAAAAAATATCTTCATGCTTTCTTACAAGAACATGACTTGAGTTTACTCCTCTTTGTATTTGACTTGATCTTTCGTGCAGCTGAAACTGCTCATAAGTAATGTCCTCTATTTTTTTAACTTGTTTTGTGGACATGTAAAAGCCATGTTAATGGCTCTTGTAGGAAAGTACCTTCCTAGCAGGTAACTGTTTCTGACAAAAGTTTGTGTTTTAACATGACAGCATATCACTGACTCACTGAAGTCTCAAGTAATGATTCTGAGGAAAACAAAAATAAATTAATAATTATAAAGTGATCCAGTGTATACAATTAGAACATGACAAATTCAAGACAAGGAACAGGATATACTTCCTTAGATGATATGGAACTCCTGGCTGCCAGACATCCTAGATACTAAAAATTTAAATGTGTGGGTTTTTTTCCACCCTTGTTTTGTTTGCTTTTAAAGTAGAACTTTAGTTTGAAGTAGAATTTGCTTGCAAAAGGAAAATCCATGAAGGGCTATTAAATAAAACACTTGCATCTCTCGTTCAGGTAGCTGAGTATTTGGAGGTATTTCAGTGCTACTTCTGTTATATTCTTTTTCTTTACTAGGTACTAGCTATTACTAGGTAACAGCTATTTGCCTGTTGTAGATACTGGACTGGATGGACATTGGTCTGACATTGTACTGGCATGCAGAGTACAGCTTCTTGTTGTGTTCCTGTTAGGTAAATAAAGTGTACTGGTGGTGAAAATGAATTCACAGTCCTGTAGCTGTTTTTAGAAAAACCAAGTCATGTCTAGAAGAAAGCCAAATGGACTGGCTGTGTGCTGTGTTATGTGCATGTGCAGAATGATGTACTTGGTTGTTTCCCATTTCCTCAAGGGAGACAGTAAGTTTGACAGCTGCTGCTACTACTGCCTTGTTTGCAGGGCCCATTTGTGACACATGTAGCATTTGTTGTCTCAGCAGTAAATATGGACATTTCTGATTTGAATTGTTATTTTTGGATATGCATAATCAATACTTCTATATTTACAACAGCAACAAGAACAAAAGAAAAAAGATTTGTGGATTTAGGGTGTTAAAAACATAAGTTATGACTCATGGTATAATTTCACATGTTTCTGCTTCAATTGTCTCTTGTGAGAGTATAGCTCTTAAATCCATTATGTCATGAAGTAAAACTTATATGAATTTCATTCTTTTAGTACATAAATTAAAAATACATTTTTAAAAACACATTTTTAAAAAAATTAAAATTAATAAGTTGGTATTTAAAAGTAAAAACTTACTGTAATATGCATGCCTTCAGTACATCATGTGCTCCAGGAGAATCAAATGTTCTTTTAAAGCATTGCTGTAAGCATTTTTAGGACTGAAAACAACATGATGGCAATCATTTTGGCCTGTTTTAGATACTATTTGTTTCCTGGGATGCTGTTTTTCATGAAGTACAGTACAGAGTACAAGACTGTCAGGTAGTGTAAATGAGACTTAATTTTGAACAGAAGATCTGTCCACCGTTATGAACCAGTGTTCAGAAGTATTACTGCAAGTATGCTTATGTATGCAATGACTAATTTTACTCTGTATATATTTTTAAGAAAAGAAACAAAGACATAGCAAGATGATTTGGTCCCTTGGAGAACAAATGTACTGAGTACTATTCTAAGCTAAGCCTGCCTCGGCATATCACACATTTGCATTTTTTCTTCTTTGCTCTTTGGCTGCAGGAGCAAGTAGGTATTCGGTGTATTTTATCCCTATTTAATTCCCTAGTCAAGCTGTGTAGCTATTGTGTGTTATTTTTCGGAAAAAAAATAAGGTGAAATTTTTCTAGGAGGAGGAAAAAATCTCCAGAATTCATTTTCAAAAATACTTTCATCATAGCCTGGTGCCACAACTGACAAAATATTTGTGGCTTTCTGAGATGCATAAGTTGCTTGCATAAAAGGCAACCTTACTCAAGAGAACACATGCAGTTCTGCATTGAGCTTTTTGAAGAAAAGAAAAAATAAAAGAATTATTTTATTAAGACCACAGGAAAAAGACTCAATAGCCTTGGAATATTTATGCTTCCAAAAAAGATCTTCCTCATGAAGACTGCTGTTTCATGCAGTCAGGCACTCCAGGCTATCCTCCTAACTTGTGTCACACCATTTAAATGTTTCAATATGAAGTACCTGTAATACTGATGTAAGCAAGTACAGATTTGTTTTTCAGATGAGATGTGTACAAATTAGAATATCATCAGAGACTACACGGTGATACTTTAGTTCCTTCTGATCTCTGTCATTGCCTGTTGAATGGGAAGCTTCAAGAATGTCAGCAGCATAGCTGCTTGCTGCCTCTTGTGTCGATTCTTGCCTCTCTAACAGTGACTACTACACAAAAAGTAAGGTCTCACATCATCTAAAATGTCATTGTCTCCTCAGTGAGTATCTAGACCGGGAAGTCTCAGGTATTATACCTTATTATATGCCCGTAATATATTGTCAGCCGTTCTTCTGACTCACATTGATCTTGGTAAGGAAAGACAACTGATCGAAAGACACTCTTTACCTTTTACTTTCAGAACAGGAGTGAAGGAACAAACTGATGGAAGTAGTGTAGTGTTTTATTTGTTTTTATGAATGTCCTTCATTTTTAGTCATTTTATAGGTTGTTTTTTATAGGTATATAGGAAATTTACAGATAGAAATGTGATTTTTATTTTTTTTTCCATGTTGATGGTGTTCTTTTAAACTGTCCAGAAACTGACTCAGGCTAAACTCCATAAGAAAAAAAAATGGATATATTTCCAAATGTCTTATAAAAATTTTAATGATCAAAGCAGTTAATTGCTCACTAATGTATTTCAAACTAAGATCTGGTTGCAATTATATGTTGTTTTCAAAGGTCAGGAATTTTTTTTTGCTCTGCCCCATATTTTTTCAGAACATGTGCAATATTCAGACTTTACCAAGCTGGGTGGAGTGGCCGACACTCCAGAAGGCTGGAGTGCTGCCATCCAGAGGGACCTGGACAGGCTGGTGAGTTGGGCAAAGAGGAACCTCATGAGGTTCAACAAGGACAAGTGCAGGGGAGGTGCCTTGGGGAGCACCTTGGGAGAAATAACCCCAGGCATCAGTACAGTTTAGGGCTCGATCTGCTGAAAAGGAGCTCCACGGAGAGGGACCTGGGAGTCCTGGTTGACACCAAGTTAACCATGAGCCAGCAGTGCCCTCGTGGCCAAGAAAGCCAATGGGATCCTGGCCTGCATCAGGAGGAGTGTTGCCAGCAGGTCAAGGGAAGGGATCCTGCCCCTCTCCTCAGCTCTGGTGAGGTCGCACTTGGAATATTGTGTGCAGTTCTGGGCTCCCCATTATAAGAGGGACGTGTAGCTCCTAGAGAGGGTCCAGCAGAGACCAACCAAGATGATTAACAGACTGGAACATCTCTCGTAAGAGGAGAGACGGAGGGGGTTGGGCCTGTTCAGCTTGGAGAAGAGAAGGCTGAGAGGGGATATGATTAACATGTATAAGTTCATGAAGGGAGAATGTAGGGAAGAAGGGGTCAAGCTCTTCTCAGTGATGGCCAGTGCCAGGACAAGGGGTAATGGATGCAAACTGCAACACAGGAAGTCCATCTGCATATGAGGAGGAACTTCTTTCCTGTGAGAGTGACAGAGCCCTGGCACAGGCTGCCCAGGGAGGTTGTGGAGTCTCCTTCTCTGGAGGTCTTCAAAACCCGCCTGGATGCTGCCCTGTGCCACATGCTCTAGGTGTCCCTGCTTGAGCAGGAAGGTTGGACTAGATGATCTCTAGGGGTCCCTTCCAACCTTGAATATTCTGTGATTCGACATAATCTGTAGATTTTTTTTGCCTTTTATTCAAAACCGTATACTGTCATCTCTTAAGATCTTGCAAATGTTGGGAAGTTTTATAGAACAAACATTTATAAAGTTATTCTGTTGTCCAGGTCCACTGTTCTTATTGTCGATGGTAATAACCAAGTGCTGTTTATAAACCTCAGAATTCAGTAAATTATTGCCTGTTCACTTTTATTGAGTGCATCATAAAATACTCTTTTAATGTGTTACAGTTTGTGTGTGTACAGCAGGCAAAAACACAGTACAGTATTTTTTATTGTTTATATACTTTTAACATTTTTATGGATATCACTATGTAGGGAAAAAATGAAATAATTCTTGTACTTGGTATCTACAGAAGTAAGCCAACACAGAAAGCTTTCTACAAATCAAATCTGTTCATGCTGAATATATCATTTAAAGAAATTTTTAAATGTCAAAAATTTACTTTATGATGGAAATACCTACAGTAAGCATGTGTGGGTGTGGTTTTTGTTTGTTTTTATGTTCATAGTTCGTACCCTTGTCAGCTAGCAAATTCAAACTTTTAGTTTTTATATTGACTTTAATCTTCTTTCAGGAAAATTTACTGCTTGTTTTCTGACAACAAAGCAAGTTATATTAAGCAGGCGAATTTTGTCCTGATACATCCACACAAGCTCTCCTTGCTTTCAAAGGGCATATTTTGGCCTAGAGGGGAAAGAAATTAGCTTATATGTCAGAACTTGAGTAATCATTTTAATGAAAGACTTGTATTTGCTCAGGACATATTTCCCTAACATACAAATATTCTCATCATAAATGCATTTCCATTTAGTTCTAAGTGACAGAAGCTGGGAGCAAGATATAACAATTGTTAGTGAAATTCATGGTACCACTGTGTGTTCCCATATGATTTGTGCAGCTGTGTCTCATAACCTTTACTAGAGAACATAACTAATCACTGCATTTCTCTGACTAATATTTACCATGATATAAGTGCACATTTTAAAATTCTGAATATCCAAGGCGTATGGGGTTTTTTTTTTGTTTTGGTATTTAATAGATTTTGTGTGGATATTTTTGGGGGGGAGTGGGTTGTTTTTGTTTTTTATTAATATCATAGAGACTAAGGGGAAGAATCACTGGCAACCTGGTATAAACCAGGTCTGTTTTAAAGTTAAGAACAAGCTGAAAAGTTTCTCCTCTGGCTTTTTGTAGAGAAAATGTTTCTTCAGTTTGGTAGTAATGCCATTACTTTTGGAAACTAGGCTTCCAGTCCCATTTGCTGCTTCACCATCCATGTACTTTCTCTGCAGTTTTGTTCAGCTATAAGGGAGGGATGTGGGGGAGATTACAAGGACTTAGTATGTACTAGATAGTGTGATTAGGTTATTTGCTGTTTAACACTTGGAAAAATACTTGGAAAATACACATTTATGTAGAGTCACCCAATATTCTGCTGTACCTTAAAGTAATTCATTTACCAGATTCAGTGGGATTATTTTGGAAAGAAACAACTACTTAACATTTTGAGGAGGAACAGTGGTTTTTTTTTTATTATTCTTTGCACAGATTAATTTAATTTGCGTTGCTTTTTAAGGTTAAAAAAAAAGTCCAAGTTATACTCAAGACAGCAGGAAATATCTATTAGTAAGTCAGTTTAACAGTTCTGATTCCCATGCTCCTATATCGGGGGTATTTTTAATAATGCAGTAGGTTTTAAAATGTGTTTTGTATGTTTGCTTTCTTTTGGGAAACTACTAGATTTTTGTTCTAGCTTTTGAGAATGGGTTTTTATCTGGTATACTATGTCTTTTGGATTTGATTGTGGTGCAAAATCCCAGTAGGATAGTTCTGAAGTTTTGTGTATTGCCCTTCGTATTTAAATACACTCTTTTAAATTATCATTATATACTTCTAGTCACACCTTGGTTTTTACCTTAAATTTAAATTTTGTAGTTGAAGTTACAATAATATAAAACCTATCTGGAAGAGTACCTTTCCTGATACAAGCTGAGAAAGATGACTAGTGTTACTGTTGTTATAATCCCTTGTTTTCTCTGTAACTTTTTTATTTCCAGTTTGTGAAGTGAGATATTTTTATTTGCAGCATTCACAGAAAGCTTCTGAATTTGTTGCATTTGTTCAAATCAGAAATCTGTGGATAGTAGAAAAATTAATTTGTATTCGGTGTTCAGACCAAGATTCGAGTCATGGAATCAGATTGTTTCTGGCTACAGAAAAGTTGAATATTAATTTAATAAAACAAAATCAGATCTTTTTTAATGATAACACTGGTCAATATCCTATATCATTCATCAGTAATGAAAAGTGTGCCGTGTTGAGGGAAGTCATATGCTAAAGTACATATAAATTCAAATGTTAAAAGGGCCAAATTCTGTTGTGCTCATGTCAAATATAATCCCAGATTTAGAATAATTTGCTCTGTGGTATGATTTGTTTCCTGTGTCTCTCTCTTAAGCAACATTTGTGAACTTGTCCAATGATATAGGGCCAATGAATATTTTTGTGCAATAACTTTATAAAACTTCTTTTTCAATTAAAAAGCTATTACTGTTATTTTCAACTTGCACTTCAACTTTTGTTTAGATTTAAGTGATGTCATTATTATCGTACAACTATTTTGGTATATTAAGGATAGGCTCAAATCAAATGCCTAGATATTAATTTAGTTTTAGTGTATTTAAATTCTTATATACATATCCAAAAACATTGTTTCCTGAAATCCAGCAGATTTTCTCTTTTGATATCCGTAAGTGAATTAAAAATCCCTTTATATTTTCTAAGAATTCTATTTTGTAGCCTCTTTTCTGTATGACATTAAAAGAGAACAAAGTAGACAGAATAGCAAGAGAGACAAACTTTTATTCAACCTCATTATATATTTTATCTACTTTATCTGCCTACTTCATTTTTTGCTTAACCATATAACATATTTATTTTGTGTTTATGACTTGAATTCCTGAACCTTCTCTTTTCTCCCTTTCTGGTGAAGTATTAAATGTTTTCTTTTACCTAGTTCTGTCTGGGGAGTGGTTTAGGTTTTTGTTTTGTTGTTGTTTATTTTGTTTTTATTTTGCTTTAATTTTGTTTTTCTGGCCAGGAAAAGAATATAACCACTATTTGCAGTTATAAAGTTATTTCACTCTTGTTAATGTTGATTTTTGTAGACATTGTAGCTTGCTTCCTTGTGCAGGACCTGACTCTGACCACCAGCATTTAATAATAAATAAGTTTTTACTCGCCATCTGGCTTTGAAAGTACTATAATAATTTATTACCTAATTTATCTTTGAAGATACTATAATAATTTACAATTAGAGGAAACAGCGACACATAGACTAATGGCAATCAAAAGGGACTTCAGGGAATTGGGGCGGATGATCAGGAACTCAGGTGCGCAGCTCGTTTTCTGTTCTGTTCTTCCCAGCGCTGCCATCAACATAGAAAGAAATAGCAGGGTACAGTCCATTAACACGTGGCTCCGCAGCTGGTGTCATCGCCATAACTTTGGTTTCTTTGGTAGCAGGAAGCTTTACATGGCACCAGGCATGATGGTGTCCAGTGGGATCCCTCTTCCTCAAAGGGGGAAGAGGGCACGGGGTCAGGAGCTAGCTGAGCTCATTGAGAGGGCTTTAAACTACATTCGAGGTGGGAGGCGGGTACCAATGGGGTTGCAGACGAGATGGTGGCTGATGGCCCATTACAGCACTCACAGCAATCTAGTGCCATGGCCTAAGAAGGGTGCTCTGGGACTGAGGAGGCCAAAGAGCAAAATACAAGGACTTCTGGAGACCCACACAGTCAGGTTGAAGCTGCCCCGACAAGAAGGAGGGGCACCTTGGTAGCCCCACTCAAATGCCTCTACATAAACGCACGCAGCATGGGGAATAAACAAGAGGAATTGGAGATGTGTGTGCGGTTACAGAGCCATGATCTGATTGCAATTACTGAGACATGGTGGGACAGCACCCATGACTGGAATGTGGCCATGGAGGGCTTCAGGCTTTTCAGGAAGGGCAGACGAGGAAGGCGAGGTGGTGGAGTTGCTCTTTACATGAGAGGGCAACTTGAATGTGTGCAGCTCAGCATAGGAGAGGATGGAGTGTGGGTAGAGAGCTTGTGGGTGAGGATTAAGGGGCAAGCCAACAGGGGCGACACTGTGGTGGGAATTTACTACAGGCCTCATGACCAGGATGAGGAAGTGGATGAGGCCTTCTACAGGCAGCCTCTCGATCACAGGCCCTCGTTCCTTAGGGGGGACTTCAACCACCCTGGTATCTGCTGGGAAAACCACACAGCCAGGAACAGGCAGTCCAGGAGGTTCCTGCAGAACATTGCAGATAACTTCCTGATGCAGGTGGTTGATGAGCCAGTGGGGGTAGGGGGAGCACTGCTAGACCCGATACTAACAGAGTTGATCTAGTTGGATCACCCTCACTTCTTGACAGTGAGGGTGACACAGCACTGGAACAGGCTGCTCAGAGAGGTTGTGAAATCTCCTTCTTTGGAGATCTTTAAAACCCGCTTGGAAGCAGCCCTGTGCCACGTGCTCTAGGTGACCCTGCGTGAGCAGGGGGGTTGGACTAGATGACCTCTGAGGTYCCTTCCAACCTTAAGCATTCTATGATTCTATGAAATGTGAGGGTTGGGCCTTGGCTGCAGTGACAACAAGATGTTGGAATTCACGATCCTGCATGGAGGAAGCTGGGCGAGAAGTAGGATTGCAGCCCTGGACTTCCAAGAGACGCCTTTGACCTCTTGAGGGAGCTCCTTGGAGCAGTCCCCTGGGCTAGGGGGGTCCTAGAAGGAAAGGGGATCTAGGAGAGCTGACTAATATTCAAGCACCACTTCCTCCAAGCTCAGGTTTGGTGCGTTTGCACAAGAAAGTCAAGTAAGCAGGGCAGGAGACCTGTATGGATGGGCAAGGAGCTGCTAGGCAAAGTTAATGAAAAAAAAAAAGGAGCGTACAGCTTGTGGAAGAAGGGCCAGGCCACATGAGAAGCATATAGGCACATTGTCAGAGAATGCAGATGCTCAACGAGGAAGGCCAAGGCCCGTGTGGAATTAGAGTTGGCGAGGGATGTCTGGGAGAGCAGGAAGGGTTTCTATAAATACGTCAGCAGCAAGAGGAAGACAAGGAAAAATTTTAGCCCACTGCTGAATGGCGAAGGTACCTTGGTGGCACCCCTGATGGATGATGTCGAGAAGGCAGGGTTACTAAATGCCTTCTTTGTTTCCCTCCTTACTGCTAAGGCTAGGCCCCATGGACTGCAGAGCTCAGGTAAAAGACAGATAAACGGGCGAGAGGAAGACCTTCCACTTGTCGAGGAGGATTGGGTTAGGGAGCACTTGAGCAAACTTGTCACCCACAAATCTATGGGCCTGGATGGGACGCACCCAAGAGTGCTGAGGGAACTGGCAGAGGATATTGCTCAACCACTCTCCACCATCTTTGAGAGGTCCTGGAGAGCAGGAGAGATGCTGGAGGACTGGAAGAGAGCCAGCGTCACTGCAATCTTCAGAAAGGGCAAGAGGGAGGAGCCGGGCAACTACAGGCTGGTCAGCCTCACCTCTCTCCCTGGTAAGCAGCTCATCCTAGAGAGCATCTCGAGGCATGTGAAGATGAAGGAGGTGCTTAGGAGCAGTCAGTGTGGATTCATTAAGGGGAAGTCGTTTGACGAACCTTATAGCCTTCTATGATGGGATGACTGGCCGGCTGGATGAGGAGAGAGCTGTGAATGTTGTCTACCTTGACTTCAGCAAGGCTTTTGACACCTGTTCCCATAATATCCTCATAGGAAAGCTCTCGGAGTGTGGTCTGGTCAAATGCACAGTGCGGTGGATTGAGAACTGGCTCAGAGGCTCAGGGGGTGGTGATAAATGGGGCCGAGTCCAGTTGGAGACCTGTGGCCAGTGGTGTCCCCCAGGGGTCAGTACTGGGCCCAGTACTGTTTAACTTCTTCATCAATGACCTGGATGAGGGCACTGAGTGCGCTGTGAGCAAAGTTTGCAGATGATACCAAGCTGGGTGGAGTGGCCGATACTCCAGGAGGCTGTGCTGCCATCCAGAGGGAGCTAGACAGGCTGGTGAGTTGGGCAGAGAGGAACCTCATGAGGTTCAACAAGGACAAGTGCAGGGTCCTGTCCCTGGGGAGAAATAACCCCAGGCATCAGTACAGAATAGGGACTGTTGGCAGTAACTTGGTTGACATCAAGTTAACCATGAGTCAGCAGTGTGCCCTCATGGCCAAGAAGGCCAATGGGATCCTGGCCTGCATCAGGAGGAGTGTTGCCAGCAGGTCGAGGAAAGGGATCCTGCCCCTCTCCTCAGCTCTGGTGAGACCACACCTGGAGTACTGTGTGCAGTTCTGGGCTCCCCAGTGCAAGAGGGATGTGGAACTTCTAGAGAGGATCCAGCGTAGAGCAACAAAGATGATTAAAGGACTGGAACATCTCTCGTAAGAGGAGAGACTGAATTGGTCTGTTTTCTGTGGAGAAGACAAGGCTGAGAGGGGATCTGATTAATATCAGATGTACATCTGTATCAGTACATGAAGGGAGAATGTAGGGAAGAAGGGGTCAAGCTCTTCTCAGTGATGGCCAGTGCCAGGACAAGGGGTAATGGATGCAAACTGCAACACAGGAAGTCCATCTGCATATGAGGAGGAACTTCTTTCCTGTGAGAGTGACAGAGCCCTGAAACAGGCTGCCCAGGGAGGTTGTGGAGTCTCCTTCTCTGTAGGTCTTCAAAACCCGCCTGGATGCCACCCTGTGCCCCATGCTCTAGGTGTCCCTGCTTGAGCAGGAGGATAGGACTAGATGATCTCTAGAAGTCCCTTCCAACCTTGAATATTCTGTGATTCTGTGAAAAGTGGAAAAGAAGTCAGCAGTTGATTGAGGCCTTATTTGGGGTCCTCCTTCTTTGAAGAGTATTGCTTTCAGTATTACTTAAATTCTTAGAGATGAGATGTAGTGTTTGCAGAAAAAGTGGTTCATATTTTTAGTAAGAAACATGTTTTGGAACATAATTGTCATGCAACTGAAAGTACTGTAGGATTCAGTGGTCATCTGACATTGTAAAAGTCATGATACTGAGGATGTTTAATAAGGTATAGTATATAAACAAAACTGTTCTTTAAAAGATCTATAAACAACTCCTGATTTTTCTTGAATTACTTGTCACTAATTCGACTTTATTTTTCACATATTTACTTTAGGATTATTTAATTTTTTTTCTTTATAATTTTTGTATACACTTATACATGTATACAAGATACATGTTTTTGCTGTGCAGAGTAGAAATATCAGGACCAGAGAATCACGCATGGTTCCATGCCCATTTTTTTTTTAATAAAGTATAAAAGTAGAAATGGAAATTTCTATTTAAAACTGAAAAACAATATGCATATATGTATATATATCTTTTGACAGTGAACAAAATCTTATATAAAAATAACTCACAAAGTTAACTCTTAGGAAATTATGTATTAATTCTTATTTATATCCATTTGGAAATTAGGTTATTGGATTTGCTTACCTCATATCTGATGCCCTGGGGAAAAGTGCATCAGATATGACTGGGGGAAAGTGAGTCTTCTTTATCAACTGATTTGACAGCATTAGCAAAGATCAATATTTGTTAAGCAGTGTCGTTTTTTTTCCTCACTTTTCTGAAATGACGTTTGTCAGTTAAAAAAGGAAGTTGCAGTTAGGATAGGAATGATAGGATCATTCTTTTAGAGAACATCCCAAACTTTTTGAGATAATTTTGCATGTTATGATTTAGATTTCTCTGCTACAATATACATTAATCTTTTATTAAGATTTTTTTGTCATGAAACATAGTATCTTGCGTTTAATATTATTCAAGATTAAGACTGAATGAAAATTGTCAGAGGTAAATGTTCACTTAAATTAGACTTTTCCACTCTGTTGAGGAGAGGCAGCAAATTTCTGTTGGAATTATCCAAGAAACTGCCTGTAATTTACTCATAAATTTTAATTCTACAATTGAAATAATATTTTAATCTGAACAATACAGGCAGATAAAAGATCATATAATCTTCAGAAGGACCTTGTATTTTGTAACCTTTTTTACATTAAGAATTACAATTCTTTACATTAAGAATTATAATTCTTAATTTTACATTAAGAATTTTACATTAAGAATTATAATTCTTTTGAATTATAAGGTAGTTGAAACTTACTGATTGCATAAAATTCTTTGAAAGTAATTTTTTTATCAGAAAATCTATCCAGACATTACCTTTACAATAAAAATGGCATGTTGGCCTCTCTTATCACGCATACAAACATTTATGCTACAAATGTTCCTGCTGTTCCTGTTAAAGATTTTTTGTTCTCTGCTTTAGAAGTTTACATTGTCTCTCTAGAAAGATGTCTGTATGTAATTGGTATATCTACCACCAAGTAAATGTCACAGCACTTGGAACCATATGGAGCTATCTTACACATGCATGTTACCATAAGCTGGTCCGATAACTTTTTAGTAGTTAGACCAAACATGCATTTTGCATTCATTTTACAATTCTAACAGTGGATTTACTAAGACTGTTAATGAAGTCCTATCCTCCTCTTTCTTTTGTCTTTTTATAAATGGTTAGCTTCACACCTTTCTAGATTTCCATTTCTCCGGTAGCAAGTGAATTCTGTTTAATAACTAGTTTCAATTAGAATGATCTGCAGCGATAAGATGTAGATTAATTTGTAA
Source organism: Nothoprocta perdicaria (assembly GCF_003342845.1). Taxonomy (NCBI): domain Eukaryota; kingdom Metazoa; phylum Chordata; class Aves; order Tinamiformes; family Tinamidae; genus Nothoprocta; species Nothoprocta perdicaria. The sequence continues at coordinate 1,099,680 of NW_020454383.1, forward strand.
CCCAGCTTCCCTTTCAGCTTACCTGAAAGTAAAATGTATTAGAGAACTGTTACATAAGATATTTCATACATTCTACTTAGATGCAGACTATAGTCTTTCCCTTTATACGAGATAGTGACTATGGAAGTACAAAAGTTTGGAGGGAAGGTTAGCAAGACTGGTCATTTTCTTTTCATGCAGAAAATCCCAGTGTCTTTACCTGGGGCAGGGATAAATCAGACATTTTTTCGGGTACTCTTGATTCATCTGCTTGTTTGATTACAGAAGGTCAAAAAGAGAGAGAGGAGAAAAGTGAGTATCTGGGGCAGCACACAAGTTTGTAAGTAATAGAAAGAGAACTTTAATGGCTGCTGCTATGAAATGCTTTATTTATAGAGTTACAATATTAGTATATCCCACTGTTGTGAATAGGAAGAATCCTTCTGAAAAACTTGTGTTACATATTGATGACTTTAATTTGCTGATCTGTTTATATTAAGTGATTTGCAAAATCATGCACCTAAAAACAGACTTCATTTCTGAGTGGATATAGGTAAAGCTCATGATGGTCAGTATTATTCAGTGATTATCAGAATTCTGAAGTTCACTGTTGTGTCATACCTGTGCTCAATTTCAAGAGTCAAGAACAGTTTTCTTTCAAAGATTTCTTACTTAAAGGCAAGTGCAAGTGGGAGAGACTAAGAAAATCAGTTTCCTTTAAATGAATAATTTCAAATACTTGCTATATTTTAATATGACTTAGAACAAAATAGGGTGTCATTACCATTCTTGTTCCTGAATGTTTGGCTTGGCATCTGATGCAAGGCCTCAATTGCAGCCTGAAGTGCCAGCAGCTGAAGCTGAAAACAAGACTGCGGTGGGCAAACTCAAGATTTAATTTCAGAAAGAGTGTTTATATTTTCCCTGGGGCCACATTAATGAGAGTCCAAACCCTAAATGTTACCACCAACACATTTTAACAGACCAGTTTCCCAGTTTTTAAAGTGTGGTGTCACCTTGAATATTTTTCTTTTAACTTTTACCCCGCCTTCTTGCTTTAAAAGAAAGGCACGAAAGCTGTATCATTTTGGCTGAATTCAGTGCCAGATTTTCATAAAGATCTGTGTAATGCGATGAAGTTGCATTTAGAACCACTTAATCACATCTACTATGGCTGTATCAACTGTTATAATAATTCAGCTTTAAGTTACTTCGTTAAGTTACAAAACATACTACCATCTGATATGTATGTATATGTTCCAAGGGGCCAGATACTGATGTTGTTTATCAGCCCAATGTCAGTACATCCACAGCATGCCCAGGATGAACTTGTGACCAGAGGGTCAGTGCCAAGAGAGACAGTAGTGACGGGGTCACAGAGAGTTCCTTAGCTCAGTTTCCTGCTCATTCAGCTGGGCCTGTTTTGTGGCTTTAATAGGATTAAAGAAACATTTACATTGAGGCTTTAGGAGCATTTTCACACTGCTCCTTAACCCAGTTCAAAAAGCAGTATAAATCCAAAGGATTAAGTGGGGGATTTATGTAAAGTTGTAGTGTAAGATGAGTTGGTGCACCTGGCTGTCCATTTTTTTCTGTGAATAAGGCAGACTGAGGCAGTGTACTGCATATGATACTGAAATGAGCTTGGTGTTCTTTTGAACTTTAAAGTCTCTGTAATTTTGAAATTATCCTTTCTAAATATTAAAATAAAATGATAGTTTCTGATGAAGCAATATAGAATTTCGTTCTAAACATCCTATTAGTTATTTTTCTTCAAGGGATCCTATGGCACTTTTATGCCACATTTCAATACAGAATCATCATGCATTTAAGAGAATTTTAGGTTTCATGGAAATTATAGAACTCTGTATTTAACGAATGGAAAGGGAGGAATACAATTCTCTACCACTTACCTAGGTTCATTAAAATACATAAAGCCTGATTAAATAAATAAACCAAATAAAAGTTTTCAGACTACTTGTGTAATCATTTATGTTGATGAAAGGAATTTATTTGAAACTGTATACCTAGCTTATGTATGCATTTTAAAATTACTCTAGAGTCAAATTACAACAGTTTGAAATTTGTTACTTAAAGCTGTTTCATATTCTTTTGTGTGCCTAACTGCATAAATCTACAAAAACTGAGATTATGCCTCTACTCTTTACTCAGGCAGAATTCCAGCAGAAACTGAAATCAAGTGGTGTTATTGCTGAGAAAAGAGTGCAATATCAAAGCCAAAAGCATTGGTGAGAGTGAAGAGGAAGAGGGAGAGGGGATGTTTGGCAATGGTTGACAATAACTGGTTATTATATTGAAAACTTCTGTTGCCATTTATATACATTGTCTTTTTAATCCAGCATGCATCAGTATAATTACTCTAAGAGATATCTAAATTTTGGCTTTGGTCTGCAGTCATATGATTATATGCAACAAACATCTAGATATAGACTGTTCACATTAATAATATTTGCAGTGTTCACTGTATCAATGTCATCCATCTGTATGTAACCATAAGCATATATTGGAGTTTTTGTCCACCACTGCATCCCACTGTGCCCACAAAACCTGCAGTCCAAGGAAGTGACGTCTTTCAGAAGGTTTCTTTTTTCTTCCTTCCTCCATTACTGTGCTGATACTTTCCCTCTATTCTGCATGGTTTTGATTCAGAAACAGAAGTAGCCTCCAATTTTGATCTGTTGCCTGTGACAAAATCTGTGGGAGAGGAGGGAGTGATGCACCCTAATGCTTTTACTGGCCCCTGTAAGCAAGGCTGTCCTGTAAGCCTATAGTCCTAAATCCTATAAGTTTGTTTGTCAATCAAACTGCTATTATTCCTGCCCTATCCTTCTTGTTTTAGAATTGAACTGTGTTTAAATTGTGCCTCTGAGTTGTAACCACATCATTTGTTTTGAGGTTCAGGAGGGAATGCTATCCTTTAGAGAATGAGCTGATTATCAGTTGGGTTATTCTGCATTCTATAACTTTCCGGAAATCTGTTTTGAGATTAAAGAGAAAAATTGAAAGTTATTAGTTTCACATGTGGGATTAATCATTTTTTTCCAACTCATCAGTGCTGTACATAGATGTTCACAGGAGAACTTGAACAATCTCTTTCCAAATACTAGAAAATTAGCATGATGCTTTAGTGAGTTACCCATACATACATATATATGTTATAAATATATATATATAAATAATATTGTTATTGACATCTGTGTTGACTACTGACTTACATTATTTGGGAAACCCTGTTAAAGGCCATGCATTATTTTTTAATTCCTTTGGTTTGAATGTGGGGAAGATTGTCTGGTTTTCGTATCTAAAATAAGGAATTATGAAGGTAAGAAATTAAAAGTCCACTTGAAGTCCATGATGCTATTTCAGTTGAAAGTCTCAGTCTGTAACCCCATCTCAGAGAAGAAGCAAGATATCTAGTTTAGTAACCAAGGGAAAGCTACTCTGGGAATATACCTTTTTTGTGTTGTGTTTTGTGTTGTGTTTTCTGTGGTGGCCATTTTTTGAAGAAATGGAGTTTTGTTGAACACCAGGTCTACAGTTGCTATACTTGGCTGATGAATCTTTCAACCCCTTTTAGAGTCTTTTCCTAATGGTGTTCTAAATGATGACCAACTGAGAGCAATGGGTAGATAATCTGTTTATGTTTTGAAACAAGGAGGTCTTGTCTTTGATGATATTGTTGCAGCAGTGACTTTATGAAGTGCTTCTTCAGCAGCTGTCATGAACTACATTGGTTTGGGGCTCTAAATTACAATTTGAGATTTCCATTAAAATGTATCTGACAGGGCTGTGCTTTGTTTGTTTGTTTGTTGTTGTTTTGTTTATTTGTTTATTTCTTAAATAAAGGAGAGAGAGAGAAAGAGATCAAAGTCTGCAGTCCTATCAATACTTCCATGGACAGATACAATTCAAGGTCCTGATGTTCCACAGAAGCCCTGTGTAATCTCTACCAAGTCATTTGTAGCCGTACTGAAACAGCATGTGATGATCAGGGTACTTGCAGTAGCTCAAGGCAGAAAACTACTAAAAGGCAGAAAACTACTAAACTACTCTACATTCTCTATAGGGAGCCAGAGTCTGGCAAGCCTGAATAGAGAGCAACCTGAAGTTTTTAATTCATTTATTTGGTTTGAATACCAGAAAAGGTGATCTGATGATTTTAATCCTTTTATTGGTCTTCTGTTTTGTGCCTGCAGTTCAGAGGTGATAGTGTAGAATATAAGATACAGCCACTTGACAGAACCAGATGTGAGTCAATTTACCATTTCTTTCAGAAATCTTGCAAACTGTGCTCATCTCCATGCTGGTACAGTCAAATCGAATTCAGGATATATTCTCACATCTCCAATTGTAAAATGGCCATAATTGTACTCAGAAATATCGTATGGGTTAAGAAGTGCAGTACCAACAAGGACAACATAAAAATATTTATAAATGTGATGATAAGCCTCTTTATTTATGGTTTAAAGTACTGTGTTCAGTTCTGGGCTCCCCAGTATAAGAGGGACGTGGAGCTTCTCGAGAGGGTCCAGAGAAGGGCAACCAGGATGATTAAGGGAATGGAATATCTCTTGTATGAAGAGAGGCTGAGTGAGCTGGGCCTGTTTTCTCTGGAGAAGAGAAGGCTCAGAGGGGATATGATTAATATGTATAAATTCAGGAAGGGAGAATGCAGGGAGGAAGGGGACAGGCTGTTCTCACTGGTGGCCAGCGACAGGACGAGAGGTAATGGCCACAAACTGAAGCACAAGAAGTTCCGTCTCCAGGTGAGGAGGAACTTCTTTCTTGTGAGGGTGACAGAGCAGTGGAACAGGCTGCCCAGGGAGGTTGTAGAGTCTCCTACTCTGGAGGTCTTCAAAACCCACCTGGATGCCACCCTGTGCCACATGCTGTAGGTGTGCCTGCTTGAGCAGGAAGGTTGGACTAGATGATCTCTAGAGGTCCCTTCCAACCTTAAATATTCTGTGATTCTGTTTGTGTTATCACATAGAATAAATTTGTGCTAAGACAGATTTTTTTTTTAAGTTTTTTCCTTTCTCAGAGCTAAAGGAAAATAATGTGTTCAAAGGAAAATATGAATTGTTCTTAGTTGGTGTACCATGTGAAAGTCATGTCTATCAAAACAATCCAGTCTAAGACAAGTCTAAATCTATTACTCAAACATCATTCAGACACCAATAGCTATTCTGCAAAATAATTTCTGTTTCTACACTTTGGTTTTCTTTAATTCAAATGCATGCATTTTTCATGTAACATACAAGTATCAGATTTAAGTTCATGGTTATTGTTGTACTGAAATTGATTTTTTTCATTACCTAATTTGTATGTAATCTGTTGAACAAGAGGGAGAAAGGAATTGATTGAATTTTTTTTTAGGACAGCTAGATGGTTCTTTGAAAACACAGGCTGATAAATGGAACTTTTTCCATAGAAAACTATGTGTGGAAAATAAGCAGAAAATACCCTGAAGTTATCAGCATGTTTTAGCAGAGGTTTCCTCCTAAGCGGAAACTTTGGACACTTTTTTCAGGGTCAATAGACTGATACGAATTAACAGCTTAACAACTTCCAGGAACTTTCATGTCACCCTTATAAAATGTAATGTACTTGGAAAGGCTGTGTAAGTAGTCAAAGGCTGATATGTGATTGATAGGTGGGCAGCTGAACAGCACTCCTCAACAGTGCAGAGGATGGGGAAGATCAGGTTTGCTGTTGCTGTACGTGCCCCAGAAACACTTTGGGCAAAATCCTGATACACATGAAGCTAGTGACAAAATTCCAGTGGGCCCTGATGAATCCTGGATTGCGCTCAGAAATCATCCTCACATGCTTAAGCTGAAAAGTCAGAAGATAGAATCACAAAATTCATCGTATTGCAATTCAGGTCAAGTTCATTTAGACTTGATATCCAGGATCAGAAATATTCCTGTTTAACTATATCACAAAATCACAGAATGGTTAAGATTGGAAGGGACCTCTAGAGATCACCTAGTCCAACCCTCCTGCTCCAGCAGGGACACCTAGATAGAAGATGAACTCTTTGAATCCTAAATTCTACCTTTATTAATATGATTGTAACAGTAGAGAAAGGTTCTGCCAAGATCGCTGTGAGACTTTGATTACCTATTTTGGCTATTTTCCTACTCATATGCACTCAGTATTTAAAGATGATCCCTTTGAAGTTCAAATGCTGCTGTTGATTGTTGCTAAATCCTGTAGATTAAGTTTCATAGACATAAAGCTGTGAACCAAAATTGCCTCATGCATAGGCAAAAACATGATATCTTTACATGGTAATTCTCTCTTGCTAACACTTGCTGAATTCTCTTTAAGTAAGTTAGTGTTGTGCCTGTTTTGTAGCAAGCTAGAGCTAGAGCATCAAGGTCTGTGCTTTAAAAGGAAGTTTCCTTTTAACTTATACTAACAGATAAGACTCCAGTATTGATTGGAAAAGAATATACAACAAATAGATGTACTGCGTGTAGCTAATAATAAAAAACTGATGTGATATCAGTCATTTTCTTTTGAATTATGTTATTGTATTTCGTAAGACAAAATCTTTTCCATATACAGCTTAGAGATTATATAGCCTCAATATAAAAGAAATCTGACTTCATTTTTATATCTAATCAATACTTTTAGGCATTAGATGTTTAGTTGTAAGCAAAGCACTTACTTTCTGCAACTAAAACAGGTTTCGAGAAAGCTTTGGGATTTTTTTTTTTTTAAATCTTAAAAATATCAGAGAGATGTGTGTTTGTACTATATCCATGAGTGTTTCAACAATGTGAGCAGTCTTCCTGATCACAAATTTCTGCCTGTGTCCTAAAGCTGTTTTCAGAGCCTTGCTTTGTAAGATTATGCTAGTACATTTCATTGTATAAGATATTCAGGTAGTTATTTAGATATATGGTATATTGAATGCAGTCTTAAGTATGTTGAATCTACTGGTAATAGTTACCTCTCTGTATTTAGTGTGTGTAAATAAGACAAATAATAAAAAAAAATCCCATATTTCTGATCTGCTATGTGGGTTGCATAAATTGCATAGATTGCTTGTCTGTTTCCTCTGATTAATGTTTCCATTATTTTGGTTTGGTTTTGGATAATGCCCACTTTCCACCTTTTATGGTATTCTAGGCAGGTGCTACAACAATTTTTAATTCCTTTTGCACTCAAGTTAGCTTCCTTAATTGAAAGCAAATTTCCTCCTTTTATTTATACGAAGAACGAAGGTTGGTGTTTTCTTACATTCCTCTGTCCAGCTGGGAGACAGTAGAGATTCTGAGAGGGTTGACAGGGTATTTTCCCACCACCTCAGCAGACCAGGCAGATCTGTTTTAAAGATGTTTCCAACATATGGTATTATTTTAATAGTTTCACTGATCAAGTTCAGAGCATAAAATCCTTAAGGTTTTAGAGGTTGCAGCATTATTTATTTAAAGAGAAAGAAACATTTTCACATGGTGATATAATTTATTAAACATTACTCTTTCCTAGAGGTTCAGTCTTGAACACTGATGTCTTTCTAATTTGTAGCAGATACTGTATAGATGACAGCCATGAAGAATCTTGTTTTTATATACTTAGTAAGTGTTATCAATAGTAGAAATTCACAGGTGGACAGACAAAAATGTCCTGCTCTGGGATTAAATCAAAAATAAACTCTGTTACCCATATGTACCATATGGATCTGTTTTCCTTTTCATCCATTATAGAAATGAGAGGAAGTAGGTCATTGTTTTCTCATCCAACTCACAGATTTGCAGGTTCCTCAAGGTAATAATTTTTTATATGCTCTGTTTAATGTGCCGGGGAGCTTTTTAAAGCCTTCTATTGAATCTTTGAGGAGAAGATCAGCACTAGGAAAGCTTCCTTATCCTGTATTTTTACTAGAAAATATAATGCTGTAGCCAAACCTATGCAACTCTAGATTTTTTCAGAATTGTAACAAATTCATTTGTTATTGTGGATTAGTTGTGGAAAAAACTTTACATAATAAAAATTATACTAAACAAATCCTTCACCTTTGATTTTTCCTCCAAGAGGAAGAGGGTTTTATTTAAACAGAGTCAAATATTTAAACATAGTCAACTCTCTGGTAGTTGAATGTGTTGAACCCCATGAAAAACATAACGTCTTCTACTCCTATTAGTATTAAAGAGACAAAACTGTGAGTTAAAATGCATTTTTGGATACATTAATCATTACATTGTCATTTGAAATTCCAAATTAATTGTTCAATACACATTTGTATTTCAAAATGTATAAAATGATGTTCTCTGAGAAAGTGTGAGGAAAACATGTCTTAATGTTTATGTTAAAAGGGAAGGTGACAATTCCATGTGTAGCATTAACTTTGCATTTCTTAACTTCTATGTGTGAAGTTCATGCTACACAGACATTAATAATAAAAGATGTCTTCACTTGGAGATCAGAATTTGAACCTTTAATCTTAATGTCTAAATATAAAATTGTATTTTCTATAATGGACTTTGATAGTTCCTGGTAATAGATAACATAATTATGATATATAGTAGTTATTTATAGGTCTCTGACTTTTTCTGTAATCAATTTTACATATTCAAAGGCATGGAGAATGGTGAATAGAGGAAGCTAAAAATTGGTGTCACAAAAATACTTTTATCTGTGATCAGTTAGAAGGGAAAATATTAAAGAAGTATATGCTCAGCTGTGTAAGAAACACAGCTTTTTTTTGTATTTGAGGCATCAGCCATGTAGATTTCATTCCATTTTACAGCAACATTGAGCTTAATGATATATACTGAGGAAACTGAGGATCTAAGAAGGATAATTCTTAAATTTAATTTGATCTGTGAATAATATAAATGATATTTAATGAGAAAAAAAGGAATGACATAAAATAGAGCAGCCTGGAATGAAAACAATCACCTGGTGGCAGTATTCTGCGTTGTTATGTCTGAGCCGTTAGCTTTATTTCTTGGACCGAATTCTCACTTCCAGCAATTTCAGTTCTGTGCCTTTCTTCAGGACATGCCTCTCATGACTTAAAGGCAAAATATTTGGGTGAGGGAAGTTAGGATTAGGGGCCTAGGGATGTAACTGAGATTGGGCCCCGTAGGGAGTCTCATTCAGTCATCTTTGGCCAGAGTAATGGTAGAATCACACTTAGATCACAAAAGAAGACAGAAGGTTTAAACAGAAGGAAATAAAATATCATTCAGAATTAGAATTCCACGAAGGAATCAGCCATTTTTGGAAAATTAATGGCTCCTTATGACTGCAGGAATTTCAAGAACGGTGTAGACATCTGCTCAGTTTGGGAACTGCTTTTCCATGTGTGCATAGTCAGTTCCTCAGGAGGTACAACACAAGTGCATAGAAAGACACTTTTTGGTACTTAAAAAAAAAATTGGAGAATTTTAAAAGGCATTAAATATCTTAAGATATTAAGATACTAAGTGTCTTAAAATAATGCGGAGTTCAGGGAAGAGTTTAATTCCAAGGGCTTTAAAGCTTTGTGCTAATTTAATCTATGCCAGTAGGAGACAATCTACAAATATGGCAACTTTAGAGGTAGAAAAATATGTATAAGTAATAAAAATTGTGGTGATCTGAGGTAGAAAAATCTCCCTTTAACGTGATCAGCACAGTGAGTTGTTAAGTATCTATAGAATTAGTGCAGTTAGGCTTGGTTGCATGAATGCTCCATTCCTAATATGTGTTATTCATAGTGATCACATTTGCATATGAGTCACATTCAGTTTGAATTTGCCAGATGTCCATTTATGTTTGTTTAAATAATGAGATCATTCCATGAAGTGAACAGGACCTAAAAATAGAGAGAAGACTGTTCAGAAAAATAAGGTTTTAAATGCCTTATTTACATATTTTCCTGTCCAATAGTATATTATGCAAGCAGAAATGCAGCCATATCAAGGCACTGTTCAAAAGCATTTGTCTGACTGTGTTTGTAAGACTTCATTAAACGATATATTATATAACAAAGCTTCACAGGATTTGTTTCTATTTTCCTAATCAATTTATTCTTCTTTTAAATGCATTTAAATGTAATGTTTTGAAAGCAAGCATGAATTCACTGCTTCTCATTTTGTGTTGCTCTGTGAATATGCTAAGTGTTCACACACAGTGCTTTGTCATTTACTGTAAGTTGGAAGAATTTTAAAACATGCTATTTAAATCAAAGCTTTATACATAAATGGAGCAGAAAAGGGGCAGCTGAGTTCTGAACTCCTCTGTTACTGAATTTATATAAACTTTGAACAATCAATTAGCTTTCCATATGAGCAGACTACCAAATAACCTCAAGCTCATCAAAGACTACCATAGTTTACCTAATTCTTTTAAGATTTTTTTTTTCCTCAAAATCTGAAGAAATTCTACTTTGCTTATGCTGCAGTCACTCACTATACGTATTAAGCATCTTGCTACTTGATGAAATTAATGATTTTAATAGTGTGCAACTTCACAGAAAAAGTTAACAACACTGTATCAAAGAACACATATATGGAAAGCTACTTGATTTCTTTAAAACAGAATCTGCAAGAAAAGACTGGAAAAAAAAGTAAAAAAAAAGCCAAAGCTCTTATTCCCTCAATAAAGAACAACCTGAAAGATGATAAAATGTGAAGTAGAAAAGCATCGTCGAACTGATACATCCAGCAGAAGCAATAGAATTTGATAATATGCTATTTTTATAGAAATAGGGCTCATGCAGATTTTTATAACACATAACAGATTAATTATGTGAATTTGACTTTTTCTACCTATTCCGCAGAGAAATATGTGTCACAAACACTAAAACATCTGCAAGCTTTCTCGTGCAAAATGGCCTTTATAGTTTGGGTTGGAGAAAAGAAAGGAGCCAAGACACCTTTCAAATCATAAGATACACAAAATTGCAAGAACAGCGTATTTATGTTTTTTGTTTGTTGCAGGCTTCTTCAGGGCTTAGTTGGCTGTTTCTAAGTCTTTTCTTGTCAGTGGCAGGTGTTAATTAAGTATGTCAAGAAATGGCTTTTCTGAAATTTACTTGATCTTTATAGATGAGTAGACTATGACTACCAAATCTATACATACCAGTCCATGTATAGAGCAGTAATGTTTGCTGTGCAGTAAGAAGCAAAAAAAAAAAAAGCTCAACAGCTGGAAATTTGCAGGAATCAACAAAAGAAAAGGAATACAGACATACTTGTATTACTAAAAGAGTTTTCTGACTGTGTGACTTCTGTAAAATGGGTGTGTGTTATGGAATTAAAAATTCATTGTTGAAAGAAAATGCTAAAATACTCCACCTCCCAGTCTGGTTTGCATTTTAGAAGAGCACAAAGAGCATCGAGACAAAACCTCACAGTAAAGTTTCTGTTTATGTTTGGTTGAATTGTTGTAATTAAACCACGAATGCAACTTCAAAGAGAAGTGGCAAGGTATAACTGACTTTGCACTGCATTGTATATTAATACTAAAAAGTGGATATCTCTTATGGAACAGGATATCCATTCAAATGGCTGCTAGGGCATTACAGCAGCTGCTGAATGGCAAACTATGTCCTTATATGTGTTTAAAAATACCACAAAAGCAGTTGATGAAAGCTCTGATGAAAGCACAAATTCTGTATAGATGGGACATGTAACATGCCTCCAGAAACCATGGCCATTTGCAGATGCTTGACACTGTAGGTCTTGTATGGCTGTGTGGCTTCACACTGCTGTTTTGCTAATACATAGGGAATTCCAAACCTTGGTTAGTCACCAGTGCACTACAGTTTGCAGTACACCACAGTGGTACACCAATGACTTAAAATTGAAGTTTAGCAAAAGATATTTGAAGGTGCTTAATGCCATAATATTAGTAAATACAACATAAAATAGCCTCCCTTTCACTTTAATTAAGTCATTCATATCATTATACTTTATGAGGGGGAGAAGAAGGAGTTGCATTTTCTTTACTGGAAGTATTTAGTTCACAATGCCTTGCCATATGAGATTTCAAGACCTGAAAGAACAAAATGTTTGAAGAGACAAATCAGAAAATTACTTTCCCTTTATGAAAGAAAATCACTTGCCCTTTATGAGCAATTTAAATATTATTATGCAAATGAAATGTCCACCTTGAAATCTGAAAAATATTGTTCTATTTAGTGTTCATTTTAAAATCGAAGCACTATCTTTTTAAATGAAAAGCTGTAATTTTAACATATTCTTCAAAGATATAACTAGTGTGGCTAGTTCTATACCCCTGTAATATTTCACTCAGTGCACCAGTTGCCCTTGCCATTTTTGTAAGTGAAATTAAATGGTTCCTGCATAGTGGAGCAAATTCAGCCAATTAATAAAAGACAAAAACAACTGGCTACCTATGAGCAAAAATTTCTCATAAAGCAGTCTTTGAAATCCTTGTCTGTTCCTCTGAGATGAACCTTAGAACTAAAACTCCCTTTTTGCTGGATACCAAAAAACACAGGCTTGACAGAGTTGTGGTTTTATTGTACGTTATAATCTCTCTCTCTGTACTGGCACCCACATATTTTGTAATGGTTTTGTCAAGAAAATTATATTCTACTAGAAATAGTTAAAAGTCCTATCCCTCTTATTGATAACAATGTGTACAACATATGCTTAGGCTAACTGGTCAAAGGAGAATGAACAAGAACACTAACTTAATTCTTTGCACTACTGTCTCTTATTGTAAAGTACAAAATGGCTTGTCATTTTTTTTCAAATTTCTGGTTACCATACTTCTGTGGAATTTGGCAGGTGTTGAAAAATTATTTTTAGACTTGCATGTGTTTCATTCTTGAGAATCAGAAATACTTAAATAAAAATGTTACTAAATTGCATTCATGTAAGATATTTGGGATATTTGCTTGAATGGTTGATTTTTTGCTGACAAATTCTGGCATTTATTTTCAGGTTTTCTTAAAATTGATCATTCTTTTTCTGCTTCAACAGCTTGATCAAGTTGTCCGTCAGAGAAATCTGTCAAGTTTGGAACTTTTCCTCTCATGTGCGCAGAAACAATTAAGCACTTTAATAAAGGAAGATGGACTTCAGCCTTCTGAAGAGAAAAGAGAGTGATATTCTGAGTGCACTCATACTGAGAGCAGCAAATCTCAATGTAGCAAATGACAAATTCTGTCTTTTCTAATTGTTTGAGATTTTATCATCTTTTCAAAATTGATTTGAAACTATTGTTGATAGAATTATTTGTGAATGTTGTTCTTTGATTTTTTTTGGGTACCAGTATTAAATTAGAAAACAAGGAATTAGAGAATTACTGTGAAAAAAAAGAACATTTGTTTTTATTTATGATTGTGGTTTCTTTGCATTTTCCTGTAGTCCATGATTGATACTCTAGGTAACTGGAACAATGATGAAAACATTTCCCTGTTATGACTATTTAAACAGTGGTATCATGTGTCTCAGTAATTTATTCATGGTTTTGATATTTTTTAAAAATAGAGGAAAAGATTTAATTAAATATTCATGCAAGTCTATGCGTATTTCCAAAGTATATGCCCAAGTGCATTGCCCCAAGTGAGCCTGAAAAGCTTATTGCCTTCTATTGCTTTGAATTTATAACAGAAGATAAATACTGAATTTTTAGAGTGTTGACAGGCATTTCCTTAATCATTTAAAAACAGCTCTAGTAATAGAAAAGTTTGAAAACTAAACACTACATCTTTTTACAGTAGAGCAAAGCATTTGAGAAGTGTTCTGTTATAGTAACTAACGTATAGGCTTTTTTTTAAAAAAAAAAAAAAAAAAAAAAAAAAAAAAAAAAAAGCTTGTCTGATTCCAAAAATCTTTTTCTCATGAAAGTAGGATTAATATGTCTGACTCAGTTTCAGGAAAAAGATGCATGTAATTATGTGGAGACTGATACTGCACTGCTTCAGTGGAATTTCTGACAGGATGAGTGCAGGATGCTGACCTCATATGCCCTTTCTAAATCTACTGAAGAAAGCAGAAATATTCCCCACTGAATGTATTGGGTTTGGATCATTAGGGCTATCCAGTCTTGCTAATGGCAGTGTGCCTACACTCTACTGATTGTAGATTTGGAGCCTTAGTTTAGAGTTCTGAATGAAATAAGGGGAAATAAAAATATTATTCATGCTCATGAATGTAAATAAATCGACAGTGATATCTTTTGTAGTGGGCTTGTGATTCGTTTGGGCCTCATGGACATTTTATAGTGCAGATACACTTTGCATTTGGTAGTTAGAGTTGGGACTTTTTTACATTGGGGTTACTCCTCATACATAATGCCCTTTCTTGCATCAATAAAGAAATTCCAAGTGGTAAAAATGTATTTTGCAAAATAAAATGGGTATTACAGGATGTTTGGTGTGTTTAGGATGTTAAGGTGTATTAGGGTGTTTTATTTAAACCTTCTTTTTACATGCTTCAATTTTATAGTAAAAAATGAATTCTTTCATCTTCTGCATGACTGCAAAGGTTCACTGAAGAAGTAAATCTAGGTTTTACTATACAATGACATCTCACAACTAATCAATGAAAAATCAGTCTCCTTTTTATACATATCTTGTCTGACTGATTACATTCCATTTCTTCTAGCAGACCAATCGGCATTCATTACCTGGAGAGAACAGCCAAAGGGTAGTCTTTATAATTTTGATTCTCTTTTGACCGTGTTTCCCACTTTGTTACTCAATTTTGTAAGTATGATAAGTAAGATATGTCAGTCTTGTTTTGTTTCAAGGCTTTGCAGTAATGGAGAATCGGAGTATTTTTCATCTGCAGGTCCTATCTGCAGATTGCAATCTTTCTTTTGTTTGTTGGTCCCGAGCAAGTGTATTTCCTGTCTTTGTCAGTTGCAGCTAGGATGGCACTGACTTGCACGTTACTCATTTGAGAAACAGAGTTAGTGCAAAATAAAGATGATTGTATATTGCTATCTCCATTCTACATTTAATCATATTGATGTGATATGAATAGGTTCCTAGATGGACTTCAGCCTTCTGATTTTTTTATTTCTAGGACCATACATGGAACAGTATATCTTTCTGCGAAAGACTGCAAAGTGTTCTGCAATAAAACCTAGAGCCTTAGGGCATTGCCAGCATTTTTGTTCTAAAGAATTTAACATTTTAAATTGCAATAATATGCAAAAGCACTTGTTACAGACGTTTTCTTGGGTGATGGGTGTTTAATGGGTTCTGATGGGTGATCGATGACAATAAGATTTCACTGGATAAGATTTATACTACTGTATATCTTTCCCATTAGCATTGTGTGTCAGTTCTTGAATATTGTGATTATCACAGAAAGCTGTAAAGGGTGAGTTTTGTTTTCCTTTTTTAGCTTTGACAGATCCCTTAGTCTTTCTCTCTACACTCTGAGTAAAATTGCTGATTTAGTGTCTGCTACTTAAAGTGGTGACAATAAAAGAGAATTAAACCAGTCATAGAAAATCAGATTGTATTCAAAACCCCAAATCTCTGAGAAGAAATTCTGTTAATCCAGCAGAAAAAAACTATTCAGTATGAAAGCTTTGCAATATGCAATAATCGCCTCCTCCTCCACATTCTTCTCAGAGGTTTAGAGCTTAATTTTATTTTACATTATTTCTGCATAACTACAGGATAATGCAGTTTGTGGGATCTGGGGTGCTATGGAATCATACAGTCTTTAAGTATTTGTGTTATATTTCCATATGATTCTGCTGTCTCCCTAGTTGCTTTCACTGCAGAATTCTAAGTTAACACTGAACCTATGTATGTAGAGGTTTTTAAGAAAGAAGAAATCATTTGTCACACACTTTCTATACACTTTCCAAAACTGAGATCAGTGAGGGAATACTTGAATATTTGTTTTGTTTTATAAATGTCATTGACAAATAACATTTTTGTTAACAAGGCATTGAATTCCTTCTCTGTATCATAGGAAGGCCAAACAGAAAAAATGCTGTAGTTGCTCCAGAGGCTGAGGTCGTATTAATGTTTTGAGATTTTGTACATCTTTACATTGGCTTTTGGTCAAATGTTGCCTCATGTCCGACTTCCTCAGTAAATGGCAATATTAATTCCTGACTGTCTGTAGTTATCCATGTAGACATGACCTGAAAGGGCCTAATTCTTGTTCACACTGAAACTCCCTCTTAGCTCCCTAGATCCTTCTCCTCCACTCTTTATTTTTAAGGTCAAAGATTTGAGCTACAAATTAGGTCCTCTCCCCTTGGATGGAATGAGTCTGTGATAAGATTTCACTTTCTTTCTCTAAATTATTCATAAACTGGAAGCCAGTATAATTTACACTCACTTTCAGATCATGTACAATGTCAATGCAATATCAAACAGACAGTGCAAATACAAAACAGGATCTGAAAGTGAAACTATAGTCAATATACATAGTGTTTATATATATAAAACTATAGCCATATACTCAATCTATAATAGCTATAATATAGCTATAGCCAGTCTAGCTTCCAGGAGGTCACTTTCCTGATAACCGTGCAGTAGATGTTAAAAAGCAGAGCCCAGCATGTTCAAACTTCCCGTTTATATGTCCCTGCTTCATCAGCAGCCTTGCAGCCCATGCTAACCTGCCTGGACTATGTAATGTGCATTAAGTACTTCAGATACTGAAAGCTTTGTTGCCACAGCAATTAACTGTACACAAGATTGTCGTTAAAAATATATACATGATAGTTCTGAGTGTTGTCTGAAAAGATAACACTCTTTTTTTCATCAATATGTCATAAATGTGCTAAAGAAATAGTGATCTATGAAACACTTTTTACCAGGGTATAATTTAAGTCCATGTGCTTTTAGGAGCAGGCCACTCAAATACTCATTTTTTTTCTGTGATCTGTCCAACAATATCATTCTAAGACGAAGAGTCAATGTTAGTGGAGCTAAGAAAAATTTTAAAAAAAAGCCTATATTAAATTAATAGAATTCTTCATGAATAGCAGCTAGGGCCACATGTGGCCCAAATAAGTTTAGTTTCCTGGAGAAATCAGCAGAGTTGCACTCTGGCTCGAGGTTTGTAATAGCCTTTGAAAGTGTATTTCACTGGTGAAAGGAAATAACTGAGGTGTGTTTACTTCCAATTGTAGGCATTAGCTAAGAAGTCTTGCCACAATGATGCAGTAGCTAAAAATGCCCTCATCAAGCTCTCTCTTCGACGGAGCGAAAGGTCAGTCTTGCTTTATGCCATTTGCTGCAGATAGACACACTTGGTACGTTATTAATTACATTTCTGTGGGAAGCATTGCTAGCATTACTTTATAAAGACATGCCATAATGTCCTGAAAGCGGTGACAGTGTAGATACTGATGACAGAATGGTATTTGGCAAGTCAAAATAAAAATGTTTCTTTTTTTCTTTTCCTTTTGATCTTGTTTATCGTAAAGTGTATGTTTTAAACTTACTACATCACCTTTCAGGACAATCTTTTCCTGTGATAGACATGGCATGGGTATTGCATCCGTGTCTTACATACTCTCTGGGTAATTATAACTATTTTAATATGCGTCAGAGATTCACATTTGTTTATGTTGCCTATAATTCCTCACATTTCAGGCTTATAAACATTTTTTAGATGTTTTCCATTGTCTGGCATGAGTAATATAATACACAAAGAAAGGATTATTGAATAAACACTCAGGCTATGCTGCTTTTTACTGATGACATTTTTAAACAGGTTGACAGCTAAAGCTAATAAAAAAGAGGATATTTCTTAATATATGTTTCCTTCAAGAACGATTATCAATGAAATTCTACAGATTTTCAGATATTTCTTTTCAAATTTGACCATAAATCTATAGCAACAATTGTAGCTAACTGTCAGATTGCAGGTCATCAAGATTTCCTTTTTTCAAGATATTCAAGTATTTTGTTTTCTTGTCATACATGTCAAAGAAATTTGAATTTAGAAGTTGGTTTTAACTGATTCCTTGTATAGTATAATGTTAGAAGCTTTTTAACCTTTAGTGGATGGAGAAAAAGAATTTTTTGATGCATAAACTTTGCAAAATAGTTGAAAGTTATTTTACTAATACTAAATTAGGACACTAGCTAAGACTTCAAACATATCTTCATATATAAATTTTCTAATTGATAGCCCATCGCCACGATACAAGTCGAGTCTTTATTTTTGTTGCAATAATTTTACAAATTCCATCACTTAGGCATCCTGCTCTTTCACTGTGAACATAGATTACATATTTCAACAGTGATTGTGCAATTCTACTTCCAAGGAAGTTAACAAGAGTTCTGCTGTTGGTTATTTTCAGCTCAAGATTTCATCCTTCCTCAGATATTTCGTGACTGCATCTGCAGCGGATATAACATACCGGGCTCTGTGTGGTCAGAAATGTACGCAGAAATTGGGTTGGTTTGAAGTTCTTTCAAGAGCAGATTTCTTTTTTTTTTTTTTTAAGAAAAAAATACATTCATTCCCATCCCATTCAGCTGGGAAAGAACTGAAATCTTGATGAGGTTATATCTGTGTCTCAGCATTGCTACACTACTGCTAAGTGTATATTTTCATACATTTGCTGAAATAAGCTGCCTTTCCATCGATACATCAGAATCGATAGCATCGCTATCGTATCCCCTGCTGAAAAGCTTAGGAAAAAAAAAAAAAATTAGATATGTCAGCAAAGTTATCATCATAAAGGTGCAAATTGCTTCATTTTATCATCACTCTGGACGACAATAGCATCTTTTTCTATGTCCCTCTGTTAGTTTTTCTTGACAAGGAAGATGTGGACATTCTCAAATACTGTATCTTCTGCAAATCTGCAGCCATCTGCAAGGTTTACACTTGGATGTTTTTTGATAAAAATCTCAGTAAAACAAGGATGAATCTTAAAAAAATTGGTCAGGGTCAATATATCATATAAATAAAAATTATTTCTTTTTTATGTATTATTATATGGAACAGGAGAAAATCTCCCCTGGAGCGTCCGTACCCAGGGCTTTCAGCAAGTATCTAACTCAGTTATCTAACTCTTGTGTTCTTATGTTTCATTTTTCTTTTTTCCATATTTTATAGAATCACAGAATGGTTAAGGTTGGAAGGGACCTCTAGAGATCATCTAAGACAACGCCTCTGCTCAAGCAGGGACACCTAGACCACATGGCATAGGGTGGCATCCAGGTGGGTTTTGAAGACCTCCAGAGATGGAAACTCCACAACCTCCCTGGGCAGCCTGTTTCAGGGCTCTGTCACCCTCACAGTAAAGAAGTTCTTCCCCATATGGAGATGGAACTTCCTTTGTTTCGAATTGTCCTATCACTGGTCACCACTGAGAAGAGTCTGGCCCCTTCCACCATACATTCTCCCCTCAGATATTTGTACATGTTAATCAGATCCCTTCTCAGCCTTTTCTTCTCATGAGGTTCCTCTCTGCCCAACTCTCCAACCTGTCCAGGTCCCTCTGAATGGCAGCACAGCCTTCTGGAGGGTTGGCCACTCCACCCAGCTTGGTATCATCCTCAAACTTGCTCAGGTTCCATGTGTTAGGGCAGAGGGAACGTGCTTATGATCATGATGATCAATACGTATAGGTGACAGTGGAGAGAAGCAGCAGTTATAAACTAAATTGAATTAATTTTCTCCACACTGTTGCTACTGAAGGGAAGAAACATTCTCTACATGCCAAATAAATAAATAAACAAACAAAGATTACAGTACTATGGTTTATGCTTCTCTGATGTATATTAAGAGAAAGAAAATGGATGGTTTCACACAACAGAATGATGACAGGTTTGGATCAGAAGTATATACAGAAACTACATGAAATACTCACTTGAACCTACAAAAGTCTTAGATATAATCAGCAAAATAAAAAATAAATTTTAAAAAAAGACCTCTGGAGATATTTAAAATCTACTTGGATGTGATCCTGTGCAACATGTTCTAGGTGTCCTTGCTTGAGCAGGGAGGTTGGACTAGGAGATCTCTAGAGGTGTCTTCCAATCTCAGTCATTCTATTCAGTCTACATTCTATTATGTAAACATTTTATAATAATAGTAAATGCAAACAACATGCATAGATAGAATTCAAACCTGAAATTGGACTTACAGTGACAGAACTTGTCTAAGTGGCCCACTCCAATGAT
The DNA here is from genome assembly GCF_003342845.1 of Nothoprocta perdicaria. Lineage (NCBI taxonomy): Eukaryota > Metazoa > Chordata > Aves > Tinamiformes > Tinamidae > Nothoprocta > Nothoprocta perdicaria. Next base: position 1,119,778 of record NW_020454383.1, read on the forward strand.
GTAAATGAGGCCAGAATAATCTGCAAATCTCCTGGAGATCTTTCCTTATCTTATAACTTGGCAATTTTTAACAAGAGCTAGAAGCATAATACCACATCAGAGCAGGGGAAGAGAAAATAATCTAGTGAAAGAAACTGGTGTTCAGAGGATAGGAAAGAATGGACATGGGATAGAGAAGTTCTACTTTCCTAAGGGTACACTTGCTTAGGGGAGTCCCAGCAGCGTAAGGTAAGATTGTGGCAGAAGGTTGGGTGCATTCATTTAGCACTTTAGATGCTGGTGTCATAAAAACATTTACTGCATTCCAAGAGTTAGAAGACTGGATGAGAGGGCAAGACAATAAGGAGGATTGGGGGAGTGGAGGAGTGAGGCAGCCAAGAAAAGAGGAAGCAGTGACATTCAGAGCCAATCCCAAATTTGTCACAAAGTCACCGAAGTCAGGACTGAACTAAACACCCCGTTGGAAGGGTGGAATAATGAGGATCACAGACAGAGGCAGTTGAGTGAGTGATGCTAAAAAGAATGAAAACAGTGGTTAATGAGAAAAAATTTCTTAAGAAGACTCACCAGAAAGAAAAATGCAAACAGTGACCATTTAGAGAAAAAGAGTTGAGGTTAGAGTGGGAGAGAGAGGGAAACCAGAAGGAGAGAATGAACTTGTCTAACAGTTTCTTACACACACACACACACACACACACACTATTAAAGTTGGACAGCAGTGTTGAAAGAGATTTAAATAGAGTTGATTTCCTGAGCATGTAATGAGTCTGGGCACTTTGGGTTTGGCTGAATCTTTTTTCCATTTTGGGGGCTTTTTTTCCACAGGAAGAAGTAAAACATTTTCAAACCAACTCTAGTAGCTCTGGTCCAAATCAGTTTTAAGGTTCTAGTTTCAGAATATCAAATTATCACAGGCCTTCTCATTACATTATGGTCCAGCAAAAAATTGAGTTATTTCTGCAATCTTGATTGAGGCCCAGAAGTTCTTTCTGCTTTTCAACTGGTGCTGCTAAGGTGTGTTTGAATCATGAGATTAGACTCAAAGCAGCTGTTTTTCTCTCTCCTTTGTCTTTTCTCCCCTCCTACTGCCCTAACCTCTACCGCTTGCCAGAGTTTCACTCCCTCCTGTCTCTACTCATTGCCAAAAAAAAGAAAACAGCTTGTCTCTCCCCTCTTTTTTTTTTTTTTTTTTTTTAATATGATCAGATTTTGAGGCTTTGGTTTTGACTCACATCTATGTGAGGTAAAAAACACTCTGCTTTTTGCTTTTTTTCCCTCCCAGTTTTAAAACCTGATGTTGCTTTGGGTTTGTGGTAAAAAGCAGATTAATGTCCTTGTCCCTGTAACAAACATTTTATTTTTCTTTTGCATTCATTTTTTGTATTGGTTTTGGCCACCACTAGAGACAGCCTACTAGATGAGATTGATCGTTGATATTAAGCCAAGATGTTTTTTCCAATGTTCTTAACTGTTCCTGTTAACTTCTGTTTTCTGACACTTTTTTGGATCAACACAGTACAATTCTTTCAAGAATAAATAAAATTGTTTGTTTAATTTCTTTTTCATTTACTGTCAAAATACTTCACAATTTTGCCCTCAGATTTAAAGTCAGGAAGTGTTAGATATACACACACATAAACCAATACATATCTATGGTAGATGTCAGCTCATCGTGCAGTCTGTTTGGGGAACTGTAGCTGGAGGCAGAATAGAAGCTCTAGGTATCAAAGAGTCAAAGTCAGTTGAGCAGTGACTCAGTGAGTGGCCTTGTAAGCAAATTAAATTATGTCTCAGTTTACTTTACTGCAAAAAGATCACCATGTGCCCCTTGGTGATCCCTAAAGCGTTCCAAGGCTGGAACAGTATTCTGGGAACAAGCTGGTATGCTTTCTAATATGCTTTCTAATTCAGATGACTATTGATAAGCAGAACTGTGACCATCTCCCCCCAAAAATAAACATATTTGTTTTTGGAAAGAAGCCATTCTGGACAGCAGTGTACCCAAAGCATTCCTCCTTCTCTGTCATCTCAAATCATTCACAAGGCAATTTTTGTTTGCTTTTTTTTTTAATTGGAAAATGTGAAGCACAAAACAAGCATGAAGCAAAATAATTTGCTAATGAGTGTTACAAAAGGTAAAACTGTCAGAATCTTTTTAGGAAACATTTACAGTGTGAGAAATTCTGCACTTTCTGGGGGTATGGAAAAAAGAATGGAATCTGAGGGAAGGGGGTGTTATCTTTTGTGGGGATGTGATGCTTAAATGTCAGCTTTGTGTCTTTTTTTGGAGTGTGTTTGTGGGGGGGGGTCTGCTGAGTGCCATGGAGATATATAAACAAGAACTGACCAATTATTCATGCAAAAAAGTGGTTTCATGAATCACAGGAAAACAGTAAATTATGTGGAAAAGCACATTTCACATTCTATTCAGGATGTAATCATGACAACTAAAAATAGTTATCAGAGCTATACGATACGGATTTTTTTAGTAAGATTTGAGTGTGGGTTGGATAAGGGGCTATGATAGGATAAGATCTGCAACATAACCTTTCTGTTGTTCTTCAGGAGCAAAACGACTACATAGCTGCCTGCTCCGGTGTGTCTCATTGAAGTATATGCCAAGTGTGTAAATGCAACCCTGGAGGACCTGGCAAACCTGCAAGAAGTCAAGCCCTGAAGTGTGTGTGGTTTGTTAGCAGCAGCTCTTGCAGAGCACTGAAGGGGTGTGCAGTGGCCACAGTGGGCAGAAGATGAATTAACTATTTAATCAGTGAAGCATCTCTGTCTACAGGGGCGTGTTTTTGCTTCTTTGGTGGTACATTTTAAGAGAGGACTTCTTTATAATGGAGGAAGATATCACTAAAAGGCAACCTGCAGTTCTTGGATTATTCTTCACTCAAGACATTTATGTTGCATTATGTTTCATATGTGACTCAAGACATTATGTTTCCTGCACTGAACTTTACTGGCACTAACACTTTCTTTTAGCCTGATCCTGCAATTCAGCCGGCCTGAGGACAGATTTGTACAAAAGTAGAGTCTCATTGACTTCATTCAGACTATAGTGAGCACATATTCACTAGCTCTAGAGAAGGCTTGAGGACTAAAAAACTAATGCTAGCAAAAAAGCTTTTAGGTAGCAAGCTAATATTTTCTTTTGATGCAATTGCAGCAGTCACAACCAGTATTTACTTTCATTGCCCTGTTCTGCTTGGTTTCATGAACTACATTGTATAGAAAGCTATATATTTCTTTCCATGCATGCTTATGGTTAACAATGGTGCATAATTGCACCAATTTTTTCTCTGCCGGCAGCAGAGAACATCCCACCTCTGACATATTTAAACTGTTTCTCAAGCACCTTGCCAATTCATGCCATTCTGCTCGCCATTGGGATTGCTCTGCTTGTCTGAATTGCTTCGTTACAGAAGTATCTTTGAGAAACATTTTCTATCTGATAATTGAAAAGTCAAGCAGTAACCATGATACAGCAGAGTTCATGGTTCTGAAAGCGTCGCTCCGCTAATGTAATAAGGAAACCTGGAACCCTACAGCAAGGATTTTAATAATGCTTTTCCATTGGCACTTGGAACCCATTAGAATGATTATGTAAGACTTATGTAAGAGTCACTGTTATTTTACATGATGAAGAGAAGATTTTAAATGATGAAGAGAAGATAGCTTTAGTTTTAAATCAGAATGTTTACCAAACACCAAGTTTCTGGACTGGGAGCTACTCAGAGCGAAAAAATTCCCTTGCAGAGACCAACACACTGAGCACTATACGTAGAGAGGATGATCAGAAAGCTGATCAGAAAGCACTGAATGACCAGTCATAATTTTGAACAGTAGGGGTAAGGTTGTTCCTATGAAAGGAAATTAATTGAGAGTTCTCAGTAATTGTGTTTTATAGCTAGTTTTCACAGGATCAAATGAATCCACAGGGCCAGTGACTAAAGAAGCAGGGTCAGATGTGACCTCTTGGGCTGAGATTAGGAGATGAGAAGGAGTAAGAAGAAGGCTGGCTAGTGCTAGATGGGAAGAGCCTGCTTCTAAAAATATTTGTCACATCAGTGATGCTGACTGCTATATCATTTCACAAGCAGGATGAAAAGGAGCCAAGATCCCCACTGGTCCCCACTACCGTTTTTGTTTATTATAATCATTCATTAGACGCTGTGTCACATATAATATTTTCCATCTGCTTTTGGCCATAGGGTCTGGTACTGCTCAACAGCAGAAACCTGTTGATTCTGGACTGCTAACTACTACTGACTGGCACACTGAACTGTAGGGAGACTTAACTGTGGTGCAAAACAGACAGAATTGTTTCCAGTATACACCTAAGGAGGCCCTCTCCATAAAGCAAACATTGATTTTGGAGGGGTAATTTTTTTTCTACCTGTCTGCTGCCAGGTAGTAGCAGCCCTCTGTAAATATACTCCCTATACTTTTCCCTGTTGATGCTAACTCACACTGAAGCACAGCAGCAACCTTTAACACAAAAGATGTTGCTGAATATTGCACACTCCTGTGATCAAAGAAGGTCCATCCAGATTTTTATGGACCACTTTTAGAATGAGCTAAGGCAATGAAGGCAATATTGAAGGCCATGGGTGGACTATGACTGTGGGTTCACTAGGTTTATCCTGCGTTATGGACCAACTCCTACTATTATAAATCATGAAGGTATGAATTTCTTCCTGTAGCAGCTTGTTTGGTTGTTTTTGTTGTTGTTGTTTTTGGAAAATTTTGGTAACCGCACTGACCACAGTCTCTGCTGCTGAATTTGTCATAACTGAGGCTCACTCATGAATGTTTAGTCTTAACAGTGTGGGATTTCCCACTGTGATTTCTGACCACATTCTGAATAGACTTGTTGGTACTGAAGTATCATAAATACACTTCTAGATAAGCTTCTAGTCTCTCCGACATCACCACTCTCTCCAGGGTCAGCATGACACAGGCATAAGGCACCCTGAAACAGACCTGTATATCCTTCCCCTTGCTAGCCCCAATTCTACTTAGGATCACCAAAGTATTTAGGATGGAAAACAATCTATTTTTAGAACAATCATGCAGTCACTCAGGATATTATTTATATTTAAATTAAAAACAGATTTTAGGCCTTCAGCTAGCCCAAGGAACTGGTGTTATTTAAGGAGGAGAAAATGTTTGTAATGATCTAAGCAATTATTTGAACCTGGCATTATGCACTGCAAGGAAACAGCAGAACCCTGCAATGGCTTCTCCTTTTAAAAGGTTAGGGGAAAAAAAAGGGGGTCAAATGTGCTGTTCATTTATTCAAAAGTGGCTACCAGGACATGGTTTAGAGAAGTCACACACTCTTCTTGGCTGAGCAATAGTTAAGGATTGCTTGGGCTGAGTCAAATGCCCAGTGGTGCTTGTTTGGAACATTTTCCTTTGAGTCACTTTGTTTGAAATGTAATAAATGGCTGGTGGATCTGTTGTTAGAGTCTCTGTAGTTGTTGCCTGGAATATTATTCCAAGATGTTTACTCCATAGAGGTGTCTCATGAGTGGTACCTCTTACTCATATCTGTCATATTTTTAAGAAGGGTAATTTGAACTTTCTCTGGTTTTTCTTTACTCACATCTAGCAGATGTTCAGACAAGCAGAGGTGTTTCCTTCCGTCACACTGTCACTGCATATGTCTCCAAGGGACATTCAGAGCCAGATTTAAATGCAAATGAAGTGAATTGAAATAAAAATTCAAGGCAACTATATTTAGAATAAATATGTATATATATTTCCAGTTTGATCAAAGACTATGTGAGAAAGTGAAGGGAATCTAAATTTCTGCTGATTGCTCACAGAAAGGGGTTAGTGAGACCTTCTAACATAGGAAATGCTGTCATTATAGGCAATTAGTAAAGGGCCTTGACATGAGAATCCCTTTCATTCCCAAAATCCCAGATACACAAGGTATTGTAGTGTGACTTTTCTTTTTATGAAAAAGCCTGGGACATAGCTAAGGCAAAGAAGGTTAATCTGATTTATAACCAGGTAGATCTATATGTAGTCATCTACCTGTGGTCCTTCAATAATCAATGTATACCTGCCACAAACTCTGTGCATCTGGAAACTAACAGGGAATTAGAAGGAATATGGTGATGATGTGTTCCACCTAAAACCTAGGAGCGCCGTGTGATAGACAAATCCTGTGGTGATGGTGAGCTGGGGCTCGTGCTGGTACAGTGTCCGTTTGAGCTGAGGAAGAGAAGAGTTCCAGCAGCATGGGAGGCATCAAGCCCCAGGACCTCTTTGACATCTGCAGAGGCAGGAATTGTCCTTAATCAGCTGGTTTCTTAAAGACACAGTTTCTTAAAAACCCAGATATCTCCTGTGGAAGATTATCTTTGCATGCCTTACTGCTTGCATGCCTTACTGCCTTCTGGATGGACTAGGAATTAAAGAACTGTTTGTTGTAGTCATAGCAAGCAATATTTATTTCTAACCTTCAGAGTGAGATTAGATTCACAACCTCTTCAAGGTGTAAGTCTTAGATCTCATTGCTGGTTTTGGTCTTGAATCTGGTCTTAGATCTGTTATTGGAAAGATGATTAATTGACTGCAGAGGTGTTCAGGAGGCTCTGAGGAGGAAAAAATATTGTATTGCTATCCATCATGGCAAAAAAAAGGACTTGATTTTTTTGTTTTCTTAAAAAGCTGTTTAACTTCATTCTTGCAAAGACCCCTAGTTATAAAATAATGAAGGAGAATGTGATCAAGGCTCTGCTACTGAAAGACAGATGCAGATGCTGAGCAATGGTACCATTGCGATTTTGGAAGAATGTATGCTACACCGACGAAAAGGCCAGATAGGAGGCTGTTTCCACAATAGGATATGGTTAGACTGATTTGGATTAAGTGGTCACCAAAATAACTCGTGCTATCTCCATTCCTGACGTCTCCTGATTTCTCCAGGTTTCACCTGGAGATTATTTCATTTTTATTTTGCATATTGAATGAAGTCATCTTATAATGTCTGCTTTTAGAGAAGCTTGGATTTGTACTTCATACCAGGACATGTGCTTTGATTAACTATCCTTTTCAGATAGTAAAGTATTGGGGAAATAATTAGTATATTTTTAGTGAAAATGATGCATTCCTCTAAATTTCTTAAAAGGATTTGTTTTTATTGTGTCTTTTAAAGTGCTATTTCTCCTTTACCCCACTTATTAGCACCTGGTGGTGGTGGTTCATGTGGTGGTTCACGTTATTTAAAGCACTGTGACAACTTTTGCAGATGTGACAGAGCTCAATATCTCACTTACCCAGAGTTAAAATGTGTGTCAGAGTTACAATGTGGGATTGATACAGGACATCAGCTGGTTTAGCTGGTCATTGATCTTCTGTTGTTCATTCCTGGGCCTGCAAAGTTATTAGCTGCCTGGGTTACAAGAGGTCATGAGTTAGTGTTGGTTTACGTGGGAAGTCTAGAGAGAACAAGCAGAAGGGTCCTCATGTTCCTCTGTTCCTGCCTTGTGGGGAAAAAGAAAATGGAAAGCATCAGTAATTGGGTGTGGAAGCCCTGACAGGATGGGGACACATGGGTCCCCTGGCAGTACTGCAGGTTATATGATGAGGGGGTGCGTATGACTGAAATGGTCTTGTGTTTCCCAGACTACTTAAAGGTTGATCGTTTCCATTTCCCATGATCAGTGTCTCTCTGCTTCCCCGTCACCCCCCACACACATATTTTTTTTTAGATCAGGCAATTAAACAAAGAGCAGAAAACTCATGTACCATCAACTGTATTTGAGTAAAATCCGTAACTGTAACAGGAAGCATTTGTGATTTCATCTGGCAAAGTATAAAAGCAGGTTGTAGAAATGGTGTTTAAAACAGTGACATTTAATTGGTAGCTGCCAGAGAAGGACACACACAAACTTTGTTTAAGAATAAACTGATTTTCAACATGAAGGAATCTGGAGATGTTTTGACATATTTACATTATGTAATGGAAGTATTAAATAGGAAGTGAGAAGTCAAACTTTTTCTTAAAAAAAAGTTTTTGTTTACATACCCAGGCAAAAGTTAAGACTACAGTAATGCCCCACTTTTCCTTTCCACAGTTTTGTCCCATGCCTGTGTTGTTTACATTCCAGATAATTTGAGCTAGCTGATGGTTGAAGTCAATTACCTCATAGTGGTTTTTTTTCTAAAAGGAAAGGTATAATTATAAATTACAGATTTATTAATGAAATCTCTGAAGCTTCCTAGAGAAAGATGAAAAGATGTGTCCTACATATGCTGCAGGATTTTTATTAGCTTACGTATTTTACCAGAAAATGCCAGAAAATGTGGGACGCATCCCTGAAAACATAATTTTGACATTCTGAAAAAGCATGCAATGGAGATAACAGCACTGGGATTGACTGAGCTGTACTCAAGACAGAGCTTGGGGTGTTAGAAAGGGAGGAAGGTAACTCCCCTTCATCTTTATGTTCCTCCACTTTAACTGGTGCTTAAAAGGATACAGGGTTCAGTTTGGGAGACTTCTAGAGCAGCTTAAAAGCTTTACTAAATTATTTTGGCACAAGCAATCTTTCAAATTAGTCTCTTCACTGATGATGTAAGTGGTTCACACACTTTAACTCCCTTCGTCTGTTTCCAGGACCCACTGTTGTCTCCAGGTCATTTCATCTGGGTGACATATTTAGGAGGTTTTCTATATTGGTTATATATTTGGGAAGATCTTGGCACTCTTTAGAGCAACCACTGTCCGTTTTGTCCCTCAGAGATAAGAAGTGCAAAGGGATTTTTTTCTGGTATATTATTCAAGGAACTGTCAGGGTCTGATATGCTAATTCCAAAAAAAAAAAAAAAAAAAAAAGCTACAGTAGAGAGAACAATAGAAGCTTACTTACATTTCTTGTTCAGCTGTATCTCACAAATATCTCCATAATTTATCTATGAGATTTATCTATCAGATGAAAAATAAACATAATAAAAAAAAAAAAAAGAGGGAAAATAAAAGTCTTTGGATAATATTATTAAAAGCCAGTAGATATTTTTCAGTATTTACTATGGAGGGGAGGATTTGGGAAGAACACATGAAAGCTAAAGTAGAATTATGGATTTAGTCTTAGCAACAGTGCAAGAAGTATGAAGCTTGAAAATCCTGCTCTTTATTCAGAGGAAGAGGATCTTTCCGTAGTCCAATTAAATATCACTGTTATTCTAAGGATTGAGAATATCCTGAGAATGTCAACAGAGTATAAACCTGAAGTTACAGCATTACACACACTTATTCAAAATTAATATGGGGGTACCCTTTGAGGTTTAGATTTCAAATCCTTCTTTCTATTTTTTTCTAAAAGAAGATGGAAAATTGCATGGCACTTAGAACAACTAAGAAGTCAGCTTCTTTTTTTTTTTCCAGTTTTCCATGCAAATAAAAATAAGCAGCATATAAGATAAGATTTAGATGAACATACCTTAACTACACAAAGTTAATTTTTGCATAGTGAATAACACCAATAGATGTATATAAAACAATCTCCTTAACTTTTCTCAGTTTGTATTCTGAGGATTATTGGGCAAAGAGCCCATGACCTTTTTTTTTTAAGAGAAGTGCTGATGTCCACAGAATTATTATGAAGAAAATCTGTGTAGGAATAGTCAATTTCAGGGAAATGGAATGACAGAATCATAGCATAGTTTGGAAGGACTCCCCAGAGGTTATCTATTTCCACCTCCTCTCTGGCATGTCTTTGGACAGCCTCGTGATAAAAATATCATTTCCTAATATTTAACTGGAATTTTCCAGGGTCCAATTTGTGCTTTTTGCTTATTATCTTCCAAGAAAAGTGTGACTCTTTGCAAAAAGAGTTGCAAAAAGCGGTAAGTTCACCCCTCCTCCTTTCCTTCTCCAGGCTGCAGAGACCCAGCTGTGCACCCACAGCTCCTCTTTATATGCCATGTGCTATAGCCCCATGACCAGCTTGGCAATGCTCCACTTCACCAGGATGTCAATATCCTTCTGTTACTGGAGAGTCCAAGTAGGACACAGTACTCCAGATGCAATTTCATAAATGCTGAGTAGAAGGGGAGGATCACTTCTCTGGACCTGCTGACTATACTCCTACTAATAAAGCCCAGGATGTGGTTGGCCTTCTCTGCTGCAATGGCACACTGCTCAATCGTGTTCAACCTGTTGTCCACTTGGACCCCTCCCGCCGTTGCTCTTCTACAGAACTACTTTCTAGAATCAGCCTATATCATTTAACTACATCATTTAATAGGATTATTGCATCGCAGAGGCAAGACCTTTTACTTGCTCTTGTTGAATCTCCACTCCATTTATCCAGCCCATATCTCACCAATTTGATGATAAGGAGATAATGCCAAAGATCTTGTTAAAATCAAGGTATTCAACATGCGCTGCCCTCCCCTTGTCCACAACACCACATCAAAGAATACAATAAGGTTGATAAGATATGCTTTTCCCGTGATTGATAAATCCATACTGACCACTCACAGTCTCCTTCTTGTCCTTCATCTGCTTAAAAATGGCTTCTAAGAGGATTTGTTTCAGCATCTGCCCAGGGACTAAGGTTAATTTGATCAGCATGTTGCATTGATTCTCCTTGTCACCTTTCTTGGAGATGAGTGCAATATCTGATTTTTACCTCTCCCTAGAAAACTCCCTTGACTGTCTAAGCTTTCAAAGACAAGGTACATGATCCTTAAGAAGACACTGCCCAGCACCTTCAGCACCCTTACACACATCCCATCTCATCCCATGGACTTCTGTAATGTCCAGATGGGTAAACTGATCCCTACTTCTGCTGTGGACACTCCCACACACATCTCTAGGAGGCTCAGGGATCTGAAGGCCTCAGGACAAGCCATACATGTGAAAACTGAGATTAAGAGAAAGGTATTGAGTGCCTCATGTTTTTCTCTGTTGCTTGTGACTAGGTCCCATGCCTGTGATGGGTCTATACTCTCCTGAGCCTTTCTTTTTCTACCAGTGAACTTAACAGAAACCTTTCTCCCTGTCCTTTGCCTCCCTGGCTAGCCTTAACTCCAAGTAAACTTTGGCTTTCCTGACTGCTCATCTATTTGTACAGACAATGCACTTGCAATCTTACCATTTTTACCATCTATCATTTTTGCCATTTACATTTCAAGTTCAGTTAAACTATACTAAGTAACAAGGAAAAAAAAAAAAAAAGAAGAGCCTGCTGTGATTCAGTTAGCTAGAGGATGGCTTCATGGCTGCCTGGTACTGGTCAAAAATTACCTCTATCAGTTTTAGTCCCTCCCTTTTACAGCTGCTGGAATTCAATCTCTTCATCAGTCCAGCTACTTAGAGGGCTTTTCTCTGAGTGTTTGGTTGCAAGGAGCAATGTGTAGCTGTTGAGAGTGTTTTAGTTTACATAAGGTGCTGTGTAAATGGGGATGTTCAGGTTTGGCCCCTGAACAACTTGTATAAAACCCAAAGTGGGCACAAGTATACAGAGGCTGATCACCTCTAGAATAATCCATCTTCTGTCCTGCAGTCCATTCTAGTGGCCTTTGCAATCCAGTCCTCAGTCTGTCAAACAAAGAGGTTTTCCGCACAGTGGTGGAAGTCCAGCTTTGAAACAGCTCAGTAAAGCTGTAACAGCAAGGGAGAGGGATTGACATGCTCTCTCTGAGGGGGTGAGCCGCTTAAGAGAACAAGGAACTGGCTTGGAATAGCAGATGAAAGGATATTACGATGTGTCAGTAAGGTAAAGGAGACCCCAGGCAGCTCTGACTTAGACTCAGCTGTTAATCAAAAATTCTGGGGGAAATCCAAGCCTCCAGAGCTTTAACAGAAATAGAAAAGACTGTTTCATATTATAGAAGCACATAAAGCTGTGCTAAAGGGGAAATCCAACCGGAAAAGGGTTTTTCTCCCTATCCAGCTTGTTGTTCATGCAAGAGCAGTAAAAAGGAATAGTGCTGTGCACCATTCTGGAGTAGTGCACATATTAACCTGTAAGTATAGATAAAAAAAAAAAAAAATCATGAATATTCTGCTTAAAAATCTCCTTTACATAATAGTCATTTTTCAGTGGCTTACTACCATTTCTACTCAGACTTTATTGCCACTCAAGAGCCCTCTATATCCATAGGTTTCAGTCAAACCACATACAAGATAATATAAAGATTCTCTTTGACTTTAATGGGCTTTGAATTAAACATATACAATAAAATGACATCTGTAATACATATTCTTTTTTTTTTTTTTTTTTTTTTTTTTTTCCCCTTAAGGCTTCAGATCACCATTCCACCATCTGGGAACCTTCCCCGTTTTGGTGTTACCCACTTGCTAAAAGTTTTTGAACAGATGATATATGTTTTCAAACAGATTAAAAAGTGTAAGCTTCAGGTCACTTACTGAGTTAATTGAGATTCTTTGGCAAACCAGAACAACGAATAATTCATTCCAGACCATAATGCAATGCTGAGAGACTGGCACAACCTGTGTAGCAAGGGTAAATTAGGTCTTTATAGTCTAAGGGAGCAGCAATAACTATTCCATGGAGCAGAGAAAGAAAATGTGGCATCATCGTTATCTCTCAAATGCCAGCTGTAGTTCATCTCTTCAGCCGTGCAATAAAAATGGTCTGTTGCTGAGTCAATGCACCTGACTCAAGACAATTGAAATGATTTCCTTAGCATCAACATTGTGTCATTTTGGTCTTTCATCCTTTTTATTCAGCACTTCAAGAACTCTGAGAATAGAAAACCATCACTTTCATCCACAGAAGTCTGGCATTTTACAGCATTTTTCTTTCAGAGAAGTAGCAAACACTGTCCCCTTACATAATAATCAGTGGTAGTAAAAGTGGAAAAGAAGGAAGTTGAACTACTTGAACAAGCTCGGGCAGAATTTAACAGGTTGAAAGTGACCATCAAAACATAAAATGTTTACTTAGAGAATATGATGGGGAGGCTGAGAGTGCTAGCATTAGAAACTGGGAAAGGGGGGAAAAAAAGGGAATGCAGAATGAGACACACAGAACGAGTATTTTCCTAGAACAAAAGAATGAAGAACTTAAGGCTGAGGAGAACTTAATAACTCTTGGAAGGAAATTTTGAAGCTGTTCTCTCCCGTTGTTAATATTATGATCTGTATGCTGTATATTTTTTGGTGAAGAGAGAGTAGTTTGTCCTAAAGGCATTTTTTTTCTGATCCAGTGATTATCACAAATCTCAAGAGGCTTACTGGATGGAAAATGTGTTCATTACCAGTCCTAAAATGTTTAATCCTTAATTTTCCATTTAGAGTCTCTAAGGCAGCCCTCAGGCCAGACCAAAAAAAGATAGGAAGCATTATTTACCGCAAACAATTGAAATCCCAGCTGGTAGTCTGGCACTTTCTCTAATGCACTCTTCATGTCTCCAAGCCAGTCATCTATCTGCTGCTTGAGCTAGGCATGAACAGCATCCAGAATTCTATGCTGTATTTTTGCACTGATTTTTAGGAAGACTCCAACACACACTCCATTTCTTTTCTTTGTTTTTACTTTTGCTTTGTTCTATTTTCCACATCCAGATTCAGAGCTTAGATGTCACTGTAGTTGTCTTACTCACAATGAATCCTCACACTTTAGAATAATAAGATCTTCGAGTTAGAATATTTAAGAGCAAAATTGTGCCTGCAGTTAAGGAGACAGCATGAAAACCTGGCCCTTAGTCATCACTACACAGGGATTTGCACAGAAGGTCAAGCCAGAATTTTAAAAAGCTTCTTCAAGACGTAGATTTTCCAGGTTTTCTGTTACCAAAACGTCATACTGCTTTTTAAAGAAGGTCTCTGCTACTCCCACACCAGTTTCTTCTGCAGCAACCTACAGGGAAGTAGTAACACAGTGTTTATGGTGACCTCCATTTTGTGCTAAGAGTTTAATGTCATGAGTTCTGTCTTATGAATGCCAAGGTGGGCTTGAAGAGGAGTCTCATAACTGCACAATCTCAAATCAGGTGGAAATTTGAATCTTCAGATGAAATTATATTCTGGGAGACAAAACTCACTCCTCCCCATATCCTCCAGTCTTTGAAGAGGTTTGGATCTGACATTTCTGGCTCAAATGCTAATATAACAGTGGCTTCAATGTTAGGACAAATGGGAAGAAGACAGGCAACATGGACATAAATAGAACTACTAATTAGAAAAAGTGGTGAGAAAATATGCAAAATAACATCCAACAGTGAAAGAGATGGTTCTATATCTGTTTAATCTCTCTAAATCCCTGCTTCTGAAAAGTTCTCTAGTAAAAAAAAATCCTTTGTACATAGGAAGAATCTTGTCCTCCTGTTCCTTTGTTCCTTTGTACATTGTTTTACCTATCTGCTTGGATCACTCTTACTAGCATAGCTATTTAACCCTTCACCTGCCATTTTTTTTTAACTTCAGAGAAACCTACAAGTTAAGGAAGACCGCTATCATCTCTTACAAATGGGAATACCATAAATTTGGGAAAAATTAAACCACAAACATAATGTCAGAGTAGAAGTCTGTGTTAGGGAAAGGAATCAGTCTCCCAGATCTATACAAATGTTTGGATGATGCTAGTCTTTATCGCTGCATATTTTCCATATGGTAGACACAATATTTGCTCTAAGAGGAAAAAGTGACATGGTTGCAGTTCTTCTATTTCCAGGGCCACTTAACAGCATTCAATCATTTTAATATTCATTATACATTACCTGTTTTTTATTAAAGAAGTGAACTTAGCAAAAGTCAACAGATCACTGAGCAGCACATCTCCATTTTCACTTACTCTTCTGAGTACTTCTTCACATTCCTAATTGCTGCCTTTCCATTAAAGTTCATAATCAAATTATCTACTTAATCAACACTCCACAAAATGAGGCACTGGTATGACTTCTGTTACATTTAGTGATAAATGAAACAGACACATTGCCACTCCCATTTAGAGTTGCTTTTCCTTCTCACAGTTCGCGTACTGTGTAGTCCTGAGAGCAAGTCAGGAAATTCCCTAATGGAAAATTATGGAGTAACAAGTTAAAAGATAAAATTTTCTGACTTTAAGTCGTTAGAGGCTTGTTTTTACACCTTGAGGACCGAGAATCTTCATTAAGTCTTAATACCTTGTCCTTTCATTTTTTCACTCTTCACTAAAGACTTGTCCTCAATAACATACTGTAATTGTACTTGGCTCTCCATGGAGCTATTTGAGAATATGAAATTTGCATTTCATATTCCATTTATGTCTTCTTGTCCCTGTATTCTCAGAAAAGATAATCATTATTCTTGCCCATTCAATTTTAGACAGTGTACACCTGTGCCTGCACTATCTTTACTGAGACCAGCCTCACCTTTCTTCAATCTCTTGTCACTTAAAAGCCTGTTATGGGTTTAATCACATTCATTACCTTTTTTCGGATTTAAGCTCAAACATTAAAGAGCCAAGGGCTCCATAATTCCCTCCGTGTTCTGGCAACCAGGCACATGAGTATTAGGGAGCTGTCAAATGCAGTAGCCAACAAGGATACATATGCAGCACATACACACACATATACATGTACACTCACAGCTGGCCACAGAGATCAACACTGACAGAAATATGCATTACTCGCACAAACCTTCTGCTCCCTTTGGTAGCCGACTCCTCCAGGTGCCTTTACCATCAGAGACACTTACACAGACTTGACTCCTAGGCCACTTGACGTATTTGCTGGCTAGTCCAGCTTGATATTCACTAGCAATCACATACTGCCAAGTGGCACTCTCACTCACTCCTATTACTGTCACCAGAAATATATGAGTCCCAGATCTGTAGTCCCAGCTCCAGATACTGACACCTCGACCTCCATACACACACACACACACACACACACACAGAATAGAGACACCCTCAGAAAAAGAATTTAAGAAGTCAGGACTGACTGTGCTCATAAGGTTCATCATAGCATGGCTCCTAAATTATATATTCCAATGTCCCATGTCTCTAAGTGAATTGTTGGGATTCTCCCACTTTCTGTTGTGCCTCATGTGGAGATGAGTCTGCATGAGCTGAGTACTCCCTGGTGATGGGTCTGGGAGTAGCTGGGGCAACGGGTTTGTGTTCCCCAAACTTTTGTTTCACTTGGCTCCTGTGAGTGTGTGGAAACAAGATCCTTAACACATAATGATAAAAACAAAACAACTTATTAGTGTTACCATTTTAAAGCAGCTAGCAGCCCAAACAAATGGTCTAATATATGAGTTGCTAATATGATTTTAGATCCTGCTTCATGTCCCAAATAACTTTATCTCTTTGCCTAGTGAGATGGAGACCATTACACTGGACATATCTAAACTACTGATATCTTGTCCCTGAAGAAGGCATTTTCAGACAGACACTGCACTGCAAATCTTCTGATATTTCTCTCCTAAACCCAAATGATCATTTCAGTCAAGGCATTATCCAAAGTGTTATTCCATGGCTTTCAAAGCATTAATCACTACATATAGCTAGGTCAGGGTTAATTGTGTGCAGTCCTTGTAACTTCATTCATTTCTTTGGTGCCTGTGCTACTTCAAGGTCAAAGATATAGGTCTAAATTCTTATCCTAACAACCCTGCACAACCATCTCACAGAGAAAACCCATATTAGTGTACGCTTTTGTTTTATCCCCATCTTGACACGTTAACATTGCTGGAAATAAGAGACTATTCTTCACCTGATGATAGTTAAATATCTGAACATCCTTGGACTGAGATGTAGCTTTTATAATTCCTGGATATAAAAAATGATAGTTAAAATAGGGAATAATTTTCAACATATGCCCACATTTTAATGACTTTCATGTTACTTCAGCTTTAACTTTTTTTCCCTTCCCTGTTTTTGTTTTTCTAAAAGATGTAATTCATATAGAACTCAAGTGACTTTTTGTTTATTGGGATAATATTTGCTGTAAATGTTACACACATTTCTGGTTTATTCAACTGCTTTTAGAGAAGTAGGTGATATATTCTAGTGTTCCTGGCATGTTACATAAGTTTCAGATCTGAGCATAAATACTCAATTTTGCAAAATCCCAAATACATGGTACTGTGTTTACTGTGCAATAGCATAATCCATAGCTGTACAACCCATGAACACCAGAAAAGCATTAATGTTTACCATACGTTGCTGATACATCAATTAATTAACTTCATTAGAGTTGGCCCCTCAAACGATTGTGAGTGCGTCCTTGTACAGAATGTTCCATGCCACATTTGGTGAGGGAGGCCAGCCAGAGGAACTCGGTGTTTATTTTTGAACCAATGTAAAAGTAGACCAGGCGCAGACACCTCCTGCTGCAGACTAGACCTGACAAAGAGGTCATCTTTGTTGCACATGGCTGAGGAATCACATCCCCTGCCGAAGATCAAGGCTATATTTAGAAACAGGCTAAAAACTATTCATTCTTGAAATTGTTTTAATTTCCATCCGAGGAGTCAAACTGCATGACTAAAGAGAGATTTTTTAATGCAGTAGGCTGCAGGGTCAGTGTGAGCTGTGAGTGCTTAAAAAAAAAAACTGAGGAATTTCTTCTCTGTGACAGTGGCAGAGTTTTGTCCTGGCAATGCCAATGGCAGAGTGGCACAGCTAATCACTTTAGGCTGAAAAAGAGTCATTACTCAAGAGGAGCTCATAATGTTCATTTAAATTTTACTTGAGTAGATACGATTACAAGAAATTGCACAAAATTTTAACAGATATTGTGCTGCCCTGTTTATAGAATAGTATAATTTTACTGAGTCCATATTTCTACTGTAAATGAAAACTTTAGGGCTTGGGTGGCAGGGAGGTGGATGAAAGGAAATGTTTAAACTTCACGGTATTTAACAGAATAATTTTAATGCACATTAAAACCTCCTTTTGGTCTACCACAGAGAGAGTGAGTATAAGCAATCCAGCAACCCTCCTGCCCTAAGTATTCTACATCTCTAAGTCTGCAGACTGCACTTCAGTATGGAGACATGGAAATATACAGCCAGTTTGCCATAACAAGAGAACTGAGATTTTTGCATGTTTCTAAAGCCAGGTAGCATAATTATGATCTAGTCTAACTGTTACTCAGAGTAAGCACCCACATAGTATCTTACCCAGATATTCCTACCCCCATCCTAGAGCTGCAACTGGCTGATTCTATGAGTCTAAATCTACATTTGATTTCAAGAGTCCAGCTGATAGAGAAAGCGCATGTTTGCTCACACCTAATTCAGATTATGACTAACTGTGATTTCCGATCGCTGTCTTCCTTATATTTTGTACGTTTATTAGATTAGAATACTATCAATATTCAGAAATTATTTTCATCCCCATCTAAACCAGTCTCACACTGTGAGCCATGTATGTGCAGTATCAGGTCTTTTTTTTTAGCTCTTTGAACACTTTTCATTTTTTTAACAGTATTTTGAAGGTGTAGATATCAGACTGGATAGTGACATCATGAATGCTTTGATTGGTCCCAGATACAGGGATAATATTCATGTTCTTTTTCTACTCGATATTTGTAGCCTAACATTATGTCTATCATGACAGTCAAAACATCTCACCAAATGCTTACAAGTGACTATTAACAATAATCTGCAGTGTTTTTTTAAGAGCTGATGCTCTGCAGAATCCACTTTCTCATTTTATAGTCTTGGTGTTCATTTCTTCAGAAGTTTTAAGTCCATTTCACCATGAGATCTTCAACAATTTGGATCCAGTTTAATATGACTTCTCCCTGACAACACATGAGTTCCGATATCTTTTAATATTATTTTTAAATACTACTAGTAAAATATTATTTTACTACCTATCACTTACCACTATCGCTTACCATATACCCTTTGAGATCCTTGATAAAGATACTGAGTAGCATTCAACCAGGAAAAAAAAAGCCTATGGCATGACAGTAGAAACAGCTCTTTGTGATGAAGCTCTTTGGATATGTTTATTTGCTCTAATCTCTTAGCCTTTGATAAATTTAACATGAGCTAGAACTGATGGTCATTTTTCTACCATTACTTATTTCTTCTTCCTTTTGGAATGCCACACAGGACTACATCAAATGCTTCACATAGTGCTGAAAATGCTATCTCAAAATAACTTAATCTTTGTGTCTTTATCTGACAAATTTGTAGACTTGAAAAGAAAGGAAATAAAAATAACAATAAAAAACAAGATTTTAACATGGCACATATTTCATCTTCATATGAAATGTGTATATATGTGATATATGTATATATCATCTTGATATGAAGTGTGTATATATGAAGTTATGCACATCACATCCTTGTGATTTACACAAGGATAAGCAAGGGCCTCAAACGTCTACCTTATGAGGAAAGACTGAGGGAGCTGTTCAGCCTAAAGAAGAGAAGGCTGATGGGAGACCTGATCAGTGTCTATAAATACCTCAAGGGAGGGAGCGAGGAGGATAGGGTCGGACTCTTTTCAGTGGTGGTTACCAGCAGGGCTAAAGGAAATGGCCACAAACTGAAGCATCAAAAGTTCCACAGGAACTTAAGGGAAAATTTTTTAACAGTGAGGGTGACAGAGCCCTGGAACAGGTGGCCAAGGCAGGTGGTGAAGTATCCTTCTCTGGAGGTCTTCAAAACCCACTTAGACACAATCTCATGTAACATGCTCTAGGTGACCCTGCATATTCAGGAGAGTGGGACTAGAGGATCTCTGAAGGTCCCTTCCAACCTTAAGGATTCTATGATTCTACGATATTGCAGTTTCTTCTTTATGGATAATGTCCCATAGCCTAAGGTCAATGCCAGCCTCATCCTTTTATTTTTGCCCCAATTGACTTCTTAACTAATATCAATGGTTGTTTTCTTTCAGTCTTATACAATTTTCTGATGTCCTAATCTTTCTTAAAAGCAACATAAACATGGTTTAGGATCTCAGTGGCCAATTGTTTTAATGTTTTTGGTTACAAATTATCTATTCTTGTAGATAAAAATGCATTTAAGTTTAATAGATGCTGGTAAGTGTCTAAAAAAATAGTATATATTTTATTTTCACTGAAAAGGATGAGCACATAAGCCTGTTGCTTTCCTAATGAAAAAATGTAGATGTGTATAAGACATTAGGCATTTACCAACTCTTTTTAGCATTGGAATGTTTCAGTTTAATTTCTGGCACTGCAGAGCAAGTAATTGAGTGCTGCTTGTTCTAAATGAGACAAGGGAAAAAGAAGTGTCCTCATATAATTGCATCAGTGTTACACTGAATTAGCAGCTGGTGGATGGGAGCTGAAAGACAGGAACAAGAGACAGAAGATGTAAGTTGAGATTGAAGTACACTGAAAAGATGTATAGTCTTCTTAAAACACTGAGAAGTATAAGAGAATGAATAGTAGATCAGAATCTGAAGTAGCCCAGACCAGGTTACACTACCAAAGTCAGGGGAAGTTGTTCCTCAGCTGCAAGATGTAATCACTTTATGACCATAATTGGACATCACTGGCACTATTAGGTTGACCTAATTAAAAATAAGATTCTAGACAATCTATATCATCATCTACTATTTTAAACAGGATTCCACTCTTGGGCTTTCCCAGTGACCTGAGTGCACATCTTGCATGGCCATAAGCAAAATCTGAAGTTGGAGAATGTCTTGGGGTCAACAACTTGACCACTGAGTAAATCAGAGATAGTTGTTGGCTCCCAATGCTACTTACATGCAAGAAGCTGCACCAGTTCACCTAAGCAGTTAATAAAGGAGGTAAAAAAAATTGTAGGCAAAGTGAAAAAAATGACAGAAATATAAAGAGGTGAGAGAGGAGAGCAGGGCTATTACAATATAAACAACTGATAGCAAAGAACCATGTAATTATTTTACAGTTGCCAGATTACCACTACTGTGAATAATCTGTGATTTTTTTTTCAATTATTCCTGGAAATGAAACTAGAAGAATCAAGGTTTTCCTTAGCATATTTCTAAAGGAGTTTCCTCAATAATTACTTTAACTTTCTGGCTCTACAAAAGTATACATGCTTTTAAAGCAGGAATGAGACTGCTAGTGTGAGAGGGTATAAATGAGGTTTTCATGCTGCAGTAGCTAGACTTTTGCTTTGTAGGTACTTTTTTAGAGCCGTTACTTACTTTATCTATGTATGCATTGCTTATTCTTTAGCTACATATGATCATGTGTATTGCATGGACATCAGAGCATGGTTCATGCACTATGTATACTCAAGCTTATAGCCTGATTATCTTGCATCACTTGTGTATCAGTATAATGCTGATATTTTGACTGCTTAGCAGATTGAGGTGCTTTTTGGCTGGAGAAGATTTCCTCCTGAGCCAGCATCTGTGCTCTCCAGGCACTGTGTCAGGGAGTGTGCCCTGCTGAGGTCCTCTAGCCACATAGAGGGACCTACAGTTCACAACCTACTGCCTGTTCTAGCAAGATAGTGCAGACATGCTGCTTACCTCTAGAGAGTGAATCTTCTCTGCTTGCAATAAAGTGCCTTTCAGCATGGATTCTGATTAGACTTCATGTTTATCAATCATCTCCTTTATTGTTTAACTGATGGTCTTCTTCAGGTGACTCTGAAGAAGAAATTCAAATGGACAATTCAAGAGATTATATTTTTATCAAGAAATTTAGCTTTGCATACATCCAAGATGGTCTTTCTGATTAGGAAAATGTTTGTCTCCTGCATAATTTAAAGTTTTTAGAACTAGTTCTTCTATTAATTTTTTTTTCACAATTCTTAGGCAATATATGTGGATGAATATCTGAGCCAATCAGGGAAAGGAATAAGCAGGTTCCTTAACTCTTCTACCTACGTGTCTTAGGAAATGCTTTGTAAGTGGCATATACATCAAAAAAAATCATGTTTGTGTTTTCTCTCATCTGACTTTAGTCATCAAAGTTATGTGTCTGCTCTAAGCTGATCTATACTTAACGGATGGAGACAGAAGCTGCTAGAGAAAGTCATCGTATTTGTTTTAGAAACCTATCTCAGGAACACTGAATCAGCATCTGGAATGCCTTCCCTCCTTTGATAAGAGAGATCACAGAGAAAAAATGCCTCATTGTTATGTATCCAACAAATTAGATGATTCTTACCCAGCGTGACTGTTGTGAGTGAACCTGTATGCTATGCATTTCTGTCTTTTTCATAACTTTGATACCAACCTTTCTTTCATTGCATTGGCCCAAATCATTCACAACCACACAAGACATTGACAGTTGCAGTTGACTACTTCTGTTGTTTGGAAGGTGTGACAATTATATTCCCAAAATAAAGGAGACAGTATTTATAAGCCAGAACACAAAAGGGAAATCCACTTTCCTTGAAAAGCTTGGCTTCTGTCTGAGTTGCCTCTTGTCACAGTTATATAAAAGCCCCACTTTATTTTTCCACTTCCTCAGTCAGAAGAGCTTTGGAGAAAATTCACAGTAGCCGTACCAAACATATTGATCTGGGCTCCCAATGAGTCTCAAAATGCAAACCAAAATTTTATTTCTAACATAAGATTTATTTTGCAGACAGAAAATGCTTTTGATAGTAGCCAAGAATTCAGGACATTGAAGTTCATTTCCTTGCTCTGCCACAGACTTCCTATATGACTTTGGGAAAGTCATTTATTCCCTCTATTCATTGGTGGTAAAATCTCCTGGATGTTAGCAAGGATAAGCAGATTGACAGGGATAATTTGACATCAAAGCCCATATATCTGCCCCAAAAAAGGTAGGCATGTTTAATGAAAAGCTCCTTCTATATGCAGTTATTTGATTTATGACATTCTGTGCCACCTCTTTCCTTTTTCTTGGGCTAGAAGCTAACAACTCATGAATTGAGGCTGATTTCAACAGCCTGAGGATAAAATAGAAAGAGGCTGTCTCCTAAGACATAGAAAGTCCAAGGCACAATAAGATCTGATTAGTTTTTTATACTAAAAAGATCCTAGTGGCTATGACCTCAAAGATCCTAGTGGCTATGACCTCGAATCTGGTCAGTTCTAATGAAATGATCCTGTATCTTTCACTCTCTCACCTCATGCATGAGGTGCACTCATTTGGTGTTTGAACCAGTTTTAGGAGACTTGAATCTTTCACACCAAAGAGCTTTCCATCCCTGGCAGTGATTAAATAGCATGTATATGTGGCATTTAGGGACATAAGTTAGCAGGCGTGGTATTGAAGGTCTTATGGTTGGACTCAATGATCGTAAAGGTCTTTTCCAACCATAATTATTCTATGAATCTATGACTGTATGAGATTGTTTTCCTCCCAATTAAAAGTCAGAGATGGGGGATCGTAAGGGCAAGACCCAAAACAACCTGAGTCTATATGGAAAAGATATTCTATGATCACCTTTGAATGTATCAAGAGTAATAAAGTAAGTAAGAGTAAAAAAATTAATAAAATTAATCTTCTCTCAAGAAAATATGCAGAAATGATGATTGATGAAGTCAGTTTGTCTCCCTAATATAGACATCACAGAGTGGCAGAAAAGTCCTCAGCTGGCAAAAGGAAAGGCCTGAGACATTTTATTGTCTTTTTATATGCTTAGATTTGTTGACTTACTCCTGTAACTTGTTAGTAGGCATGGGAGAAAAGAGCTGAATACAATAAGACTGACCTTCCCATAACTTCCAGTGAATACAAACCCTCCTCTCTGAGTTTTGGTTGACTGTTTGCCCTCCTACTTCAATTTCCCACGCCTCTGTACTTCCAGGCTATGCTTGTGACCAGAAGCCAAAATGCCATGAGAAAAAGCTCTTCCTGTGATAATTATAACACTGCCAAGCATAAGGCCTACAAACCACATGGGAAAGCTTTTTCACATACAAATTACTACCCAAAAATATTCCAAAAGTTTGGAATAAGAATCCAATCTTTAAACATTAATACAAACCAAATTTCTCAAATATTTCAGTCAGCCCTTTATTATCTGTGCTATATTGCACAGAGTTGAGATAAACTAATCAAGCTCCTTCAAACAGATTTTACGTGGGTTATTCCTACATTAGATACACTAAGTATCAAGCTAAATCCTATTTCTACTAGTATTATTTCTATAGTAATGTCAAATTTTTCTTACCATAGAAAACTGTCTTTCAAGTGTCTTTCAATTTTGTTTAACAGCTTAAGACAATCTACCAAGGGCCTGGGCTTCAACAGTGGCCATGGACGGATACCAAGGTGGGATCAAGTTATACCACACTTCCCCCAGGCAATCTCCCAATCTCTGGTTGTTTCCAACCTCTGATATTTCCTGAATCTGTTGTACTTTGTCCAGCTAGTAATGGAGCTCTCTTCCATATGCTTGTCCAGTCTCTTTTTGAAATAATGAAATTTGTGCCCTTTTGAGCTCTTTGCATCAGCAATTATCTTGAACATCGACTTCTACAAATCTACCACATGTGAGGTGAGTGCTGATACAGAAAGCAATACAAGTTTCCAAAACCGACTACAGTGCTTTTCGTAAACGTCCTGCCTACTCTCGAGGCTTCCTATACTTTTCCAATCAGATTAAAACATGTGAGCATTTAGGAGTAGATCTAAAAAAGAGTCACTTTAAAGAATATATCTAATTTTGTTAATTAGAGATATCTAATTGTATATATATGTATTTCTTTAAATGAAATTATATATATATATAATTATATATACCTTAATTTCTTTTAAAGAAATAGTTAATATTACTGCTGCTACTAGTGCATCTGTTACAGTAGAGTTTAGCACTCCCAAGGAGAAAAAGAAAAAAAAAAAAAGAAAAAGAAAAGAACTCAGGAGCTTGAGGTTGTCAAGGCTCTATGATAAGCTGTTTTCAAGATGATAGCTAATTAACGCTTTGTTATGGCAGTTTCAGAAATAAATTTGGTAGCAGTTCTTTAGTGGTTCTGTTTTGAAATTTATATAGCTGGTTTAAGCAAGAGTAGAGTAAGACGTTCTCAGTATCTATCCCAAACCAGTGAATTAATCATCAAATGAACCAAAGAACATGATTAATTTCATGACATTCTTGTCCAAGTACAAGATCTATTTATTAAGAGCAGAAGGATAGAAAATCCCTAAATTATTTTATTATTATCTGTTCTTTGTTGGAGGACTATTGTATAATGCTATCTGAGAGGACTTTTTCACCATTACCTATCATATAATGACATCATCTTTCTAGATGATGTAGATCATCTACAGACTTTTTAAAGACCTAGGAAATGTATGCTTAACCACAAGTATCCCTAATTTGTGCATTGGTTACATAAGTATAAAAGATTTCTCTCCCACACAGAAATCCACTTGAACTTGTCATTGTTGCACAAGTTCCCAGTTTTAGGCACTTTGTAGCAGTGCAAGATGCTGAGTGACTTGGGGAAGATGCTCAGAGCATTTGTGAGATGCTCATTTTTTTGCTACTGATGACTCACAGAATGATTGAGGTTGAAAAGGAGAACTAGAGATCATAAAATCATAAAATCATTGTGTTTGAAAAAAATCTTCAAGATCATGTAGTCCAACCCCCTGTTCAAGCAGGGTAACTTAGAGTATATTGTGCAGGATTGTATCTAGGCAGGTTTTAAATATCTTCACAGAAGGAGAAATAGGAGGAGGAGGGTCCACCCTCTTGACATCCTGCCTTCAGATATCTGTACATACTGGTAAGATCCCCTCTAAGTCTTCTCTTGGCTGAACAGTTCTAGCTCTATCAGACTTTCCTCACAGGAGAGGTGCTCCAGTCCTCTAATTGTCTTTGTAGCCCTATGCTGACCTCTCGGCTGTAGCTCCATGTCCCTTTCATACTGGAGGGCCCAGAATTGGATACAGTACACCAGATGTTGCCTCACCATGGCTGAGTAGAGAGAGAGGATCAACTCCCTTCACCTACTGGCAACACTTTTCCTAAAGCACTCCAAGATCCTATTGACTTTCTTGGCCACAGGGCACATTACTGGCTCATGGTTAACTTGTTGCCCACCAAGACTTCCCGGTCCTTGGTGACGGTACCATCTGTCCCTTCTTCCTGGCCATTAACGAACAAGTTGAACGGTGTTGAACTCAATGTTGACCCTTGGTCAACACCACTAGCTACAGGCCTCTGTCAAAGGTCATAACCTTTGAGCTCTGCTATTTAACTAGTTCTCAATCCACCTCACTGTCCACTCATCTAATCCCTAGTTCCTGATATGGATGTTACAGGAGACAGTGTCAAAAGCCTTGCAGAATTTAAGGTAAACAAAATCCACTGCTCTCCCCTCATCTATCCAGCTAGTCATTCTGTCAGAGAAGGCTATCATATTGGTTAACATTGGGAGATGAGAAAATCTTCTTAGAGATCACCTGTTGAGAGATGACATCTAGGATGAGCTCTTCCATCACTTTTCCAGGGAAGGAGGTGAGACTAAGTGATTTGTAGTTTCCTGGGTTCACCTTTCCACTCTCTCCTTCCTTTTCCACTCCAAGTACTTTTACCAGAAGGAATCTAGCTTTAGGATCCTGAAGGTTTTAGACTACTTGCACCTGTGTTGATTTTATTTTCTTTTCCTTCTTCTCTGTCATCATGCATCCCCTCCTTCCTGAAAACTGTTTCTTGGGAACCAAACTGTTCCCAAGAACACTCCTGCTGTATTCTTTCAGCAATCCATTCTTTTCAAGTCAGCCTTTTCAAATTTTGCCATACTTTACATGTCTTGTATGCACTATTCATATTACTGAACACTTTTCAGTTTGCTGTGAACCTTCTGTAGGGAAAACATATGGCCTATTTGGTATTCAGAGTACCTTTAAACACTTTCACCCTTCTCTTTCCCTTCTTACCACTACCATCTTCTGTCATATTTTGGTGTGTAGGTGTATGACAATAGGGAGGCAGTGCCATTATCACCCATAGTGGCCATAAGAAGAACAGAATTTATATAAAAAATAATTGATTAGTTGTTACTGAACTTAGTGTTTTTTCATGAAGAGTTTATGCAGTTGTATTCAACATGAATGCAACATCTGAAAGAAGACAAGAAAGCTTATCCAGTTAAATGCATGTTGTCATGCAGCCAATCTACCATGGTCAGCCCACCTAACTGTGACCTTTAAAGACTAGGAGTCACACACTAAGACACCTTTCTTTTTATAGGGAGAGTAAATTATCTTTTCCAACAACACTTTTGCTTTTCAGAAGAGTTTACTGTCAAGGTTTTTTATTCACAGTTTGTAAGTGAAAGAAACAAAAATATTTGGTGCAAAGAGAAGGATGAGGCCTACATTGACTTTTGTCATTTCAATAGTTATAGGGGAAGCATGCTGCATTTCTGAGATGCTGTGAGAATGAAGCAACCTCTTCATTCAGACTCTCTAGGTTGCTGAATGAGATAGTGCTTTTATTAGTGAATGTTTATGATTTTTGTGTTAAAATATCTTACCTATGAAATATTACCCAAAGGCAGGCTGAAATGATGGTTGAGAATCCAATAAGAAGGGAAGGGTGCCACCTGCTGAATGGCTAACCCTATTCCTTGATGTTTTCTGAAGGTCAAATATCAATCTAATCCGCTGTGCCACACTGCTCTGAAAATTATCCTTGCATGATGCCGAACATGTGACAAATACAAAAAATCTCATTATTTCTAATAACCATGCTCAACAAAGGGCAGGAAAGAAGGGCAGATGAATAGGAAAGTCTCAAGATTTACGTCTGTTCAAATGGATAGATTTAAGAGTTTTCTTTCGGCTCCTTCTGTAGTTGACATTATTTTTGTTGTGGACTGTTGGAGAATTTGGAGTTCAACAGGGACTGTTTGCTTCTGTGTTTGTCAGGGGCAGCCCTCTAGAATCCCAGGCCCTAGGGACACACGAAGAGAGCCAGAGAGAGGAAGGCTTGCCCTGGGTAGAGGAAGAGTGGGTCAGAGAGCATCTAGGGAGCCTCGACACCCACAAATCCATKGKCCCTGATGGGATGCACCCCAGAGTGTTGCAGGAACTGGCAGATGTCCTAGCCGAGCCGCTCGCCATCATCTTTGGAAGGTCCTGGAGAACGGGGGAGGTGCCGGAGGACTGGAAGAAAGCCAACATCATTCCGGTCTTCAAAAAAGGCAAGAAGGAGGACCCGAGTAACTACAGGCCGGTGAGCCTCACCTCCATCCCTGGGAAAGTGATGGAGCAGCTCATCCTGGCTGCTCTCTCCAGACACATGGAGGAGAAGAAGGTGCTCAGGAGTAGCCAGCATGGATTCACCAAGGGGAAATCCTGCTTGACTAACCTGATCACCTTCTACGAAGGAATATCTAGCTGGATAGATGAGGGCAGAGCGGTAGATGTGGTCTATCTGGATTTGAGCAAGGCTTTTGACACTGTCCCTTACAGCATCCTCCTGGGCAAGCTCCAAAGGTGTGGGATAGATGTGTGGACGGTGAGGTGGATTAGGAATTGGCTCGATGGCAGGGTGCAGAGAGTGGTTGTCAATGGTGCGGAGTCCAGCTGGAGGCCTGTACTTAGTGGTGTCCCCCAGGGGTCAGTTCTCGGTCCGGTCCTGTTCAACTTATTCATTAACGGCCTGGATGAAGGGCTGGAGTGCTCCCTCAGCAAGTTTGCCGACGATACCAAACTGGGTGGAGTAGCTGATAGCCCTGAGGGCTATGCTGCCATCCAGAGGGACCTGGACAGACTGGAGGACAGGGCGGCGAGAAACCTCGTGAGGTTCAACAGGGGCAAGTGCAGGGTCCTGCACTTGGGGAGGAATAACCCTGGACACCAGTACAGATTAGGGGTGGACCTGCTGGAGAGCAGTCCYGCAGAGAGGGACCTGGGTGTCATGGTGGACGACAAGTTGACCATGAGGCAGCAGTGTGCCCTGGTGGCCAAGAAGGCCAACGGGATCCTGGGGTGCATTAAGAAGAGCGTCTCCAGCAGGTCGAGGGAAGTGATCATCCCCCTCTACTCAGCCCTGGTGAGGCCCCATCTGGAGTACTGCGTCCAGTTCTGGGCTCCCCAGTACAAGAGGGATGTGGAGCTGCTGGAGAGAGTCCAGCGCAGGGCTACCAGGATGATCAGAGGCCTGGAACATCTGCCATATGAGCAAAGGCTGAGAGGGCTGGGCCTGTTCAGCCTGGAGAAGAGGAGGCTGAGGGGGGACCTGATCAGCGTGTATAAATACCTCAAGGGAGGCAGTGAGGAGGAGGAGGGGGGCGGCCTCTTCTCAGTGGTGGACAGTGAGACAGTGATAGGACTAGAGGAAATGACTTCGAACTGAAGCATCAGAAGTTCCACAGGAACTTAAAGAAGCATTTCTTTACTGTGAGGGTGACAAAGCACTGGAACAGGTTGCCCAGAGAGGTTGTGGAGTCTCCTTCTTTGGAGATCTTTAAAACCCGCTTGGATGCAGCCCTGTGCCACGTGCTCTAGGTGACCCTGAGTGAGCAGGGGGGTTGGACTTGATGACCTCTAAGGTCCCTTCCAACCTTCGGCATTCTATGATTCTATGATTCTATGATTCTATGATTCTATGATTCTATGACTAAGGAGTGTGGGATAAGGTAGAAATGTTAATTGCTGTTGCAATGACAGGTCTTTCCTATTTTTTGTTTTTGTCTTTTTTTTTTTTTTGGCACTGCTTGTGGCATTTTTTTAATCTACTTACAAAAATAGCTGGTGCTGAGAGATGTATTTATCCATATAATGAATACATGGTTTATGCTGCTGACATATTATATATTCATACATTTTAGGTAAGTGATGCAGCTTTTTTTTTCTTAACATTAGTGGGATTTCCAGGATCAAAAATCTGTGTCTCCAAGGGTTTCTGATGATGACCACAGACACTAAAGAAGGCTGCATATCTGAAAATTCTTTTGGCTGTATGCCTTTTAACTTAAGGTTAGTAAGAGCTCCGTTTGGAGTATACAATTCAATTAATAACTGATGTTAGTAAGCCACTCTCTGTGACTTAAACTTCATTCTCAATGTGTGCTCAGTTTTGCCTGTTCTGTCTATTGAGCAATTCTCAGTGTTACAAAAAGAGTCAGCCACCATCATGTCTGATTTTCTGGAACTGTAGGAGTTTTTTGTGCGTTTAGAGCTTAATAAGGCAGAGAGCTTAGCAAAATTAGATGATGTAGTATGGCATAGGGCATAGAGCATAGGGCATGGCGCTCGGAAGATCTCGCGATGTCACGGGATTTAGGAGCATAATTAATTTATGCAGTTTACTGATAACCCCATGCCATACAAAGTGAAAAGTAGAAATTAGTCTCCCGATTGGGCAGTAGGTGAGTTTCCGCATTTCAGCTGGGGTATATAGGCAGACTGAACTGCGCAATAAACGCCATTTGCTGCACCCTCATATTGGTGTCTGTGCTCTATGGCCCTGGGGTGAGGACAACCCCAGGTCAGTCCAGCTAGCGGACAAGGCTTGCCAACCCCCATTGGCAACATGGAACAATTATCTGGACTGATAAATTTTTTTTTTTTCCAAAAATGAAAGTTAACCCAGCAAAAGAGTATTAAATAACCATCTGCTTCCCTATTGTGATTATTTGCTGGACTGTAAACTTAAGGTACCAGAAATCTCTTGAGAGCTAGGTGCTGATATGGTCAGTTAGGTAGCTTGTATGTGTTTTGCAGGGCTCATTTAAAGGTAACTACCTCTTTTAAAACACTCCACACTCTTTTAAGGACTCAACAGCCAAAGTTGGCAGCAAAAGGAGGAAAACTGTAACACTTTGTTGTAAATGGCAAAGCACATCCTAACCTGGAGTAACATGAAGAAAGAAGAAAAATCTTTCTCCATCTAAGAAGAAAAAAACCTATGCTTCAATGTTATGAATAGCTTTGGTAGAATTTAGCATGCATAGAGTAGTTAAAAAAGGGGGATGCTTTACTTCTCTGAGTTGTCAAGTCTGTTTGGAGACGCTGTTAAGAAGGTATCATTCTAAATTACTTGGCAACTGCCAAAAGTATTCTTGAATAATTTGGACTGGCGTCTTTTAGAGTGTTTCATTCTGTGTAGGTAAGCATAGAAAAATAAATGAAAAGCTTAACAGTGATACCACAGAGTATATCTCCAAACCCACATCAGAGGAGAGAAAGAACTGCTAAGGTGGGAAAAAAATCCACTATGGATGTTGCTGACTGTGATTTTTTGTCATGTGTTTGAATGGCTTAGAGCTGTAGAACAAGGCTGCAGTTGTCAGAGTACGAAGTCCTGCTGCTTCAGAGGTGTCAAATTATTACTCCTCAGCTGTAAGAGACAGGGCTTTAGTGCCAGGAGCCTGTAGGCTTTGGCCCTTGCCTTATCCACAACTGGCATGTGTCCTCTTTTGTTCCAAAGATTAAATTTTAATTTAAAGAGGACTACGTTGTTGACCTTACTATTATGGAAGAAGTAGAAACTATCATCTGAATGGAATCACATAATCAGAAGACTGTCCATGAGGTAAAGAATTTGTCATCTCTAGACTAGCAGACTACCAGAGTTATCTCTGAACTCCAGTTTAGATGAGCACAACTGAAGGTTTCTTCCATTTAATGGCTGGGAATACCATATTGCCTATGAAAAGTTTTTTTGTTTATTTCAAATGTTTCTACATGGTGCTATTCGTTGGGTAAAAATGAATATGAGGCATAAACTCATGTACCTCTTCAGCCATCAACTACAAAATTACCCTTATCCATGCAGGTCATCAGTAAAAAGTGCAGAAACTGGAGATGGCATATCCCTGTTTTGTCAGTTCTGTAGGTGAGAAGAGGGCTTAGTTTTCCATTTCAGCAAGATGTACATTCAAATCAAAGTCCATTTCTCAGCTTAAAACACCAACATTGTCAAAACTGATGATAAAAGGAGGATTTCTATACTGAATGTCGTCTTTCCTGACTTGATCCCTGAGGGTATCTGGCAGTCTAGCAGTAACATCATTAATGATGCCTACTGAAATTGTTCCCAGTATTCCTCCAAAATCCACAGGCATATGAACCTCTGATGAAAAGTGAGTTTGCCTACTGTTGAAATACCTTTACCTTGGAATCTGAGCAACTTAGCTCATTGCCTAACCTTGCCTAAAATCAGTAAGGGGCAAAAAAACAGTGTTTTGTGCATGAAATCTATTTATTATCACTAAGAGAAGCTTTTATGAACCTTCCTTTTCTAAAACTAAGTCTAGAGATCTCTCAAAAGCTCCCTAATTGACTGGCAGATTTAAGTACTGCTTACTCTGACTGGGCTTTCAACATAAAGAACTTCCCCAAGAGGGGTTTTCTCCAAGAGCTTTGACTGGATTCTCTCTGCAGCCAAGAAATTTGGAGATACCACAGAAATAAGGAGTTTGAGTTTTTGGCTAAGATTCAGACCAATTCTTTTATTAACCAAAATAATTTATTCATTCCTAGTAACAATAAAACAAGCTGGCTTTTTTTTTAAATTTAATCCAAGGGCCAACAGGCAGCAGTTACTTTCTGTAACCTCTGCCATTCAGACCTCTGTGGCACATATCCCACTTTTAGAAGTTGCTTTGTCACAGCAGCTGCAGAAAGGGAAATGGAATTCTCCATTGTAATGCATTGGTTTTATTGTAGGGAAGGCAAATTATTTTAAGATTCCTTTGAGGTAGGTCTGCTAGAGACATGAAGCTAATATCATTTTACTGCAGCAAAATTTTTGAGACTGTTGTCCAGGTTTTACTCAATGTGCTCTGTTTCAGCTCTTACTGTCCTAGTATTGTTTTAGTGGGACAATATTCCAGGAATTAAGGTAAGGGAAATTTTACTATTTGACTTTTTTTTCTTTTTTTTTTTTTAAACTGAGAGTTTTGCCTTCCTGGACTTGTCTTTGTGAGTACTTTGTGAGTACTGCGGACTTTTTTCTCATTGTTTATTGTGTGTCCCCCCTCTAGTCTCTATCTTTAATAAGATTTGGGCTTGAAAACAGGTGTTTAGGCCATTTTTCCTACTTCAAAACTAAAGATCCCAGTTCCTGACAACCATGAATTAATTCCTCCTCACTCGTGAAATTCTTGGCAGCTTTTCTTCATCTGTCCCAGTCTGAAAACCAGCCAAGGGGAGCCCAATTTTCCTCATTGTTGGAATTCCTTGAATAGAAGACAGACAAACACATTTGTAAAGAAAGAAAAATTTTCACATCCTGCCCTTCTCTTACAGAGTGCCTTTGCCAGCACCATGTTATGCTCAGAATAAACCATAAATCCAGAGAATAAGTTTTTTTTAGATGATAACCTTGTTTTGTATTTTCTCAGAAACACTTCGTTATTTCGGAAACTGGAGTTAGTAATGTGGATAATAGTCGAAACAGTTTTTTCACTTGAAGTTACACAGAGCAAACCTTCTACAGCTCCAAGTGATAGACTTATGGCTACTAAAGGGACATTAATAAATAAAACAACATAGAAAGGGTAAAACTTAGTAAAAATTACATCTTCCACTGTCTAACCGTGAGTTTAATATGAGTCAATACTGTTTTCACAGCTTGGTTCATAGTTTGACCATGGTGGTGGTCCATTAAGAAAAGATATAAATAATTAACATGTTCCTCTAGATTGCAAAAAGAAGGTCTGCTTTGTGTCATGCCATGGCTCTGTGGCCAGGAAATGATTCCCGTTGCACTGTGCACTGTGAACAAGAATATCTAGCTATGCAGCTACAAGCTGACTCTTTTGTCTATAAAAATGATTAATTTAGGAAAACTTGAAAGAAATTCTTCATAGGGTTCACTGCCAAGATTTTTTTTTTTAATATACACAACTAACAAAATACAGCTCTGAACCAAAATGCTTCTGAATTCATTATTCACATTTGGCCAGTTCTGACTTGAAGTATGCATCTTGCTGCCAGACTGAATTGGCTAGTAGTTGAGCAAAGGAATGGGTCATTTTAAAAAAAATGATTCTGTTTCTCAAGAGCAATTATGCTGAAAGTGGGAGTTGGGGAGGTTGAGAATGATGGTTCCAGGAATAATCTACATGTCTCCAAATGTATAAATAAAACTGTGAGGCTCCATTCTAACGATTGCAGAATGAGAGTGGTTTTCCTAGGAAAACATGTTAGAAATCTCTCCCAAAGTGTATACCTGAAGAGCTGACTTCAGTTCTCCAAGCATCCACTTCAAAATAAAAGATTTCTTTGAAGAAATAGGTGCAAATTCCATCGGGCTTGTCTCAGCCTCTCATCTAAGAGCGACACAGAAAATGAAATTTTAAAAATGATCCATTTATGTGGCTACAGAGCTTGACATATTATATATGCTTTTATGAAGTATAGAGAACAAAGTTCATTAGGAATCTACACCAGGAGAAAAAATTTTGGCCATCATTATTTTGCATGGTGTCTAAGTCAAGAATCAGCTAGTATAGATAATTCATCATATTTGCTTCCTACTCAAACCAGAACTCTTGCATTTCAATATCAAAGTAATTGCTTTATTGGTTGTAATTAGATTAAGGAACATGTTTCTCTGGGAACCTTATAACTCTTGCAATAAGAATATAATTCCTATATGTGAATACTCAAGCAACCTGATGTAAAACTAACTTGAGATGTGTAACATCTGATGCCTATTGAGAGCAAAGCAGAATGGCTGGTTTCATTTCATAGCCATGCAAACTCAATTTAAAGAGTTATCTTAAGGCATGCCATAGATGAGTTCCAGGAGACACATGTGGGAGAGCATTCTTTGGCTGGAGAGGAGGTTATTTTGCATTAAGAGACATAGGCTATTATATTTCAATGCTATTAACACTGAAATGCTAATATCATGAAACACCTACTCTGAGGCTAAAGGCAAATGAATGCAAGCAAATGCTCAGACTTGATATAATTTTTGTCACTAAAACTAGAATTTACCAAAGCAGAAGAGCAAGAGAGCATTGTTAGTGTAAGTCCCAGGCATTGATCTTGCACTGAACAGAATGTGGATAGAGTTTTAGGTTCATACAGGGCAGGACAGTGGTCTAATTCAACATATGTTCTTACATGTTCAGAGTCAAACAAGACGAGAACAGGAAGGGACAGATCTGTGTTCATCAGAGCACATTAAATTAGCCAGGATGACCATACAAAAAGCTATCTCACTTTCTCTTATAGAGATTTTTGTTCTTTTTTTTTGTGTCTGCATAGGTCTGACTGAGGACACTAAACTCATATAAGATAGTATGACATTAATAAGGTAAGATAAAACATACTGTGATAAGGTAATAACTATCCATTAATCATATACATAAACCAAGCAAGTTCAAACTATACATTAACCTTGAAAAGCAACCAAACATATTATTACAGAAATGCCTAAAAAAGTCTCCAAACAGCTCTGTGCTGAGATTACACCATTCAATGACAATATCAGGATTAAAACACTGTAAAGATTGTTTTCAAGATTTGATTAAACTGATACTTAACAGGATACTTAACTTTTGCCTATCCTTGTATAACCTCACAGTGTCAATACAAGACGGAATGAGATTTCTTTGAGTGTCTCAGTTGTATTTCCATATTTTCAATTTCTATTAAATTTTTAATAAGTCTTAAATATGGCTTCCTAGGTTTTTAATGCTTGTTTTGAGGATAACTACAGCACACCTCATTAGCAGGGTAAAGATGAAAGAAATGGGAAATAAACAAAGGGAGAGCAGAGTACATAAAATGTCTGGAAACAGATCACGAGACCTGAAGCTGGATGCAGGGGAAAAGGGAGAATAGGAGTGGAAGCAAGATGGAAATGAAGCATCTGATTCAGGGAACAAGGCAGGACTAATCTCACAGACACATGAAACTAAGAATGATATTAAACAGTAAATGTCAAGAGTGAGTTTTACCTGCATTAAATTTTTCTTTTCAATAAATGATGCTTCCATGTGATTTATCTTCAGGAATAAAATCTTCATTTCTACTTACATCCATCATTCCTCATCACAGGAATGCATCACATTGATGACTTGGAAAGCATCACACCTTCCAAGGAAGAAGGCTTGTTGTTGAATGGTTACTGCAGGTCAACTAGAGCTTTGCATAGAAGAAGAACTCTGTACACTGGCCTAATTAAAACTTTTGTGATACAACAGCTAAAGCTTATTATATTGTTAAAGAAGTTGTTTTTGTTTTTGTTTTTGGAGTTTAACTAAGAACTCCCAGCACTTTTCCCATTGTCTTTTAAACTCTGAAAGGAAAACTGGGCCAATGCCTATGTTGTAAAAAGTAAACCTGAAGAAATGAACCTTGGATATTTAGAAAAAGAATATTGAAGGAATGCAGACAATTTCTTAGTGCTATGTAGACCTTCCTCTTTTTTCACCTCAAATCATTCAGATTTGACTTAGATGTCAAATCAAAATTGAAAATAACCAATTTTTAAGAGATTTTAAGAGCCCATGATGTTCTATAAACTTCAGCCACAAGTCTGAAATATGAACATTAAAAGCCTATTTATCCTCACTGTGGCATACATAATGCGTTAATTGCATTATGTAAAGTCTATAAGACCAATCAATCTATATTGAGAAACATGGAGAGCTCTGACTCAGATTATTCAGAGGTCTTGAGGTCTTATACTGCTGTGGAAATCTGTGACACAGTTTGAAAGACTGTTAAATGTTACCAACCATTTGCACTCAGTGGCACTTTCTCTTAAGAAAAAAAGGAGCAGAAGAAAATTCCGTTGAGCAGTATAAATGGCACAAGGCATTATGTTTCTGTATCCTTCCATGTTTCTATAGCACTTTGCTGATTCCTTTCAGAGTGAAGGCTTTCTTACAGCAATAAAAATAGTATTGCTGCTTATACTACTATTGCTACCAATAAACACAGGAGAATTATATTGTGGGCTGCATCAGCTAGGTGTTCAACTCCAACCTTTTAATATTCATGTGTGTACTTTAGGCTTTTTAATGTTCCTAACTTTTTGTTTGTTTGTTTAAAGAAACTGAAATTTTGGCAAGCAATTTATTGGACTCCAGTATTAAACAGTAAATTTTCCGCTAACTTGGTCTCTCAATTCTTTCTGATTTATTTCTCTGCCTTGTCAAGTAGAGGGATAGAAGAAGTGATGGAAACCACAATTTGGATCCATGAGAATCCAAGCAAATAACAGCAATGCTCCAACTTCTTAAGCATCCTGGTTGGTAGCAAACCTCTTACAGATCTGCCATATCTGGGAAAGAGAGTTGTGAATTTTACAGTGAAGTGTACGCAGTATGTTTTCTACTTTGGATTCTGCCTGTTCCTTTGCCAATCACCCTTCTGCGAGCAACACTAAAGAAAAAAAAAAAAAAAGGCAAATTAAACATCTATAGTGCTTGTATCTAGCCCACATCTACAGCTACATCTATTGTTAGGTCCTTCTAGTCTCTAGCATGTTTTTCCTTACATCATTCAGAAGAACAAAAAAAAAACAAAATAACTGGACATAACATCCTTTAATGTTATTCACAATCAGCAGGCTTAAGTATTGAACTGAGAACCATAACTAGAAAATGACCTAAGATTAATTTGATTCTTATATGATTTCCTGCCAGAAAGGAAACATTTTTGTTCCTAGATGCTTCTCATTTTATTGGACTTACTGATAAATTTTAAATAAACAGCAAATGTATAATGCACCATATATATTCATTTTATTTCAAGTAACCAATATACAGCAGAATGGTGTTACAATGATGTGTGATATTTAAGAATCTTTCATAACGGAGGCATTTAAACCATCAGGAATTAACAGATTTTGGTGGAAATAAGAGTTATTTTTAAATAGATTCTTTGGTTTTATATTTAGGAAATAAGAGCAAAAGCAGATAAGGCGGCCAGTGTATCATAATTCCTTAAGATACATATTATTTTAATATGACTTGCTCATGACATTCAAAATTTCAAAAATATGGTTGCAATATTTGGAATCTTAACTCTGCAGGCAACTTTAAAATATTTCAGGCTGAAAGAAATCATAAGTTGTTAAACAACTAAGAATCTGTTTAACAGTAACTTTTCATATCCACATTGACTGCCAAGTTATACTGACCATTACTGTTGATAGATATTAATAGCTTTGAGGTGCTTTCCTCAAAGCTGTCTTGTGACTGTGATTGTAGGCTTTTTTTAATGCAGACAGTCACACTGTAGTGCAAATGTCTTTGACTTTTTTGAGCTTTTACTTTTAAAAATCACACTGAGGATGTTTTACATGCTTTTCATGGTTTTTTTCTTTTTTTTTTTTTTTTCCCAAAAACAAATGATCCACCATTCTGGAAAAGCTGAGTGAAATCACAGTGATTTGGAATGTGAAAAGTCACTGTAGCTTTACAAAAGACATTATTTTACCTTTGAACAATCATATTGTACAGATCACAGTATTCTGCTTCTTTTTAGCAGAAAGTTTTCAAAGGTACAAATTGTTACTATTATGTTCAATATTCTGTAGTAAAAAACTATACAGTCTAAATCCTGACCTTTTATTTTTGTATATTTTTATTGTCTTCCTGTCATATAGTATTTCTTCACAAGAACCTCATTTCTTAATGTATAGCAAGACAGGAATGCACTTCTCACTTACTTTAGTATGAAAACAATGTTAAACCAAGCAGAGAAGCAGCTGTTTTCTCTGGTGTGATGTATTCAAGAGAGGTTGGCTCCTAGTACTGAACACTGACATTATATGTAATCATTGACAAGATATGAAGAACTTGATATCTCTGACCCACTGCAAATGGGTTTGGTAAACCCATAATAACTTTGGTACCAAATAAGTTTGGTAAATCTTAGAATTGACCACCAGTATATGCATATTTTTGATTTGGTTATGGTAAGCATCTCAGAATCACAGAATCACAGAATATTCAAGGTTGGAAGGGACCTCTAGAGATCATCTAGTCCAACCTTCCCACTCAAGCAGGCACACCCTGAGAATGTGGCACAGGGTGGCATCCAGGCGGGTTTTGAAGACCTCCAGAGAAGGAGACTCTACAACCTCCCTGGGCAGCCTGTTCCACTGCTCTGTCACCCTCACAAGAAAGAAGTTCCTCCTCACCTGGAGACGGAACTTCCTGTACTCCAGCTTGTGGCCATTACCCCTCGTCCTATCACTGGCCACCAGTGAAAACAGCCTGTCCCCTTCCTCCCTGCATTCTCCCTTCCTGAACTTATACATGTTAATCATATGCCCTCTGAGCCTTCTCTTCTCCAGAGAAAACAGGCCCAGCTCACTCAGCCTCTCCTCGTATGAGAGATGTTCATTCCCTTAATCATCCTAGTTGCTCTTCTCTGGACCCTCTCGAAAAGCTCCACGTCCCTCTTATACTGGGGAGCCCTGAACTGCCCCCAATATTCCAGGTGCGGCCTCCCCAGAGCTGAGTAGAGGGGCAGAATCACCTCCCTTGACCTGCTGGCAACACTCCTCCTGATGCAGGCCAGGATGCCATTGGCCTTCTCGGCCATGAGGGCACACTGCTGACTCATGGTTAACTTAGTGTCAACCAGGACTCCCAGGTCCCTCTCTGTGGAGCTGCTGTCCAGCAGGTTGACCCCTAATCTGTCCTGATGCCTGGGGTTCTTCCTCCCCAGGTGCAGGACCCTGCACTTGTCCTTATTGAACCTCATGAGGTTCCTCTCTGCCCAACTCACCAGCCTGTCCAGGTCCCTCTGGATGGCAGCACAGCCCTCCGGAGTGTCAGCCACTCCACCCAGCTTGGTGTCATCTGCAAACTTGCTCAGGGTGCACTCCGTGCCCTTGTCCAGGTCATTGATGAACAAGTGGAACAGCATCGGGCCCAGTACTGACCCGTGGGGGACACCACTGGGCACAGGCCTCCAACTGGACTCGGCCCCATTTATCACCACCCTCTGAGCTCTAATGATCTGCATATTCAGAACCTCTTGAGTAGAAAATGAAGGTGAAAATGTTATTTCCTTTATAATTCTGTAGTAATGCACCAACTGATACCATGGATTCTCAACACAACTATTTGCTTCTGCATGTTCCACTTACACTTTTAGCCAGAGATGGTACATAAAACTATGTTCCTTGGCATTGCAGTGATCCAGTTCTTACTGGAAAATGGCTGCATTTACACAGAAACTGAAAAAAGATGATTGGTTTTGTTATTGTATACTAAGTTGCTTCTGCTGTTGGTTACTGCTAAACTGGTACTGAAGACTGCTAAAGGGCTAGGGGAAGGTATCAGAGGTTTCTCTGTAAACTGTATCCTGAAATCTTGTATTCTGAAAATGTGTCAAAATGGAATGAATGGTTTGCAGTTCATCAGGAACTATTAACATTCCTCTAAAGGGAGGTGGCCTGCATTCACTACAGCAAAGGTAACTAAAACCTGGTCTGCTTCAGTAGAAATTACACAGACTACAGTGAAGCTTTTCTATTCATATATACAACGTAAAGGTCTAAGCAGCAGTTTTGACATGGATTTCTGAGTTTACTTACTTTTCCAACCAGGATGACTTTTCTGTTGCCCTTATGACCTGCTTGAAAGAAAAAAAAAAAAAAAAAAGTATTACCACCCATTGTTTTACCTCTTTTCCAGTTCCCCACAGGTTGTAGTGCTGTAATGAGCTAGATGTGGGGGACGATAAAGGAATATGCTCCCTAAGCCCGGTAAACAAGTCTGCAGAAAAGCAAAACAACTCCACATCCAGCTGTGCTGAACTTCTCCTCTCCTCTCCTCTCTCAGGGGCTATTTGTCACATGAT
Organism: Nothoprocta perdicaria; assembly: GCF_003342845.1. Taxonomy (NCBI): domain Eukaryota; kingdom Metazoa; phylum Chordata; class Aves; order Tinamiformes; family Tinamidae; genus Nothoprocta; species Nothoprocta perdicaria. Next base: position 1,160,416 of record NW_020454383.1, read on the forward strand.
ACATAATTTTCAGCGTCTTCATACAAGCCTCTTGCTCCATTTTGAACCAAGTTTCCTTAATTTTTGCGTAAACATGATATGGCAGAGCTCCAGCACCAAGGTGCTCTTTAAAAGTAAATATGAACATAAATTTAAAGCTTAAATAAATACAATTTTTCATGAAGAACAAGACTATCATTGTCTGGGTTGGCAAATTTACCTGAAGCTGGTTTTTTGATCCTTAATTGAAAAACTGAGCCTCCAGTGGCCAAAACATACACTGAGATGCTAAATACATTGAGGCATTGGCATCTTCAGGAGCCTGGCAGTGGTTACTCCAGCCATACAAGTTTTTTCTTTTTTTTTTTTTTTCTTTTTTTTTTTTTCTTTCTGAGAGTCTACTTTTGATTTATTTCTGTAATAAAGAGCAACTAGCTGTAGCATCATAATGATTTGAGATTTGTTTCTAGCTAACGGGCCTCTGGTGGCCTCATAAATTTGTTATGGAAGCACATATTAAAGAAAATGGAACCTGTCTGACAGGATACCCGGCATGATTCCAGTAGGTGGAAAACATGCTCCTAACCACCTCCATAAGCAAAACAGCTCCAGCATGTTTCTCCCTCTCTAGAGCTCTAAACTTGCAAATTTTCCAGCACGCTCTGTCTTCTTTACACATCTACAGTAAAGTATGTGGATTCCATAAGTTTTCCTCTGGTAACACCCAGGCGGAGCATCTTGGCTGTCTGGAGACAGCTCTATGGGAGGCTGAAAGGAAGCAAGGGAACATGGAGGTGAGGGAGGGATTAATTGCCCTCCCAAGAAGCAACCAACCTAATGAATAACTTAGAAAGACTCTCCTGCCTGGAACATTAATGCTTAAAAATACTCAACAGAAAATCAACACTGTCTCTCTCTCCTCCAAGAGCAGCAATATCTCATCCCAAGGTTTGCGGATTAGACATACCAGCTCAGAGTTCAGATCCATAAATTTATCTGTTTAAACTATGTATTTTTATGCATCTTGGTTCAGCTGTTTCTGAGAATAAGTTGTACCTCTGAAAAAGAAACTTAAGAAACATATGAAACGGTTATAGTTTACAGTGTGTCTGCACAAATGAGAGCTGCAGGGTCAAGCAAATACAGGCCTACTGAAGTTTCCTTGGACCAAAACATCTCTGGGAGGTATGTCACTTAAATCAGGGCTCTCCTACCCTTTGCACTAGGCCTAGGAGTCTAGCTCCAAAAATATCTTCTTTATTTTTCCCCCCGTTTTCCTTCACTACATTCCTAGCACTCTCACTCTGTTAAAGAAAGACATCACCAGGATGTGAACTAGTGAGATAGGCATAGGATCCTATTGAATGCTTAGCAAGTGCTGCCTAGGCTCTGAGATCTCAGGCAAAGCACATCAACCCAATCGTTCAGTATCTAGCACCTGCAAAGAGGCAACAACACTACTCATTTTTTGTATCACATTTTCCTCACAGAGAATTTCTTAAGACTAATACATAGCAGTGTTAAAAAGAAAATAAAAAAGAAAATAAGAAAGATAAATAGCCATGGTTTTGATCCAATTTCAAGTCCTGAAGAGCTAGTACAAGTATTGTCATGGCCACTGTAAATATCAATTCCATTTGGCATCACATATAAGTACAACACGGAAGACCTCCATCCTTTCCTGTTTTAATCTAATTTCTAAAAGAAATAAACATTTTTCACTCTCTGAATGTTTGTTGTACTGTTCAATTCCTCCTCCACACCGGTAACTTTCAAAACTCATTGACTGTTTAAATCAAATTTAACAGAGTTTAAATTTAAGCAGTCTGGCTCAATGCATTGACAAAGCCAATAGTTAACTAGGGCATGGAGGTAGAAAAACAGCTTGGTTACACTATAGCCCCAGTTCTCTGAGTCTTTCTCCCATCTGTCACCCATGTTGTTGTTACAAAATTTAGCCAAAACTTAATCTAGAAATTTTGAGATGGATATAGCAGTTTTAAACACCAGATTTTTTTTGCCCAGGAAGCTTCCTGACAATAAATAGAAAAAGTCTTTCTGAGAAAACCGATGTATTGTGAGCTCCTTCCTTATCCAACACCAAAAAATGGAGCCATGAGACATAAGTCTGCAGGAAAACAAGTGTGCATTATTTCATCCTGTACAAATCTACCCTTTTATGTCTCAGCTCCCAATTCACGTGTTTGTCTGAAACCTGTTGTCTGTAAATGCTTTATTATTGGTAACCTAATTTAGTCTCTTTCAATGTTTATAGCACCCTGTGAGAAATTTTGAATGCTCTTGAATGTGTTTGATTTCTTATTGTCCTATAAACCTATATCTATAAAAAGCTTAGATAGCAGCTCCCTGTTAGAAAATGAAATATGAACTATGTTGTTTAGTTCTAACTGGATGCATGAGTCACATGACCCTGAGTAGGTCTGTACTGAATGAGTGTTCTGCATTCATTCTGCTTCCTTTCAGCATGCTTGAATTAAGATTTTACTTTTATGAATACTTTCTTACAGCTCCTTAAAATTAATTGAGAACATTCATGACAGTAAAGTGTGTTCAAAGGATATTCATGGGAGGGGAACAAAAAGGGGCAGTAACACACCAAGGAAAAATCACTTTATCTTCACAAATATTACTTATTTCAGGCTACAGTTACCACACTATTTTATTACAATCAAAATGCCTGTATACATACCACTCTACAGCATTAAACAATGATGAGATTCTTGCCCCTAAGATGTTAACAATCTTTGTTATATATATATTTAATAATATAATATGATTTAAAATAGATTTATAATGGAATGTATTTCTCATATTACTGCAAGTTTTTGGTATATGAAGTCATTAATTGTTAGTGCTAATGAGCAGTTCTCTATAGAAGTCCTATTTACAGTCAGCTATTGTGACAAAAAGTATATCATGATCCCAGAATATCTTAAAGTAAATGGTATACTGTAATGAAAGTCCCCTGTATCCCCGAGCAATTGATATACTTCTAAAATAGAAAAAAAACGTTTGGAAGAAAACAACTTCAGGACAGAATGGCTCTGAAATGACCTTTGAAGATGCATTTATTCTATTATAATAGGCAATATTCTATATAGATAAGCACTATAGAAAAAAGAATCATGCCTTCAATATTCAATAAAGACAGAGCTCTTTCTTTGTTTTAGATCATCCTGGCCTGATTCCTTAGTCTATTACAACAGATTGGTTGTGTGAGTCAGGTCTCTTCTGGTTTAAAAGCAATAAAATATATCGTTAAATATATCTCAAATATATATATAACATAAATAATGTATTCAGTTGCACATTTTTAAAAGCCTTACAAATTTACTGATCTACTTTATTGGCCTTTTAGACCATTGAGTCATGTAAAATGGCTTCTGTCTAGGCGAGAACTGAGCCTTAAGAATTTGAGAGATGATCTTTCTTCTTCCTGTAAATAAACTGTGAACTATAAACTATAATTGCATATCATTGATGAAAATATCCCTTGGAAAGCTATACTGTGGATTAGAATGTTGAGAATTTGGGGAACAAGAAGGGCAAGATAATCTCTTTTGACCTAAACAGGGGTTAACTGCAACCAGTTCTTTACACTGTATCCCTACTCATCTCTGTGGAAAAAAAAAGGAGAAATAGATGAAAAGTGTAAGTCCTAATGAACTGCTGATCTTTCCTTGTGTAAAATACTTCATGTGACTACAGAAATGGTAAGCTAAAATACTACGTGTTACTTTCCCATGAGAGTATCAAAGATCAAAATGAAAATTGCATGAGTACTGTTTTAGTTTCTTGAATGTAGTTCCGAGATTTTAACTGTTACTTACTATCTACCTCATGTTTTTCTTGGATTGAAAAATTACTTCAAAACCAACATTTAACATAATTTAAGTGCAAGCATGGACAAAGTAACGCATATTCAATATTTATTCCCAAGCAAATAGGTTCTATTCTCATCTACTTCCTTCTGAAATGAGCTACATTCATTTTCATGCCACCAATTAGCAGCATATAACTTCTCTGTTCTAAACAAAGCTCATCCGAGTATCTAATACTCTTAGTTTACCATTTCAGATTTGATTTCAAAACATGAAACATTTAATTAGAGTTGCCCATGCTGTCAGAAAATGAATAGTGTATTAATATTGCTGCTTTTAAAAGGAAGTCCTGAATCAGTGTCTTTTTGGTGCTTATCTTATGCTTTACAAACTCAGTAGAACTGTATGAAGAATTTGCTGAAATGCATGAAGGGATTGATAGACACTTTAAGACAAGGCTGATCCACCCCTTTTTAATATTAAAGATATAGATTCGGTTTGGCATTTTGGAATTGATATCTGTATTGTGGGCAGGAGAAGGAATGAATTATTTTCACACCTTCCTTCTTGAGGAAGGAGGAAGGAACTCCTTATGATGGAAAAAAAAAAAATAGACAAAAGGTTTTAATATAAAAGATTCTCAGGCAGAGAGGAGAACCTGACCTAGAGTGTAATAACTGCCAGTTAAATTATAGAAAAGCATGATTAAAATCACTTTTCAGAGCTCTTTACAAAGCAGGAGAAAATATAACCTCAGACTGAACACCTAAAATACTCTGCCAGCAGAAGGAAGTGATCCATATATCTAAAAGAAGCCCTGAGATCCCTTTTTTTTTTTTTTTTTTTTAAATTACCAGACTCCTGCCCTATCCAACAGAAAGAAGGAAATTAAATATTAAGAAAAGTTGCCTAAACTGCATTCGCACAAACCTCTTTGTTTCACAAAGTAGTTGTGTTAAAATTCTCCATAAGGCAGAAAATTCACAGTTGAGACTGACATAGAAGCCTTTGAAATGCAATACTGTGTAAAGGGAAGGAAAAGGAAAAAGAAAAGAGGGAGATCTTTAGAATCACAGTGAGCAAGCTGTTGGCCTTGGGAATTTTATGGCTTTTGTTGTCATTGTTTCACAATTCCACTGTTATTTAAATGTAATTTTTTTTTTTCAAAATGAAAGTATTTTTTGTTTTTCCTTTTTTTTATTGTTAGACTTTTCATGTTGATATTAGGAACTGGGGAAAATTGTTTTCCTCTTCATGCTGCCAAGCTAGTAAAGAAGAGGAATTAGGTGATGAATACTGTATACTTGTTGGCAAAATATCTCACGAATATTAAATGAAATTTTACCACTTTTTTTTTCTGTTTTGCTTTAGTAAATAGAGCTCAGTCTGTTCAAATGCACAGATATTAGAAAGTTATACTGTTAGACTGAGCATGGCTACTACCATGCTATCATGCTATACAATCAAATTTCTGTGTCAACTCTCCTAATAAAAAATATTTTGCTATCAAACCACAGAAACCAAAGTGAGTACAATTGTCTATCTTAGGCACTGCAAGCATCATAGGCAACCAAATATTTTTATTAACAGCATGTCAAGGTAGTTAAGGTGAATTATCTGCAACTATACAGCTCTGCTATTGGCAAAACAATCTGCTTCCATGACAACCTGAAATTCATATGATCATTCTCTGTTTTGAAAACATGGGTAATTTAGGTTTTCTCATGCCCAGACACAGTGGATTAAAACCTTTTATGTTTTTTAATTAAATAAAAACTGTGAATACCTTGTGGATTTACATCAGAAATCTTGCATGTTGCTTGCTGTGGCTCAAAAAACTTCCACAGATAGTAAAATTATTATTTTTCATTGTATGAAAATCTGTGGGTTTCCTGTAATTCTGCATAACCAGTAATTTACTTTATTCCAGTCAGGGAATTCCACCCAGGACCCAGTAACAGTGGGTTCACAGAATCACAGAATCACAGAATCACAGAATATTTAAGGTTGGAAGGGACCTCTAGAGATCATCTAGTCCAACCTTCCTGCTCAAGCAGGCACACCCTGAGCATGTGGCACAGGGTGGCATCCAGGCRGGTTTTGAAGACCTCCAGAGAAGGAGACTCTACAACCTCCCTGGGCAGCCTGTTCCACTGCTCTGTCACCCTCACAAGAAAGAAGTTCCTCCTCACCTGGAGACGGAACTTCCTGTACTCCAGCTTGTGGCCATTACCCCTCGTCCTATCGCTGGCCACCAGTGAAAACAGCCTGTCCCCTTCCTCCCTGCATTCTCCCTTCCTGAACTTATACATGTTAATCATATGCCCTCTGAGCCTTCTCTTCTCCAGAAGCTCCACGTCCCTCTTATACTGGGGTGCCCAGAACGGCACACAGTACTCCAGGTGCGGCTTCCCCAGAGCTGAGTAGAGGGGCAGAATCACCTCCCTTGACCTGCTGGCAACACTCCTCCTGATGCAGGCCAGGATGCCATTGGCCTTCTTGGCCATGAGGGCACACTGCTGACTCATGGTTAACTTAGTGTCAACCAGGACTCCCAGGTCCCTCTCCGTGGAGGTGCTTTCCAGCAGGTTGACCCCTAATCTGTCCTGATGCCTCCCCAGGTGCAGGACCCTGCACTTATCCTTATTGAACCTCATGAGGTTCCTCTCTGCCCGACTCACCAGCCTGTCCAGGTCCCTCTGGATGGCAGCACAGCCCTCCGGAGTGTCGGCCACTCCACCCAGCTTGGTGTCATCTGCAAACTTGCTCAGGGTTGTAGGTCAGGTATTCACTACAAAATTCAACCAGGTGCAGTTGGGAAAATATAGGGAAAAGCAGCCTTGGTCACCACATCTGGCAAGAGCATATCAATTCTTTAAGAAAACACATATTTTTCTTTCATAACAGCATGAGGAAATAAAACCAAAAAGAGACAAATGAAGAACTGAGGAAAATGCTAATCCCATCTTGGCAAAATGCATAAGATTTCTGAAGTATTCCTGACAGGGACAAACCTTTTTTGTTTGTTTGTTTTATTACATACAAAAGCACAAAAGCATAGTAATCCAGGAGATAAAGTAATCTTCAAGGATATAGGAGGTAGGAGATGTTAGACCAAATGCCAATTCCACTCTAAAAAAATGCATGGCAGGCATCTTGATTACCCTACTCTGATATCCTGGGTGGGGAGGAAATTCCCTGTCAATTTGCTTGAAGGTAACCAATTTAATTTCATTCAATGAACATGACAAATGGCAGTGTTCTAGAAGAGCACAAGTCTGGCTCTAGTCTGCCAAATGTCAACTGGTTTAAACAATTGGGTACTCGTTATCATGAGGTACTCTCTCCTGGAAATTTTACCCTTAATCTGAGAAATCTATTCCAAAGATTTTTTTTTTGGAAAGGGTCATTTCTGACAAATCTTGCAGAACATTTAAGTTAAAACACTAATTTCTAGGGAAAGAAGAAAGATAAATCTATGACAGAAAATGCTCTTTTCATTTCTGACCACAGTGTCATCTAGTAACTTCATCACAATTTTGAGTATCATATCCCCTCCTCCCTTGTCCTCACTCTACCTACATTATCAAGGCTGAGCAAGCTCACTGTATTCTGATTCAGGTTTCTCTATCTGATAGAGTGGATCTGGCAGACAGGATGCTTTGCCCTAGACTTCAGGTGGCTTGGGAGATTTTCTAGTCTGTCAGTTAAGGTATCATTAAGATTCATGAAATGTCACTAACAAAAAACTGTAAAACTGACAGAGGTGAATCCAGAAACCAATGCACCTGGCCCAGACCAGTGCTGCAGAAAAGGATTTAATCTGAAGATTATAAGGACAGTTTTGTCTGTAAGATGGAAAGTAATTCCATTCTGTTTTTCTTTGCTTTGCTTCTCACTACTACACTTCCTTTAAACTTTATTTTCATCTGACATTTCCCATACAATTATGACCTTGATTTCTTCTTTGTATTCTTTCCTTCCCCTCTGTTGCCTATGAGTTCTCTTTAGTTTATATCTTTATTAGCTCTTTTCATCCTAGCTTGTTTCTCTTCAAATTCGGTTTCTTTGGAATATTTGAAATAACTGTCTTTTGTTGTTGTTGTTGTTCTTTTAGAATGGAGGATTTTATCCATCTATGAGAGCAGGAAACTGTATGCATAACTGACTAAAGTGGAAAATTGTGGTAACTCATGATTTGTTAATTGTACTGTATCTTTTTGCTGTGATTAGCTGCAAGACAACTTAATAACTAATAGTTTTGGATTTTTATCCTAAATTTTTGGTTAACATGGCTTTTTACTGAATCAAAATGGAATTTGTGTGGCTAGACTTTTTACCAGAAAAATCAGTTGGTTTCCTTGAAGGACATGTACCTGCGTTCTCACAGAACGCAGAATGGCGAAAGCCACAGTCTGATGGTAGCTTACAATTAGAAAAAAAAGATTAAGCTGTACTTCCTTGGGGTTGTGTTGTGACAGGTGGTCATGAGCTGGGCGTGAGCACTGCTATACAGACACATGAGCATTGGATGATCCCAGGGTAGATGATGTCTCCTTAGTGACCCATACAGAATATATTATACAATCTGACTTACTCTGCCCCCAAAACAATAAAAATGCTGAGTGACATATTTTTGTTTGAAGTAAGAGCAGCCAGTGTCTAATCTAATCAGTTATAACAGTAAATTAGAGAAAAATGCTATGATATTAATGAATAAAATATTGATGTCATTTTCCACAGCACATGAAGAGCAGAAGAGATATGCAAAATTATCTCATAATTATGTAAATGTGTATTAGGTAAACCACCTCAGAAATGGCAGTCTGTTTTAGCATATTATCCAGAGTTGATTCCTAGAATCTTAAATACAGAGAATGGAAGTTTTTCAAAATCTGCGTGGCTTAAATTTGGAAAAGAAATGTCTAAAATGTAGCAGTAGCTTAACTGTAGGCCTTCATGAGCTTAAAAACAGCTCCTATGGGAATGAAGACTTGACCCTGGCTGTGACCTCCCTGCAAATCTGTCTGGGAGCTTCTGCCCATAGTAAGGCAAGGAAGAGGGTTGACATAAGCTGCTCTATCTTTAAGTTGGCCTTGATTCCATGCAGCAAGCCTTCCAGCAAGGTGGACAATCTTGGAGTTCTTACATCGAGTCGAGTCATTCGGAAGCAGCTGGCTCCCTTCTGTAGCATGACAGTCACATTTGATTTAGTTTCATACAGAAAGAGACAGACTTTTAAATATATATACATATATATTTTTTACACAGGGAGACCCATGAGTAACTGATACCTAAGTCAATACAGAAATTATTCAGATCATACACTTTAGAGGAGGACCTGGTAGACTATTTGAGAGAATATTTTCACACAAACTGCAGGAGACCACAGCTGGTTACTTGCTCCTCTTTAATTTGAGGAATTTTGTCTGACATTGGAGGGTTGATGTTATGTCCAGCCCAAAACAGAACCTGATTTTGAATATGGCTTTCCTAAATACTGTGTTTTTCTATTCATTTACCTATTTTGGCCAGAAATGTTATACCTGACAAAGAACAAAGGAGCATATTCTCCCTCTTTCAAATCCAAGTGAATCTTAAAGCTGCTAGTTATATCATGAAATAGAATTCAAGTTTCATTTTATAATTAAGAATTTATTGTTGTGTATTATAGGAAAAAAAGCTTACCTTTGATGGTACCAATAGACGTTAACTGCCTTGAGCAGCCTCCTCTGAGGCATCCATGAGCATATCTGCAACCCATTACTGCAGGAGCTCTTACCGAGCCTATGCTACAAAGGTGCATGTTTCAGTTCTTGTATGTATGTCTTGCTTACTGAGAGGGCTTCCTTGAAGGAATCTAGATGAATGTTGTCTTTGTCTCTAATCCTGTCCTACTATTTTCATATGGAGAACCTGAATGGACCCTGTCCCTTACACATTTCTTTGCCATGTGCAAGGCTGTCCATGAATCCAGCTCTTGGAACCCTGATCTGCCCACTCTATTCAGATTCTCTGATACTGTGCCCTGATTGGTGAGAGTGCTGTTTCTTCCTGTGCTGGGGTCATCACTAGCTCCTGACATACTGACTTTTACAGAGTGGCCCCATTCTCACTGATCCCTGAAACTGACAGCTCTGAATCTCCTGTTGATTTTAAGCAGCCAAGGCTGAAGTGCACACAGCAGCCTGGTGGAGATCTGCCCGTAACTGGTGAGAAACATGCACCTATGTGCATATTATTTGTGTTTATTTACTAGCTATTTGCTACACAGAGAATTACATTATTCATTGTAATATCATGTAACTAACTTGTGAGCTTGGCCTTTTTAGATCTTACATGTTCTATGACTGTGTCAACATACGATGTCACTCACCTTGTCAGCGGGTGTTTTTAATATATTATTTGAAAAATCTACGAAGTTCCTGCACACCTGGCACACTTTCGGACTTGCAGTTTCCTCATCCTTCAGGTCTTGTAATCATTTATACCCAGTGCAGGACAAGTATAAAATACTATAACCATGACAGTGTGTATTTTAACTTCCCTTTGCAGCAATAGGACTATGGGAGAGCAACAGTCAGCTGAAGATAATAAAATCTTCACTAAGATAAAATAAAATTATACCAGTGCTGGTATAATGCAGACTTTAGGTAGATAACAAAAAATGGGGCTCTTTTTCAGACTCAAAAAAAACAGAACATATGCATCTTTTGCAAATGATTCATCTATTCGTAACACCTGAGCCAGATAGCTCAGGAAAGCTTTCTAAGTACTAAAATTCTCACCTTGTTCTGAATAGATTCAACATGTAGCCTAGGTATTCCCTCACCAGGTTTTGGCTTTGTCAGTAGAAGCGGAATAATACAGTTTAAGCATCTTCAAGCTTAACTGTTCTTGAAGCTTTCTCTGAGGGACTACTTCACTACAACTGCAAGTTTCCTCTTCTTCAGTGACATATTCCCAGTCCTCTTAAATCATGTTTTAAATCAATAAGATCTGTCTGCAAGCATGAGTCAGCAGTAAACACTGTCCCTGTACAATTTTGTGAGCAGCCTAGTGGAGGGTGGCATTCCACAAGGACTCTGCATCTGCACGGTCCCAGAAACTGCCATGCTCTTGGTGGTTCAATCAACTCCCAACAGTATCTGGAATTTATTAGTGCTGTTCTTCATTTGCTGTCTGCTGCTGGGTTGAGAATCTGCCAAAATACCATGAGAGGCAATCTTTATGGATCTTTTCTCATGAGATTTCCTTTTCTTTTCTCTGATCTCATGGCATTTCCCCACCCAATTTTCCATGCACAAATGATCCAGATAACTTGGACAAGAACTGACAGTTCTGGGTAGTTATGCAGAGTCACAGACCAATATTTTTCAAAATCATCCATTATTGTAGTGTCATATATATTTACAGACCTGAATGGAAAACACAAATATTTATCTGTCGTATGGATATTCATTTAATTTCCAAAATTTATTTATTTATTTCAATTCACTTTTTCTTGCATGCTTTTAATGAATGTTTGAGCTTTCCTAACAGAATCCTCATGGAAAATGCCCTTCCTTTTTTTTTTTTTTTTTTTTTTTTTTTTTTTTTTTGTATCTTGACATTTTAACTACCTGCCAGAAGCTCTAACTGGATAGCCAAAAGCTATGTGAGTTTTCAATTTCCAAATAACATATACATTATTTTCAAATAACATATACTTTCAAATGTATAGTTTGTAATGTTTACTGCTGCTAATTAGCTAAATTAGAGTTGATGCAAGTGATGTGTATTGCATGCAGTACTCCACAGCAGCAATAGCGTATTGATGACATTCACAAATGTTTTAAATTAAAATTAAGATGAAGATTTTATAAACTGCTCTCAGGCATCTTGAAAAATGGTTTGAAGAAAATCATTTTTTAAAAGTGTTTATTCTAATTTACATAGTGAATGCTAATAATTTTCCTTACTTCTGTGACAAGACAGTAACTTTTATGACTCCCTTGGGAAACAGAAGAGATGTAGCTCTTTCTTTTTTGAAGTAGTACATGTAGTTGAAAGTCTTGTAGCTGAACTCTACAAATGAAAGAAGATTAGGCTCTCATGTCATGTTTCCACAGACATTTGACATGTCTGTGGAACAACTTCTTATGTCATTAATGATTGCAAAGAGCTGTATCACCTCCAGTGGACTTCTTATATGGTCTTAGCCATAATGTTCAATATAGGTACTCTGGAACTAACTCAGACATAGCCTTCTTCTGATACACAGCAAGTCTAACTCATGTTTCTGCAAAAGGTACTCAGTCATATCCAATCCTGCAACTAGTGTCAGAATGTTAGATGCCTAATCTGGAATACAGACAAGGATGAATTTCAGAATTGCTGACAAGAACATATTTCTACCCTGAATAGTCCTTAGTCAATTCTAGGACACAATTTCTTTCGGTTTTAATTTTAAAGTGAACAGGATGATAGTATTTTGATTGTTTTACAGATTTTTCCTTCATTGACTAAGCTCTTCCAGCATTCCCTCATCTGACCCAGTCTTCATAATTTTGAATTGTCTGCTCAGCTCAAGAGAACTTTCTTTAGAGCTCTGAAGTAAAAATCAAACACTTCAAATTTACCTTCCATATTAGTAATTCTTTTGTAATGAAGATGAGAAGAAATGGCAATAGATAAATATCTAAATCACTTCCCTGATGGATTGCTGATATGTGATACTTTCCTACTTACATGTAAATAATATTTATTCATTCTAGGTTGTGAATAAATCCCCCACACTCTTGAAGTAGTATTTTTAAAATCATGCTGATCCAGATGTTTTGAAGAAGAGACAGGTCCTTGCTGAGGCTCCATAGGAGTGGACAGCTCTTTCTCCAAAGCTCTTATTTCATATCACAGCCAGGTGATTGTACGGCTGTGGCATATCAGCCGTGCAGCTGGCTATGAAAGCAGGGAGCTAAACTCTTTGGGTAGAGAGGAAGGTGCAGTTGGGGCTCAGATGCAAGATTTTTAGGGATGAGCAATTTTTTTATCAAATGGACTGAAAAATTTCTAAAAATGAAGGGTTTTTTTTCAGGCTTCCCAACTTTACTGTCCACACAATTCACCTAAACTCACTTCTTTCTACTAGTATGAATGAGAATGGCAATCTGAGCTGTTGTTTTCTACAATCACATAATGGAGGGCTTTGAATCTGAAGGTTTAGAATCATTGTTATGGTGTTTATTAGTTCATTGTAGCATTTTAATTCCTTACTGGTCAGGATAAGATTATTATGAAATGGCACAATGCCTTGTGCTGAAGTTTGTGTTTTAATTGAGAACCATGGGATTGCTATTCTTACATGAAAAGAATAAAAACCCTCATTCACCTCTCTCTCAGGAAAAAAAAGATTGTGATCAGTGGGGAACCTTCCAGTTGCCCATTTGTAAGATATAACATTCCTGTTTATGATGGCAAGAGAGGCTTAAAAATCTTCATACTTCTTGGCATACCTTCCATGTGGATGTTAGAAACAAGAGCAATATCATTTCACCCATAAAAGTGTCTTCCATTTCAGTGTGGTAACCATGCAAACCAGCCAGAGATGATTTTGAAGTAAATCTTTATGTTTCTTCTCAAAAAAAAAAAAAAAAAAAAAAAAAAAAACACTTTAAAGAGGAGATAAATTTTTATTTTGGTAAAATTAAAAAATGAAAGAAACTTACTTATTCACAGTGTAAATTCTTTGAGAAGCACAGAGTTCTAATTGTTGGAGTGGAAAAATCAACTATTTAAGAAATGTAGAAAACCACTTTTTTATTTCAAGGTTAAAGCATATTGCCTCTTTGAGCCAGGACACACAAATTTTAGCTTTACCTTCTAGGCTTTGGCATCTCATGTATCCTGGCAATTAGTTTGGCCCGTACAGCAAAATTCTGGGGCTGAGTTTGATTAAGAGAACATTTATGAATAACATCCTCAGAAAAATTAAAGCCATGGCCACAGTGGCAGTGAAGTAGGTATGCTCTATGGCTAAGCTGTTCCATAAAACAGAAGAACCAAGCAGTTCATAACTCTTTACATTGATAGCAGTCATCACTCCTCTTTCACAGCTTGCTAAGCCCAATTGGAAATTCCTGAAATTTTCATTTCACTTCTTTCTAAGTACATTTGCCAATTGCAGTGGAAAACAGCAGGCATGGTGGTATATTTATGAATATGATGCTATTGGCAAAGTGGATGAATCATAGTTTGCACAGGATGGGAAAGACAGAACAATCATTTAATCTTCTTTAAAAAAAAAAAAAAGAGAATTAGAGAGGCTATTACCTCTTTCGGCCCAGATGTTGCAGATAATCCCCCTGGTATGACTGAGGAGAAAAGGAAAAAAAAAAAAAAAAAAAAAAAGACCACCAGTCTTTAAAGCATGTAGATCTTCTGGAATTTAGATAACCGTATTCTGCAAGCCAATTTCAGTAAGCACTGACCTTTTCAGTACTTCACAGACTTGTGCAGGGATCGGTCTGGCTACTGGGTCTGCTAATTCGGAAAAACAGTAACAACTTTGGTGTTTACAGTAAAATAAGATTGTAAGATTTTGGAGAACAAAGAATTGGAACAAAAATTATTTTGGCAGAGGAAAAAAAATGAGGGGGTAATATTTTTGGGGGGAACAATTTGGAGAAAAAAATCTGAAGAAAATTTTTTTGAGGGAAATATTTGTTTGGAAGGAAATTCTTTTATTGATGAAATTTGGGGGGGGGGGAGGGAATATGTTTTGGGAGGAATTTTCCTGCAGGGACTTTGGCAGGTCATTTTTTTTTAGAGGAAAATAGCTTTTGGGGGGAAACAAGTATAGGGAGGATTATTTTTTTCAAAATTAGGTTTTAAAAGAAGTTCTTCATGACTGACTATGTAAAGGTTAGGGTTAGGGCTAGACATGCCATTTACTGTTAGGGTTAGGGTTAATGTTTAGGGGATAGAGGTAGTGTTAGGATTAGGTTAGGTTTAGAGTTAAATTAGGGTTAGAATTAGACATGCTATTTAAGGTTAGGGTTAGGGTTTAGGGGTTAGCAATAGGATTGTATTACAGTTAGGGTTTATGCTTAGGGTTAGAGATAGACATGCAATATAGGGTTAGGTTTAGGTTGGCTTTATGGTTACGATTAGAGTTGGAGTTAGGGTTATGGTTAGTTTTAGGGTTTAGGGTTGGGTAAGTTTAGGGTTCTTGTTAGGGTGGAGGTTAACCTTAGGTTTAGGATTAGCATTAGGGTTATATTTAGGGTTTAGACTTAAGGTTAGGGTTCAAGTTTGGGTTGGAGTAAGGGTTAGTTTAATGTTAGGGGTAGGTTTAGGGTTGAGTTAGGATTTCAATTAGGGTTAGTTTTAGTATTAGGATTAGGATCTCCCTTCTCTTTACACCTGTCTTCCAACCAGTCTGACAGCACATAGCACAGCAAGAGCAATATGGATACAAAGAGTCTCTCTTTTTTCAAGGTTTCTAATGCATAGTAGCCTGCTGATGACCACCAAATGCATGTGGTTAGAAAGTCAATTTGCCTAAATCAGGGTCATTGACAGATATTTTTTAGGGAGGTTGATATTTTCACCCATTATTTTCCTTCTCCTTTTATAGGGATCTTTGGTGCTTCAGAGATGAAGGAGTACTTCTCTGGAGCTACTGAATAATTAACTTTGGCTCTTCTCAAGCTGTGCCCTGTGCAGCAAATCTTTCTACTTAGCGACTCCACAGGAGAAGGCAGATGAGATTTGATAATGGGTATCCAGGAACAGAAAATCCATCCAGAAAGAAAAGTTTGCTGTGTAAAGATGCCACAGCCTCTTCCACCAGAAGCTGGGAAGTTCAAGAGTGTCACAAGGCTAATGAGCTTCAACAATGAGCTAAATGGGATAAAGACAGCATGTAGAGAAGTGCACAAAAGAGATTTTTGTGCAAATTCACTGTGTGTGTCTATGAAGGGTCCTATGTGTGTCCTCTCAAAATTAAGGTTAATATTGCCTCCTTGTCCTCACATCAAGGGTGATGTCAGCAGTGGTTTGCCCTGTCATTCATGAGGTAAATTGGCCTCAAGGGTCTTAACTTATTATGTTAGCTTTCAGAAATAAATACAGTCATTGAAGAGCTATAATTCACAAATAACATTTGGGGTCAGAGATAAGGAATTCTCACTCTCTGAAAGTGTTTAATTATACCTTAGAATACATATCTGGGCTAAGAGGGTCCTGGAATGTATGTGTCTGTTCATTATAGAATAGAATCACAGAAACATTATAAAGATCATCAAATCCAACTGTAAACCTGTTCATAAACTGAACACTGTCAGGGACAGTGAATCCACCACTTCCCTGGACAGCCTGATCCAGTGCTTCACTACTCTTTCTATAAAGAAATTCTTCCTAATATCTAACCTGAAACTCCCCTAGTGCAACCTGAGGCCATCTCCTCTTGTCCTGTATTATTCTGGAGAAGAGATCTACCTTTCCCTCACTACAACCTCCTTTCAGGTAGTTGTAGAGAGTGATGAGATCTCCCCTGAGCCTCCTCTACTCCAGAGTAAACAACCTCAGCTCCTTCAATCACTCCTCATAATGTTTGTGCTCCAGCTCCTTCATCAACTTTGTCACCCTTCTTTGGACTGGGTGGAAAGACTTCCAGCACCTCAATGTCTTTCTTGTAGTGAGAAGCCCAAAACTAAACACAGTATTTGAGGTGCAGTCTCACCAGTATTGAGCACAAGGAGACAATCACTTCTGCAGTCCTGCTGGCTACACTATTCCTGACACCATTGTCTCTAACAGGAATACCACACCAGAATGTTATTTTCAACTAGGCATCCTGAGATTCCAGAAAGTAACTTAAAAAATAAAACCATATTGACAAGGCTTTATACTTTTTCCATATTGCACAGAAAGCAAGAGCAGAAAGAAAGGGCAGAAATTAGGGAATTTTTCAAGCTCTCTAGAAGGCAGATTTGCAGTGTTTGGCCAAAGTGCTCTATCTTCAATTCATTGCTAGACTGACCAGAAGGGTTTCCAAGGAACATCACAGCTCTTGGGTACTGCAGGAATGGCTGGATTGAGTCTCAGGAGCATTCCATGGTGTTATGAAATCATAATATATGTCAAGGGAAAAATGGCAAAGTCTTCCTACAAGTCCCCCAGTATGTGCAACAGGGTAATAATACTCTTTTCATGCTGCAGTGTGCACAACTGAGCATTGCTGAAAAAGTGTTGCAGACGTAGAAGGAATGCTTCAAACATGAGAAGTCTGTATAGCTAAGACTGACACTTTTTCACTTTCATCTGCTATTAAGTTTTTATTCCCACACAGTTCATTATACTTCTAGCTATGAAGACATGTGCTAAAAGAAAGCTGTTCTAGGCAGTCTAGATAAAATATTATTCTTTATAGAAAGCTTACATTCTGAATGTTCAGTTGAGTAACCCTGGGAAAAATCTAGCTTAATTATTTTCTTTGTCTTGTTTCTAAGAATTTTATGCAAATGCTTTAACAAATATTCACATATATAATTTATATGAAATTCTACATGAAAATATCTAATGAAGCAAATATTGTTTTAATTATATGGTACTTTTTAGTAATTATTCTTATATTCTGCTACCTCCTTGTACCCCCAGTCCCTCCAGATGTAGATACTCATACTGGTACAACTTGCAATGTTCCGTATCAAACAATAGGAACTGTGCCTTAAGGTCTTGAGAAAAAGTCTGAATGTATTTTTTAAATATAACTGGGACATTTAGATGCTTGACTTAATTAAAATAATTGTAAATTGTGTGGCTAAAATTTCTACGCAGCTTGCAAAACTTACACTTAATTTAGGAAAGATTTTTCCAAAGATTCTTTTCTCCTAAAGTACTGCTTCATGTTTCTTTAGCTCAGAAGTGTGACATCAAAGATATAAAATACAGCAGTTGTTGCCAGCTATAAACTAAGATCTGTTGATAATAAATGATACTTTAAATGCAATGGAAAATGTGATCTCCCCATTGTTCTATGACTATGAACAGTCATAGAAGTTGTTTCACATGCAAATTGCATGTGAAATGTATTTTTCCTGCCTGGAATGATTATGGCTCCTCATCAAAATTTAAATTGCTGATAAGCCAAGCATTCAAATTACATATAAAACATTACGTAAAAATAATCATAACATTAACAAAAATAAAAATAAAAAAGTAAAAAAAAATCATAACATAAACAAGTACATTTAGTACTTATTTGCAAGTAAAATTAATAATGTTCATTTTAATGCATTTTCAAAAATAATTGAGCACTTTTAAATATTTTTGATTTTCAATGGAGAAATATTTTGAACAGAATTCTGTTCAAAAGAGTGTATCATGACAAATAAGCTGTCTGCTTTGCTTATGTATCACAGATCTTAATGAGTGTAAGGTCAGGTGGTTCTGATAGGATACAGCGTAGTATCTCGTTATCTTAGATTTGGAAAGTAGTTCCAGTTTTAGAGGAATTAAGCAGGAATGCTGCCTCCACCATCATCTGTTCTATTTCTTGCTGTAAATATATGAATGAATAACTATTTAATTTTCGTTATTTAGAAGTTCTTCCGGTCTTCTTGGATGAACGAATATGCCCTTCCCATGTCATGAAGAGTTTTAGGTAACTCAGATCCAATTCATCTCAGGTTATTGCTGATAATAAATGGCAAAAATAGAGGCTTTCACCTCTGAGAGACACCTACTCTAACTGTACCTATTTGGACACTGGAGAGCAGCTCTGTTGAGAGGGATCTGGATATTATGGTAGATGACAAGTTGACTATGAGGCAGCAGTGTGCCCTCATGCCCAAGATGACCAGTGGGATTCTGGTGTGTATTAAGAAGAGCATCAGCAGCAGGTCAAGGGAGGTGATTGTCCCCACCTACTCAGCCCCAGTGAGGCCACATCTGGAGTACTGTGTCCAATTCTGGGCTCCCCAGTACAAGAGGGATGTGGAGCTGCTGGAGAGAGTCCAGCGCAAGGCTACAAGGATGATCAGGGGCCTGGAACATCTTCCCAATGAGGAAAGGCTTAGAGAGCTGTGTGAGAGAATTGCTTGAGAAAGGGGAAATTAGAGAAAAAAATGGGCCTAATAGAAATTATGGCATTACAGATGCTTGCTTGAGGTGAGAGACAGTTACTACTTCCAGTATGGTTGGTATGTATGGAGTCTATTTCTCCACAATTCCTTTGGCAGCACAGTCTGCCCTCCTAGCATACACTAATGAGAGTAAATGAAGAGTGGAGCAAAATGGAGACACTATGGCCGAACTAGGTTGGCTTCCCTGCAAAGGTGTTAATTTTATGGTGCAGATGATGAATGAATGGATGGTGGAGAGGAGCGAAGACCCTGCGCCAGACTCTGTCATACTCCCTGCAGGGGTGGCAACCTGGTTTTACCATGCAGCTGATAAGCCGCATAATATAAGATGTCTGGTGCTGGGCCAACAATAGTGGCAGATCAGTCCCTTCCAATGGACTTTGGTCAAACTTCTCCTCATTCTTATCTCATTATAGTATCAATACACAACCCCATCCTAGAACTTACCCACTTCTAAGGAACGGCCCTCCTCACTGAGCATGCTCTCTAGATTTTCAATTAACCTTTTAAACCAATCAATAGCGAAAGTACTCAAATTCCACCTGAATATAAAAGAAAATATATAAAATGTGAACTAAGTAGGGTAGTAAGTAGGAAGGAAGAACAAAAGGAAGAAGGGAAGTAGAAAGTAAGAAGGAAGGAGAAGGAAGGAAGGAAGCAGGAATGAAGGAGGGGGAAGAGAGGGAAGACTCCAGTGTAACATCTGGATCAGTTGACGGGCTGAATCCCTTTCCTCATCTCCAGTCAGGACACCTCCTGAGGAGACCCTTCGAGCTTGAGAGCCCTCTACCATCATCTGGGATGATGATAGCACATTTGTACACTAGGTACTAGCTAAGAACCCCACACTGTAGTAGAGAATTTCCTGTACTGACATCAGAAACCTGTTCTCTAAATGTTACATTCAAATAAATTGTGCTATTTGTGAATTCGACTACTTGTTTTGAAGGCAATGGGACCTACAGTTGACAGACTGTTTGTGAACCCAGTACTGCCAGAGTTGGGCCTATAGCTGATCATAATATTTGTGAACTCAACTACTTGTTTCGAAGGTGATCAGACCTACAGTCAGTAGGCTGTTCGGGAATCCAGTACTGCCAGAGTGGGGCCTATAGTTACCACAGTGTTTGGTATTCCTATTAAGAAACAAGTCCAGCCACCCCCAGTCGCTCTAACCTTTGAGGATCAGCTGGAATGCAAGAGGATTCGTCTCTTACCAAATTTCCACCCCCCACCATTAAACCGCAACAAGCTGGGCCTGTCCAGCCTGAAGAAGTTGAGGCGGGATCTGATAAGTATATATAAAAAACTCAAGGGATGGAAGGAGTAGGATGAAGCTGACCTTTTTTCAGTGGTGGCCACTGATAGAACTAGAGGAAATGACCACAAAGCAATGAGGGTGACAGAGCACTGGAACAGGTTGCCCAGAGAGGTTGTGGAATCTCCTTTTCTGACGATCTTCAAAACCCACTTGGATGCAGCTCTGTACCATACGCTCTAGGTGACCCTGCCTGTGCAGGTGGTTGATCTCTAAAGGTCCCTTCCAGCCTTCAGGATTCTAAGATTCTGTGATGCATCTTTGCTAAATCACCTTGTGATCTATCTTGACATGGAAATAAGTGTACAAATTACAAATGTGTAATACTGCTTATGAAATGCATTCAGATGGCAGACTCCACTGCCACCTGCCATCTCCACTGAACAATCCATTGCCCTCACTGCTGTCTCTACTGTAAACCGCTGACAATCCTTCTTAAGAATCATTTATGTTAAAGAAGGGTCAAAGATTTTGTCATATAAAGGGGTTTAAAATAAGTGGCACACAGGAAAAAAAATATCTTCAATACGTTTACAGGTCATTGATTAAATTAATATGACCTGTGATACTTAAAAAAATTCTCTCCTTGCATGTGAGCCATCTGGGCTCAATTCCAGGTGCTGAAAAATAGTCATTATTAACACTTTTTCTCATCAGCTATCCCAATTCTGGCCTGGGAGGGAAAAGGAATGGCGAGTGGGGGAGAGCTGTTTTTCAAGAATCTAAACTTCGCAAGTTTGCCAGGTCTGCATGGGAATGAAGGAAATTTGCACTATGTGCAAATGCTTTAATTTCTGTGGAACTAAGAAATAACTACAAAGAATGTTGAAGCCCTTTTTCCCTGGTCTGGAACCAGATTTTTCTTTTTCCTTCATTTCTGTGAGAGAGAGACTTCTGAGAGAGGTCTGGCTGCAGAGTTGCCTCTTGCAAAAATACCATTTCCCATTCTACTGTGGAAGAAATGAAAGTGTTTTAGAAAAATAGAAATTTAGGTGGAAATTTGATTCACAAAGTCAAATGAAGTAAGCAGGAAAATTGTGGAGTAAGTTTCTTCCCTGAGATTCACTCCCATGACTGTCTTATTACTTTTTTCTTCTTTCAGATTGTAACTGCACTACATGTTCTTTTTGTGTGTTACAGTCATAACTACAGAACTGTTTAGACTGGAGGGTGCTCAGGAGGTCAACGAATCCAACTTTCTGCTCAAAGGAAGATCAACACTGAGTTTTGAAGAAGTTGTTAAGATTTTGTCCATTTGTCCATTTGTCCACTGAAACTCTAGAAGAACAGCTTCTCTGGGCAGCTGTCTCTGACCAACCAATAACCCAACAAAGGGAGAAGGTTCAGAGGAGATGGGCAAGGGGAAGGTGACCCTGAAGCCCAGAAATCATGAGCATATAACTCACTAATCACAGCTGTTGAACAGAGAACTGACTTTACCTCGACATTTAGAGTGTGAGAGGATGAACTTTGTGTTAAATAAGCAGCTGTAATAGTTGAGTGCATTAATGGATATGAATTTATCTTACTGAATTGATCAAACAAATATGAGTATCTCCCTGAGATTAGCCAGACCAGCATGGGGAAAGCATATACGTGGCTCAGCCCAACACAGGGTATAAAACCTGATGAACTAACAAAGGAATTTGGAAAGGAGCAACAGGTTTGAACAAATTTTAACCTATGTATTCCGTCCCAGTGTTGTGATGGGGACAGTGAGGATATTATAGGGCCCTCAAATGGAAATAACATTAGTATTGTGTTTAAATCGTGTGCATGTATATAATTGTATTATTTTTTGTAGTACATTACTGAATCACACTGGTGTATCAAAAATCCCATGTAACACCAAATATTTTCAAAATAAATTTTTATATTAAACTTTGCACTCTCTACATGTGGGGAATGTTAGAAAGAACTTAGTCATAAAGTCCTGGACTCTGACTCTGTCCTAGGGTGTGATTGATCTCACTATGATTTTTTTTTTTAACTTAAATCTCTACTTTTTGTTGGGAGCTACCTAGCTCTCCTCCTTCAGCCTTGGAAAAGCCCAGGTAGCTAACACAAACACTTGGATTTCCCTTTAGGAGACAGACTGCTGCAACTTAAACACTTTAAAGGATATTAAAGGATATAAAGGCTAGCCAAGAAATAGTTATAAGCCAGAACCTGATTCAGTTGAGACAGAAATTTTACAGAATAACCAAGAAAAATCATGCATAGAGGTATATCACCCCTTCCTTGCATCTTGTACAGAGGTTTCTCCCAGTACAGTAAAGGAGCATAGGCATGAAAACCTTCGCACTGACATGCTATTAGGCAGTGGTGAAGGCATCCAGCATGAGGAGAGCTCAGTTTTCAAGTCTTCATGATACCCCTTTTTGCGACCATAAAAATAGCAGAAAAATTAATGAAGGTTGATTTTAAATAGAGCACTCAAGTTGTTGCTGTATTTTTGGTAGGAAGTTCTCCAGTACCTAAAAGCTACGATTGTTTACCTGTGCTGTTCTCTGCTGCATGTTTTAGGATTCTTCCTCCTCTCCTGATAAATGTACTGAACTTAACAATTTGTGATGTCTATCCTTTTGTTTGTTGTCTTCATACAAGGATTGCTTTTGCAGTTCATGAAAGAATTCAAAATAGCAGCTGAGGCTACAGGAAAGGGAGAACATAGTCTTCCCTTAGCATTAGAAGCATAGAAGCAAACTGTTAGGCAAGCTTCATCTAAATTATTGTTTCTCAAATTCTAGAATATATGGATTCAGTAGGCAAATAACAGTTAACATCCAATCCCTGAAGAATTGTCTTGAGAACTCTGCTAAAATCCTAACTATCTTCTCAGTTTTTATTTAAGGTGATGTATTTCTGTTTCAAATGTTCCTCCAAGTTGAATTTATTTTAGCACATTTTTGGAGGGCAAATACCTAAATATAAAGTATCCGAGAACTTATTCCAGTCTTATGGTTTAGAGATGTAGCTACACTTTTAAACAGTACAGTCATTAATTTCTTTTCTTTGCAAGGGCTCCAAGCAATTCAGTCTCTCCTGTTCTCCATTCATGGTATTCATAGAATCATAGAATCCTTAAGATTGGAAGGGACCTTCAGAGATCATCTATCTAGTTCAACCCCCCCTGCACACACAGGTCACCTAGAGCGTGCGGCACAGGATTGTGTCCAAGCGGGTGTTGAGGATCACCAGAGAAGGAGATTCCACAACCTCTCTTGGCAGCCTGCTCCAGTGCTCTGTCATCCTCATTGTCAAGACTTTTTTTCTTAAGTTCCTGTGGAACTTTTGGTGCTTCAGTTTGTGGCCGTTTCCTCTAGTCCTATTGATGGCCACCACTGAATTCAATCTGATTTTTTGGGAATTGAAACACTTAGGACTAAGTACCTGAATTTAGTATGAGGGCATTGGGGTAACACCTAGCAAGCAATGCTATGCAGGAAATGATTTAATGGTCTTTTCTGTCTTTTAAATTTTATAAATATATGAAGATCTAATCAGGTTTATCCAGCTCTCCTACTTTTCCAGAATGTTATCATTAACTGTTGTATCAATAAATAATAGTGATAGGGTTATTATTAATACATATGTATAATCCATTTAAATAATTGTTTCTAAATTCTTCAAGAATATCCTGTAACAATGGCTATTTATATGCCATTAAAGGGTATTTGCTTTCATCGTATTTATGTAACACACCTTTTACTTTCCCTGAATGTGATTAAGCCTTCAGCACAAACCATCCATGATACTATATACTCTTCTTGTGTGCCGTACTGTTTATTTCTTCTCTAAAGTGAAGAAATGTTTTCTTTTTCACAGATCTTTCCAGACCTGGAAACTGCCTTATATCTTTGCTGAAGCAGAATTGCATACTACATACTGATTATACAAGATGACACCACGTCTGATATAAATGGTTTTATATCATTTTCTGTGTTATTTATTCCATGTGTTCTAAGGTTGCCCAGATCTCTTGTCTAATGGGTAAACAATACTCTCTCTTGCTCTGAGGGGGGAAAAAAAAAAGACAGCATATTTCACAAGTACTTATTTAAAAGAAGAGCAAAGCAGATGGAATATTTGAATAGCCCCAACCAATATGCTTCAGTGTCAAACTTCAGCTTGTCTTTCATGGGGTGCACCCATGGCTTTAATATACCAAACCACCAGCTTGCTGACTCGTGCCAACCCATAAAGAATGTGAAGCATTGCTTTTTAAATTTAATTTATGTTTCTTTGTTTACAAAGAGATATTTGTTCACCAACTTCAGGAACACTTTGAAGCTGCTTCCATACTTAGAGCAATCTGATTTACCTCCAGCAGATAGCAATATAGAAAAAAATATATATGCTCTAAATACACTAATCTGCTTTTGTTTGCTTGTTTTTGTTTTGACTTGTAATTACTGAATCTCATTAGTGCAAAGTACCTTTTAAACAGAAGTGGCTAGGAAGGAGAAAGCGAGAGAACAGTTTAGATGTTATGAGGTACGTTTTGCCTAATTTACCAGGGTGGTTTAAAGTCATTTCAACATGCAAACAAGTCTAGACAATATAGAATACAGGACTGAAAAACTGTACAAATCAAATTGAAATCTTTATTTTCTTTAATCCCTTTTCTCCATGTATTTGTAATTAGTCTTACCATGAACTAATTATGTTACAGGTCATTCTGGTGTGAATGGAAGGGGAAGTAACTAGGACATTAATTTCTGCTTCATCTGCAATACAGAAATAAAATCATTTTGCTATTATGAAATAAAAAATGGGGGTTGTAGAAAATACCTGAAAATGGTGATGATCTCAAAATCTCCAACAATGTGATAGTCTGACATATAGACCCACATGGCCCATGTGCATGTGTGTATGATTATTTTTTAGATAGAAAACCCAGAGGAATAAAAAACTTCACTGACTGCACTGGCAGCTACCTGATTTCCTAAGTAAGCTTAAGTGAGCATAGTATGTTCATCCATACTTCCTTGTAACCTTTCAACATGTAATCTTTTTATGTAAATTTGGCTATAGGGAAGAAATGATGACCAAAAATTCCTACAAACTGCATGACAAGAGGCAATTGACTAGAGGAAAAAGACCAGAATTATTTCTTTAACTGAGGAAAAAGTAATTATAGGTTAGTTTCTTATCTTTCTGAAATGGCTGCAATGACTTGAGGAGCCAGCACATATATTGAATAATGAATTGAGTAGCCAGCCCTACACCAGCCATGGCATCTGCCAACTATTCCAAACAGCCACTATTATCCATAGAGAGATGCTGTGATAATGGAGGAATGGGACATGGGACATTAGGCAAAAAATCTACAGGAAACCAGACAAACCAGAGTCATTTTGCTTCCAGAATTTTTGTTTTACATTGTAGGAGGGAGAGGGGGTATTTTTGGACGATATCAACCCCTTTCTGTGAGGGTAAAGATGGGTAGAAATGTGGAAGATGCTTCCTTAAACCTTATAAATCAGGGAAGTGGAGCAGGAGTGGCACCTGTGCCCCTGTATGTCCTAGACAGGAAGCAAGCAGCTGCAGTGTTGCCCTGCAGGCATGAGAGATAAAGGCCTTGCTGTGTGGGAATGTGAGAGAGGATATCGTTGCGAATCTCGTGTTTAATTTGTTAGGCTTAATACTTCTGCTATGTGTTTGGGGCCCACCAAAAAAGCAGCCAATATTATCTATATGCTCTACTCTTTTCCTTGGGGTGAAGTAAGGACAGCCTTTCGGTCAGATCTTACCATGTTTCCCAGCTTTTGCGGGTTTCAGTCAGTCCCTTGTAGTTTAGCAGAGAGGATTTTTTTCACAGTGGTTTGAATAATTAAGGAATGTACTCTAACGTACCATTGTAATTTCAATTGGTTTGCATGTTAGCCTGATTATATAAAGCCCTTGTTTTTGACTTCTAAATGTGAGGAAGTTCGTTAGACAGCATGCAAGATTCACCCCCCCAGTCTCATTTATAGCCCTAGGGAGGGTGGGGAAAAAAAAGCTATTGTGCAAAGAAATAACTGATTCTTAGTGAAATGTAGTGATGCGTGTCACATTGTTGGAGGGAAGCAGTGGGAGCCCTGGTATAAAGCACATTAAAATCTTTGGATCTCTTCCTGAGTCCCTTATGCTCTCTTTGTTCATGCAGAAGCCTGCAGTGGTAGTTTCTGCTTCTGAGATTTGGGACTCTATGGGGAAGTTAGGCCAGGATATTTTTGAATACCCATCACATAATACCAGCTGTTTATCTAACTGGGAACAATATCAGTTAACTCCTTAAGTGAAGCTCACTCTTCTCTGGAACTAGCACTCATCTCCAGCATGACTGAACAACTATGCACATGCTTACATTCAAAACAAGAGGGGTTTTGGCAGGCAGGCGTTGTTCACAGACTCCACAGTATAAATATGTTTGGAGATAGGATTTATCCTTGCAAAACCAAGACTCCTGTCAAATGGGCATAGGTCTAGTTACTACCATGGATTTGACAGACCTTTCCTACCTCTCCCCGTGGAAACATTCAGATTTTTTTTTTAAGGAAGATGTTCTTCTCAGGGTCTCCTTTCTTTTCAAAACAGAACAGTCACTTTTTCCTTTGTGCTGACATTTTTCTTTGTGTGAACTGAATGAAAAAGCTCTGCCAAATGTATCATACTTTTTCTTTTTTTACTTAAT
This sequence comes from Nothoprocta perdicaria, assembly GCF_003342845.1. Taxonomy (NCBI): domain Eukaryota; kingdom Metazoa; phylum Chordata; class Aves; order Tinamiformes; family Tinamidae; genus Nothoprocta; species Nothoprocta perdicaria. Next base: position 1,187,365 of record NW_020454383.1, read on the forward strand.
GTGTGTTGTCTTAAATCAGTGACAGGTCTCCTATGCCCAAACATGATTAAAAATCATATAAGTTAAGTCTTTTAGAGATGAATGCATGTTATAAAAGCCACTGTAAGGCAACAGCAATTTTACGATCTTACTTTCGTGTGGTCCTCACTTGGAGAGTATTAGGCATAAAGTTGTCATACTGGAGCTCTAATGGGTGCACTCAGTAGGTGTGATTTATGGGACTTCTTGCCTTGTGAGAATGAAGTCATGTAGTGTATCAGGATGGCCCTGCAAATGAAGCAATTAAACTTTGCCATCTCTCTTCCAAAGGTGTCCAGAGAGAGGGTAAAAGCAAGCATGGGGAAATGTAAAATGGGGGTAGGAGAGAGAGGTGATTAGATTTCTTCTGTTGATGAATGCTTGCAACACTTTAAGTATTTAATTGAATTTCATTTGCTGAAGCCTAGTGCCACGTCTGGAGGCAAACAGCATATCTGTTACTTGCCAGTTCTATTTATATGTCTGTGAAGTGGATCATTGTAATGAATACAGATGGGCAATAACTACAAAGTTATTGCATAATTTTTCAAAATTTTATGATTGCCTTTCCTACTTCCTCTTAGAATAATGGCTCCACTGTACAGCCTGCAGACCATTTACTATATCTTTCATACATTTTACCACTTCAGCAAATTTTAATTTATTGGAGATACACTAGAAGTGGTAGGTAAATAATCTAAAGAACGAATACGATTTATAAGACAAGGAAGACTTGAGCCAGTATTAAGTTGCTTTGGAGATCACTTGCTGAATGCAAGTATATATGATTTTGCGTCTCTCTGACTTGGCAACAGTGGAGAATGAGAGTGTGTGTGGGGAGGAAGTCAACTGAAAGCCACCCACCGCCAGCCTTACAGAATACAGAACAGGTTTGTGATAGGATGTCTAGTGAGATGGAAAGTGTTTATGTACAATTTTGAGCTTTAAACTTGCCTCAGGGAAAGTTTCAGACCTGCTGTAAGAAATCCAATCCCCTTTCAGAGGGATGAAACATACTTAGTGTTGCCACCCTGGCTCTAGCTATGAGTTACTCCTGGCTAGGAGTAACTTAGACCTTTGACTATTATTCTCTTTTCTCTTTCCTCCAGTCCATTCTGTTTCCACTTCTAAAATAATAAAGCACAGCACTTTTTCCTGAAGAGAGAATATGACTAAACTAACTTCTGAGGGCATGATCCATCTCCTATACAAGTCAATGGAAGTTTTGAGCTGACAAAATGACAGTTGAATGTGTCCCTTAAACAACTGAGTTAAAATTCTGTCCACTGAAGCCCATGGCAAATGAAACAAATTTCACCCTGGTGCCTACACATCATCTGGTAGATTGGTAAAGATTATCAGAAAAAATGCTTCCTCTTGAAGGCAGAGCTAATTGCTTTGTAGAACCATATGCCGCTTTTCTTAGTATGTGTTCTGAAACCCATTCCCACTAAAGTATGCAACCGTCAGGGCCACCAATAACAAAATGTGTGTGTGTGTGTCAAGCTGATCTTTAACCCCTATTCAAGACTGGCTTGTTCTTACATATTTGACTGTCAAAAGCAGAGACCTTCAGCTTAAATATTCAGAAATGTATTTCATTTTGGGTTACCAAATATAAATTTCTCAAAGACACTTGTGTTTCAGAAGTGTCATAGGATCTAAAAATCCTTTTTTCAAACTGCTTCATTGTGTATAACGAAAAGGTGGGATACCTCAGTCATCTTAGGTAACTGAAACATTTTTTCAACTATGAAGCTGTTGCAGCATACAGCACCAATAAGAGCCTGCACTGTAGATGTGTTCTTTGGGGTTGAATTTCCGTTCATCTTTCTTTGCTTGATCTTTTTAAATAAAATTACCAAGACTGGTAACTGCTTATGGTGGCAACTATGGGAGAGGTTTGGTTAGCACAAAGAATGTTATATTCCCATCAAACAGCGATAAATATTTATACTTATTGGCCATTTTCTTTTTAAATTTGGGAGATGAAAGACCATTCTCATTGCTTGTTCCATGGTTTCATAGTAAATAATTTATTATCTAATATTATAACTAATTTCACCCATTGCTGCTTTGAATAAAGGACTTCTGTTGGGTTTTGTTCGCCTTTCCCTGAAGCATAAGGACTTAGGGTTTGCTGGATGAATTGTCACAGCAGACTCCAAAAACATAGTCAGTACCACCCCAGTGACTTCACAAAGCTATTGTGAGCAGAGCTAAAGAATATGATTTTTATTTCTTTTCATTCTGAACAGCAGTTTAAAACTGAAAGGACAACTGAAACTGAACTCTTTCTTGGCCTTTCAGAAGCCTCCTATTCCCTGACTAGAAATCTCTTTGCCTTCAATCCAAATTTTCTATAGAACAAATGAAAGTAAATCTTTCTCATCTTCGTCTCTGCTCCAAACACTGTAATTCATATTATCAACATTTCACACTAGAGTTTCACTTTCATATGAAGAAAAGTTTTTCCTTTATATGGTCAAAAGCATTCTAAATTCCCAATCTTTTCACAGTATTTTACACTTACTTTTTCCTCTTTCTGTATTTTTTTAATGCTTTGGCATACTTGGTTGTTTTACCATGCGGAACCACTTCTACCTCCTTATCCCTTGTGCACACTTTCCCACTCAACATGATGACATGTGACCACTCTACTCATAAACAGGAGTTAGGGAAACAGAGGTTAAACCACGGGCACCAAAAGTGGTTTTGAGAATGCAAATGTGGAAAAAGTGGGATAATCCACAAGCATGTGGTTTGTTACCATCTGCTTCATGCTCTGAATGTATAAGCGCATTCACGCAGAGTTTACAATTGAAGGGATACAATGTTTTTTTTCCTGGTAAAATACTGTGCATTTTGGCTTGAGAAGCATGCTTGCTTCCTTTCCCGTGGTGAGATTACAGGTGCTGTGCACTGCTATTATGGTTGAGCTTTTTCAATAAAGATTCCACATAGGCCAGGATATGGAACAAGCAGTTCTGCCCGATAGCAATGAATTGCCTATCATCCTACATTAATCTTCTTCCTCCTGTAGCCCCATCTAGTGGCTCAGTTCATCTCTACATATGTCATATCTCATTTCTGATCTTTGATGATCTTTGAACAACTTTATACATCTATACAGAAATGTTCAGCAAATGTATATCTTCAACTGCATGTATGCAATAGGGAGCAGATTTTGAAAGGTAGTTAATATCACTTAGTCATTATTTAGGTGACTAACAACTGATTTGCACACATGAAACAAGCTTGTTCTGCAGCAATAGGTAGTGTTATACCTGAGCTATATATCTTCCTTTAAAAGGTATGAGAATAACTATGTATCAAAATGGAATTGCAGACATGAAAAAGGGAAAAGAGGGGGACTGCTCAGCAATCTTTCCACTTTTCTGGCTGTAAATGTTCATCCAAAAGTGAAGATAAGCCAAACTTAAGATTTTATAAAACAAACTCCCCAGTTAGCCCTCCTCCCACCCTCTGGCTCTTTTTTGTAGACTGCTCTTGACATATCAGATACATAAACCCTAGGCCTCAGTACCATTACAATTCACAATTTACCTGAGGTAATTCTCTTTTCTTTCTTTATTCACTCATTAATTTGGAGTTGGATAGATGAAAATAGGATTAAGGTTTTTTTTTAAAGCAGACTTTTAAAGATGGTAAGAATATAAGAAGAGCAGGACATATGATGAGAGGTGTGGTGTTTGGAGATGGAAAACAAAGCTAAGGCAACACTTAAAAGCAAGATTGAAACATGAATGTAATGAGGAGCTGATAAAACCATCCCACTTTGCTTTTAGGAAACTACATAAGGCATTTTTTTGAAGAGTCAGACTTCAGCAGTGCGTGTCACCTTCCTTTAACTGTGAATCTTTGGCCAGTACACACACTTCTATAGTTGTCTTTCTGCACAACCCTCAGTGCTGCAGTTTCTGGAGCTCAGAAAATATCTTGACTGACATGCTTCAGCTTAGCCACCAATTATAGAGATAGGAGAACTGGAAATAGAAGAAAAGCTGTGTGAAGAAGCTAAAATAGGCAGTGCCATTTCAGAGAAACACTGGACCAAAAAGATTGTTAAAATTGCAGAGCAGTTTTAAGAGCCCAGTTTGTTTGTGAAATTTGGCATGCATGACACTAGTAGACTATCTGATCAGATCAGAATCAGTGCTATTATTATAGAGTCAAGAGCTGCTCCAAGGCATGGGGGACATACCATGCAATCCCAGGAATCACTCTTCCTGCAGGTCATACTTCTGTAATGGGGGTTGAATGCTAAATGGTTTCTAGATATGTATTTCAAATATCCACGTTTTCAACAGATTTCAGAAAACACACATTTCTTTTCGCAATAGATCAAATAAGGCAAGAAGTTGATGAGTGAAATTGGTGGGGTTTGGTTGTCAGGCTTGTTGTTGAAAGACTTCCTCCAGGTCATTTCAACTTTTGTGTCATAGTCTGCCATCTTCAGAAAACAGTGTTCATAAAGTATAGCTATCTCTTAGAATAGTAGAATCATTATGGTTGGAAAAGACCTTAAAGATCATCAAGTCCTGTAAGCCCTTCAACATCATGTCTGTTCAACTATGTGTTTCTTGAACACTGTCGGGGACAGTGACTCCACCACTTCCCTACACAGCCTGCTCCAATGCTTCACCCTCTTTCTATAATGAAATTCTTCCTAATGTCTAACCTGAAACTCCCCTGGTGCAACTTCCTCTTCCAGAGACCATTTCCAATTGTCCTATAGGCAGTTATTCTGGAGAAGAGATCAACCCCTCTCTCACTACAATCTCCTTTCGGGTAGCTGTAGAGAGTGATAAGTTCCCCCTTGAGCCTCCTCTATTCCAGACTAATAATCCAAATTCCTTCATCCACTCCTTATAAGGTCTGTGCTCCACCCTCTTTACCAGCTTTGTCACCCTTCTTTGGACACACTCAATTTCCTCAATGTCTTTCTTGTAGTGAGAAGCCTAAAACTGAACACAGTATCTAAGGTGTGCCTCACCAGTGCTGAATACAGAGGGATGATCACTCCCCTAGTCCTGCCTGCTCATCTAAATTGAACTAAATTGCATCTTAGTTAATGTTTTGCAAACCACTTTGAAATGCTCACTTGAAATAGGCAAAGGATAATTACCATCATGTATTTATCTAGGGAGCTCTCCTTGCCAGGCACAATCTTTCTAAAATTTCCCTTGCAATAACTGTTTGCATTGCTCTAGGAAAAACAAAATGGTTCAGCCAGTATGTTTTCTGTGGGGAAACTTTTAGCAGCATGAATCAAATGGCCGAGACTTTAATAGTGTGGCTGCCAAGACTAGGAGCAGACATGCTCCTGAAGAAGGACAAATTAATAGATGTAGAAGCAAGTTCGAGAGAAGTGTGTGCATTGTACCAAGGCACCTTAAGAATACCACTGCTACAATGCTGTTGTTCCTTCCTGACCTTGGCCAAATCTATCCTCTGTTTTTTTACCCTTGGATGTACAGAGGGATGTAGGACGCATATGGCTGAATGCAGACATCAATGAGTGAGTGATTGCCTGCTTTCAATTTCCAGGCACTCCTGAAGTGTTCAAGTCTTGAGCTTAGCTTGAATGACAAATAATTTCCAATACGATGGTGTTTCTTTTTTGCACAGGACTGGAAAAACTAGATTTCATGTCTAAATGAAAGGCACCAATACAGATTAGGGGTTGACCTGCTGGAAAGCAGCTCCACAGAGAGGGACCTGAGAATCCTGGTTGACACCAAGTTAACCATGAGGCAGCAGTGTGCCCTTGTTTTCTACCTTGACTTCAGCAAGGCTTTTGACACAATCCCCATAATATCCTCATATGGAGGCTCTGGGAGTGTGGTCTGGACAAGTGCACAGTGAGGTGGATCGAGAACTGGATGGATGGCAGAGCTCAGAGAGTGGTGATAAATGGGGCTGAGTCCACTTGGAGGCCTGTGTCCAGTGGTGTCCCCCAGGGGTCAGTATTGGGCCCGGTGCTGTTCAACCTGTTCAACAATGACCTGGACAAGGGCACGGAGTGCACCCTGAGCAAGTTTGCGGACTATAACAAGCTGGGTGGAGTGGCTGAGACTCCAGAGGGCTGTGCTGCCATCCAGAGGGACTTGGACAGGCTGGAGAGTTGGGCAGAGAGGAACCTCATGAGGTTCAACAAGGACAAGTGCAGGGTCCTGCACCTGGGGCAGGCACCATTACAGATTAGGGGTGGACCTGCTGGACAGCAGCTCTACGGAGAGGGACCTGGGAGTCCTGGTTGACACCAAGTTAACCATGAGTCAGCAGTGTGCCCTTGTAGCCAAGAAGGCCAATGGGATCCTGAGCTGCATCAGCAGGTCAAGGGAGGTGATCCTGCCCCTCTACTCAGCTCTGGTGAGGCCGCACCTGGAGTACTGTGTGCAGTTCTGGGCTCCCCAGTGTAAGAGGAATGTGGAGCTTCTCGAGAGGGTCCAGAGGACAGCAACGAAGATATTTAAGGCACTGGAGCATCTCCTGTATGAGGAGAGACTGAGTGAGCTGGGCCTGTTTAGCTTGGAGAAGAGAAGGCTGAGAGAGGATATGATTAACATGGATAAGTACGTGAAGGGAGAATGTAGGGAGGAAGAAGCCAAGCTCTTCTCAGTGGTGGCCAGTGACAGGACAAGGGGAAACGGGTATAAGTTGAAACACAGGCAGTTCCATCTCCATGTGAGGAGGAACTTCTTTCTTGTGAGGGTGACAGAGCCCTGGAACAGGCTGCCCAGAGAGGCTGTGGAGTCTCCTTCTCTGGAGGTCTTCAAAACCCGCCTGGATGCCACCCTGTGCCACATGTTCTAGGTGTCCCTGCTTGAGCAGGAAGGTTGGTCCCTTCCAACCTTAACCATTCTGTGATTCTGTGATTCTGTAAATTTTGTGTGCTATGTGGAGGAGTCATCTACTCCAGAACTGAATGGTTGATAGTTTCACAATGCCTTTCCAATACTTTCTCTCTGCTTATTTCCTCAATCTTGAGATGAGGTTGAAAGAAAACAGCTCCCACAACCTTCCCCTGGAGTTGTGGGTGACAAGTGCGAGGTTCAAACCAAAAAAGAGAGTTTTATTCCTAAACCAAATGGATGTTGTCTACTTAGTTGGTATAGTAATAAACATCAAACCCTATCTCCTAAGGAGGATAAAGGGTTAGGATAGCTTGTTAGGATAACTACATTTCACTGGGAATTAGGGTTTGGGAGAGGAATTCTGTAGGTCAAGCCTTGAGTTATGGTAAAGAGAAGATTAAGCCTAGTGAGCCCTCCTGTGAATGTGCTGATGTGCTCATAGATTTCCTAAATAAATATATATGGTTTGCATTTTTATTTTCCCAAGGCCTTCTGATTTCTAAGGTTTTAGAAAGCCTTTTCAAGTTTTCCTCTATAATCACACAGGCTGGAGTTGTTTCTCAACAAAAGCAGAGATTATAACCTGTCAATTGAGGATTCAAGAACATTACATGAATTATTTATTATATGAAGATATTCTAAATCAAAACACCTGGGAAAATTGTAAAAAAGACCTGTCTGTAGCAACTCCTGATATAGAGGAGTCATAATTGGTCCAGCACTGGGTGGGAGCTCACACGAACAAAGTCACTTGGGTGTAGTCACACAGGAATGAGTGGCAAGACTGAGTATGGATCTCAGCCTCACCTCCCTGCCCATAGATGTTCTTGTAAAACACAAATTTCCACCTTCTATCACAGCATAGCACGCTTTACTCAAGGATCAAAGATCAAAGAGACTGCTTACAGAATAGGTTATAAATCTGGGTAGAGACTGGAGCAGAGATCAGAATGCCCCTGAATTCCAGTACAATTCAGCTGCTAAGGTCATACTTTTCCCTTTTTTTTGCATTAAGGTTGCCACAACACAGAAGTGCCCTCTGATGTTGTTCATGAAATAGAAGGCCCCTACACTCCAGCTAGGCTTCTGATAGCTGCAGGTGTATTTTTCTTGGGAGGCTAACTTGCTAGAGAAACAAAAGTTTTGGTTAGTTTAATTTGGCAAAACAAAAATGCTGTCCTAGGGGAAGACTTTTTTAGAAACTTTATTTTTCCCCTGTTAACTTGGATATTTTGTAGAAAAAAAAAAAATGAAGTTCAGAAGTTCACAGGAGTTATTGCTTGTTATAGTTTAAAAAAATAATAAAACAAATCCACAGCTAGACAGGACACTTCATAGATTAATTTGATGTTACAGAACTTGTTGAACCTGAAAGAGACATTTCATTAGTTTTTGTGCTATAGTTTTAAATCACTTCAGTATAACTTATTTGCCTAATACAAGAGCTTATAGCCCCACTGTAAAATAAAGGGGGTCAGGACAGCTCCCAGCAGAAAGCTTGACTTTACTAGCAAGATCTTTGCAACATGTAATTCTACCAGAAATTCACTTTCCTTAGTGGATTGCAGTCTCATGACTTCAATTGCTGACATTTCCTTATTCTAATTAAGAAATACTCTTCACCATTGGAAGCCTGACCACGACATAAGCCACTCTTTCATAGACAAAGCCAGAAATGTTCAGTGAGCCCCAAAGTCAGTTACTAGGTGACCGTCGGCACTTCAAAGTACGAGACAAAAATAGTGTACAATTTTCATTCATGTCAGGCAATGCACCTGCAACATGGTTTTTTTTGTGGAGATCAGGAGGTCACTTTGGAGTCAAACATTAGTCTGACTCTTTCTTGCACAGCCTGAGTCCACAAAAACAAAATGGTTGCTGCCTGTGGCACCTTTTAAAATCATACTAAAAATAGGATTACCTTATCTAACACAGTATACCTTGTTCTGTTTACTTCAGCTTTAGGAATACTAAAACAAAGGCCTTGAGAACTGCGAGAAGGCACAGATATAGCAAAAATGAGGTTCTCTATGCTCCTAGAAAAAGAGAGAAACTGTAAAGGAGCCATTTAACTACTTGGGACAAACCTAAAGGAAGAAAGAGCCTGGAGAGAAGACACTAAGAACTTAACATAGTTGTTTAGCAAAGAACTCCCTGGAAAATCCACTGCTCAAAGGGAATCATTAAATTGCATTGTGCACTGTGTGCTGAAGGTACAAGTGTTAGAACAAAAGCCTTTAGTCATAGATGCTTCCTTCATCATATTTGAGTTTGATGCTTCTGGTCTTCAAATGACCATCTCCAGGAGCAGATTCACAGCAAGGGTATTCATCAAAGCATCCAAAATTAAATGTGTATGTAGAAAGGTAGCTAGAGTTTCAAAGAATGAGAACTTCTGGATCATTGCATGAAAGACAGAATGTGTTTAAGCAGCTTCACCTTGCACTCATGTACCTTACTGATATCAGGCAATACTGATATCATTTGCCCTGCTTGATCAGAAATCTAGGCGTATCAGCTGACGACTGGTCATGAGCCTAGCTTTCCCTAGCTGTCAGTGTGGAGTCAGGTCCTCTTTAATACCTTTATCGATCATCAGGATGAGGGGATTGAGTGCATCCTCAGCAAGTTTGCAGATTACAGCAAACTGGGAGGAGGAATTGATCTGCCTAAGGGTAGGTAGGCCCTACAGAGGGATCTAGACAAGCTGGATTGATGGGCTGAGACCATCAGGTGGATTGATGGGCTGAGGTTGTGTGAGGTTCAATAAAACCAACTACAAGGTCCTGCACCTCAGTCACAACAACCCCATGCAGCACTGCAGGCTTGGGACATAGTTATTGGAGAGCTGCATGGTAGAAAATATTCTCTTTGAGTGTTGGTTGATAGCCAACTGAATATGGGCCAGTTGCATGCCCAGGGGGCCTCCTGGCTTGCATCAGGAGCAGCGTAGCCAGCAGGATCAGGGAAGTGACTGTCCTCCTGTATTTGGTGCTGGTGAGGCTGTACTTCAAACGTTATTTTCAATTTTGGGCTTCTCACTACAAGGACATTGAGGTGCTGGAGCATGTCCAAAGAAGGGTGACCAAGCTGGTGAAGGGGCTGGAGCACAGACCTTATGAGGAGCAGATGAAGGAGTTTGGATTATTTACTCTGGAGTAGAGGAGGCTCAGGGGAGACCTTATCATTCTCTACAACTACTTGAAAGTAGTTATAGTGAGAGAGATCTCTTGATCTCTTCTCCAGAATAACTTCCTATAGGATAAGAAGAAATGGCTTCAAGTTGTACAAGGGGAGTTGCAGGTTAGACATTCAGAAGAATTTCTTTATAAAAAGAGTGCTGAAGCATTGGAGCAGGCTGCCAAGGGACGTGGTGGAGTCACCATCCCTGGAAGTGTTAGAAATATGTAGATGAGACACTTGGAGGCACAGTTTAGCAGTCATGGTATTTAAGGGTTTATAGTTGGACTCAATGGTCTTGAAGGTCTTTTCCAACTATAATGATTCTAAGATTTAAGGGTTTATAGTTGGACTCAATGGTCTTGAAGGTCTTTTCCAACTATAATGATTCTAAGATTCTATGATTCTATGAATCTATATTTACATCTTGAATAGGTCATAGAACTTGGAGCTGTCTCATAAAGTCACTTGACCTTTGGAAGGCATCTGGGAGGTATTACTGTGGGTGGTTTCTTAGTTTATATTTTCTCAGAGGATCATCAGACACTTCAAGCAGCTACACTCAGATTGTATGACCAGTCCGTCTTTGCAATTCCCACTGTATAGCAGGTGAAACAATAAAAAAAAGTATTGAGTAATGAACATTAATCTGTATTCAGACCCTTTTAATAAATTATAAATAAATATATCTGCCTCGGTCCTTTGAATTCTACCCTCTCATGTTTAGCTATGTGTTTTTAGTGGCAACACAATCTCCACAAGCTGTAGGCCCAACCAAGTCATAAGCTATTTTTAAAAAAATAAAAATAATCTGAGCTGTGATTTAAAATAGGGTGTGGTGAAACTGTGAGGATGAAAAGTTTGACTCCATATCAATAGGCAGTTGGGACCTCCTGGCAATTCCTTCACTTCCTCTTCAGGGAACATAAGATTATTGTAGAATTAGCTATGGCATATTTTTGCATACAGTCAGCTTCTCATTTTGAACCTAGCTTAAGCGTTCCACAGCAGGAAATCAAAAACTACCACATGCTACCTTTCATCATCAGGACAAACCTTTTCTTCCAGGCATTTTGGCTCCACTAAGCTGAATAACACAGACTTTTAGGCTTAAAATTGAAATGGTCCCTGACTTTTAAGTTTAACTCTTTGTGGGAGGGAGGCTGGAAGGATATTTGCAAAGGATTTTTTGGCCTGCCTGAAGCATCAGCAGCAAGAGACAAATCTTGCTAAGCCTGTTAGAAGACACATTCTTAGGAAGGCAGAAAGAGGAGAAAGGCAAGGATGATACAAAAGAACTGAGAATAGAGGACCAGGGATCCAGGCATGCTGTAGGGCAGGTGGAGAAGGTGGAATAAGGATCTTGAGCTGAAGCTTAAACAAAAAAATGGAATCTGTATACTGTACATAGTCACCTGATTCCCTGCTGTTGCACAACTGGAAAAAGAGAAGAACAAATACTGCAAGAGAATAATGAATTTATCAAACTTGAATATCTGTTCACTTCTTTGCTTTAGAGTGATTTATGTTTGAGTTTAAAGACCCATCTGCCCTGTATTTTTGAGTATTAAACTGGTGTTTTGGGTTTGTTTAGTGAGCTCAGTAAAAATTAACAGATTCTTGTACTTGATTTCCTTGTAGTCTGCACTTCCTCTCCTCTTCCTTACCTCTTGTTACTTGCAGCTTTAGCTTGAGCAAAATTTTTGAGGAGGTGGCATCATATCTTGGTATCACAAAGCGTAAAACAGAGGCAACGAGAGGCAGGCAGAGAGATAAAAAGGTCACATATTATAAGTAAGAAACATAGACTTAAGTTTTCATTTCTATTTCACTGTGTTTTTCACGGAGTATCTTATTTTAATTATAAGCATTTCAGGAGTGCAGTATTTTTGTGTTGGCTAGTATGTTTCAATGAAATCCAATGTCATTGATTTTCTTCTTTGTGATTTTAGTATTCTTGTAGCTTTCAAAAGAAAAGTAGTGATTCTTTATCCTTCTCTCTTTCTCTCTTTGTCTTTATCTCTTTCTCTCTTTCTGAATTCCCTGTAGAAGATTCTTTTTCTCTAGACAGGAAACTCTTATCTCTGACTGAATGGGCCAAAGAAAAGCATTGGTTTTGTAGACTTCCATAACATTCATGTGGCTTGGTCTTGGAAGACTTGCTTAGGGACTCTGAAACTTTCATTTTCAGAGCATTCAAAAGACATTGTGGATAGATCACAAATGCCTCTCTTCCATTAAATGATTCTTTCTAATTTTTATTTTCCGTTAATGTTTACTTAGTCACTACACCTCACAGACGGGTTGGAGTTTTCATTCATGTTTCTCCTTCTAATGCTAATGCTGACAGTCAATATTACTAAGGTTGTTTTCCCTTCCCTTTCCTTCCCTTCCCTTCCCTTCCCTTCCCTTCCCTTCCCTTCCCTTCCCTTCCCTTCCTTTCCCTTCCCTTCCCTTCCCTCCCCTCCCCTCCCCTCCCCTNTGCCTCAAGGGTCTGTCTGCCGCTGACGGGCGGCCGCCTTCGCGCCCGTGCAAACAGTCGTAAATCTCTGCGGCGGCCGGCGGGGAGGCGCTGCCGCCTGCACGGCTGCCCCACGAGCGCCGCTGCAGCCCCTGGTGCGGGTGCGTGGGGGGGGCTGCAGCGTTGCCCCCCACTGCCCCGCGTTGCAGCCCCCATTGCAACCCCCACTGCAACGCCACATTGCAGCCCCGCGTTGCAGGCCCCATTGCAACCCCCACTGCAACGCCACATTGCAGCCCCGAGTTGCAGCCCCCATTGCAACCCACACTGCGACCTCTGATGCAACAACTCCCCCCACAAACTCACGGTGCAACCCCACACTGCAATCCCCACTGCAGGTCCAACTGCAACTCACGCAGTAAACCCTGCTGCAGCCCCACATTGCAACCCACGCTGCAACCTCCTGATGCAGCCGTGCACTGCAAATCCCCGCTGCAACCCCACTGCCACCTCCAGTGCAGGCCCTATTGCAACCCGCCCTGCAACCCACCCTGCATCCCCGCACTGCAGCCCTGCGTGCACCCTCCGGGACGCCGCAGCCCCGCGCCCCACGCGGCAGCGTGCCTACCGTCCTTGCGGTAGAAGCAGATCTCCACCTTGCGCTCCTCGGAGCCCAGCAGCGCCTGGGCGATCTGGGCGGCGGCGCTGCGCTGCGTGCGCGGCCCGTGCAGGAAGTCGCAGGTGCAGGGCTTCTGCATGACCTCGGCGCGCGTGTAGCCGCACAGCTCGCAGAAGCCATCGTTGCAGTAGATCACGGCGCAGTTCTCCACGCGCGCGTTGGCGATGATGAACTTGCGGCCTGCCGAGGGGTCCTCGTGAGCGCGGGGTCYGGCCCCGTGAGACCCTCAGGCCCCCGTGTTGCAGCGTGGGGGGCCGTGCTCGAGGGACACGGCGGGGGAGCCCCCACCCGTGCAGGGAGCCCCCCCACTGCCCCGCGCGGGGAAACAAGGTCCCGGTGCCCGGAGCCGCAGCCGGGAGGCCCGGCCCGGCCCGGTGGGTTCAGGGGGGAGCCCCAAGGCAGCAGCGGCCAGAGACCCCCCGTGCACCCGGTGCCGCGATGCCACCACCCCCAGGGACAGGGACGGGGGGACACGAGCCCCGGGGCCTGTCACACTGCTGCCCCCCCCCCCATGCATGGCCCACCCACTGCCCCCAGCAGGATGTGCGCCCACGTGCCCTGGCATTCCCCGATCCTGCTGCAGGGAGCACCCACGTGCCCTGGGACACCCCCATCCCACTGCAGGGAGCACCCACCCGCTGCAGGACTCCCTGATCCCACTATGGGGAGCACCCACATGCCCTGGGACACCCCGATCCCACTGCAGGGAGCACCCACCCGCTGCAGGACTCCCTGATCCCACTATAGGGAGCACCCACGTGCCCTGGGACTCCCCAGTCCTGGTGCAGGGAGCACCCACCCGCTGCAGGACTCCCCAGTCCCACCATGGGGAGCACCCACATGCCCCAGGACTCCCCAGTCCTGGTGCAGGGAGCGCAGCCTCCCTGCCCATGCACCCCCTGCCCTGGCCCCTGTTGGGCAGTGCAGAGTCACCCCAGGAGGCCAGGCAGAGCCCATGGGGGGCACAGACAGGGCACACTTGGGGGCCCCGCTCCAGGACACTGATCACCCCCAGGACCCCCCCAGTTCCTATGCACGGGGGCTGCAGCGGCTCTCATGGGGCAGTTGCTATGCCCCTGCCTGGGGGCTCGGCCTGTCCCAGGTGCACCAGGCACCCCAAGTGCTGGGACACCCCCAGACCTGGTGCATGGGACACCCACACCCTGGAGCACCCCAGCCCGGGGCACCCCCGTTACAGCGCATGGAGCATCCTGGGTCCTGGAAGCCCCCCCAGCCCTGGACACACCCARTGGTGCATCAGGCACCCCAAGGGCTGGGGCACCCCCAGCCCAAGGTACCCCCAGCCCTAGAGCACCCCCCACCATGGGGCTAGGCTGTCCCTAGAGCATCAGACACCCCCCGTGCTGGGTCCCCCGCCCAACCCCCAGGGCGCCCCTAACCCCTCAGCACCCCCGCCGTGGGGCAGGACTCTCTCCAGCGCATCAGACACCCCACATACCGGGTCCCCCCAACCCCAGAGCACCCCCCGCCGCGGGGCAGGACCCCCTCCAGCGCACCGGGCACCCCAAGTACCGCCCCCCCCGGCCCTCGGGCGCGGGACGCCGGCCCCCCGGGGCCCCCCACCCGCCGTCCAGGCGCCCCCCGGTGCCAGCGGGCGGCCCCCCCGCCGCCGCCCGCACTCACTCTGCCCCTCGAACTTGCGGATGATGGTGTCGAGGAAGGTGTTCTGGGGGGCGACGTGCCCGCGCCGCACGGGCATGGCGCCCAGCCCATGGGGCCGCGGGGCCGCTCCGCTCCGCGCAGTCCCGCGCAGCGGCGGCTCTTACCTCGCCTGGCTGCCGTGCGCGCCCGCCTCCTGCCCTCGTGCTCGGAGGCGCCGCGCTGCGCTCCGCGGGGCCGCTCCGCGGGCTGCGCAGGGAGCGCGGGGCCGAGGGGCTGCCCGGGTGCGCTCTGCCGAAAACTGGCAGCAGTTTTCGAACTGAGCCTTTTTTTTTTTTTTTTTTTTTTTTTTCCTACACAACCTCCTCCCCCCCTTCCCTTAACTCCCTCCCTCCCTCCCTCTCTCTCTTTCCTCTCTCCCTCCTTTCCCTCCCCTTCTTTCTCTTTCCTTCCCCTTCCTTTTCTTTCTTTTTTTTACTTTCCCTTAGATGGTCTCTAAAGTTTATATGCAGAACTAAAGCTGATTACAAGCTTGATGTCCTTCAAACATTGTGTCCTTCTTTTGTGCAGTTTCTTTCATATTTACATCTCCCCTAGAGTGAAGTATTGAATGAACCTAACAGCTGAGACTTTGATCAGCAATCAGATCTTCATATTTCTTCGTGGTTTCTTACCTTCCATGAGATCTTTATCTTCTTTATAGTCCTGCAGCAGATAAGTGAATCTGGGGTGAAGCAGCAAAGACAAACAGCGGGTTGCTCCCTTAGAAGGAAGGGTCTGGATTAGTAGAACAGATCAAAACAAACAGGAATTCTTGGATACTCTTTTTTAATATGTTTGAGAGCAGTTCAAGCTCTCCCTCTCCTAATATAAAGATCCCCATTTCCTCTGTCTTCCAAGCAAAATTTCTGGTGATTTAAAGAAGACGTATTTTGAGAACCTACTTTTTAAAGTCATAAGTCCTTTGAGGACTTAAAACTTCCTCTAGCTTTGCTTTGCAGCTGTAACAGTCTGAAAAGAATGTCGCTTTGCTTCACTCAGCCCTTCCTATAGGTATTAGCTGGAATGGGGTGATTTACCTGGACTGTATTTTGTACTATGTTAGGCACAACAGTCAAGTGTGTCTAGTATGTGACCCCACTTTTGATAAATAAGTTAATCCCTGAAAGGATGTAGTGTAAAATAGAGAAAAGTCAAGGATCACCTTAAAACCAGCTGTCAGAAGTTAAATATGTATTGTCCAGGGAAGGACTTATCTTCTCTCTGCAAATTATTCTAATGCAGATGTGGGAATGTGGGAATACTTAAGACACATGTGGCATCTTGTGAAAATAAAGATTTGTTTTGGCTGAGCTAGCTGTATTAGTAAATAGAGATCCTGCTTTGAACTAGATCTTAGTTCATAGCCTGCTGCTACCTTGGGATTAATTTCAGAATTTCTGCTTGTTTTTAATATAGAGAAATTATTTCCAGCTGATTTTTAAGGTCTTTGTATTCTTCAAACAGGCAAGCTACTGAAAAGAGATGGGAAAATCAGAAAAGACAGAAAGTGACAGAAATTTTAGATAACATCCACTGTTTCTTTTTTCTTTCTCAGTTCTGAAGAAACATTACCCTAATTCTATAGAATGGTGGTCTTGCCAGCAGTTGGAGTTCTATGCATTTATTCTTCCTATGCTGTGTCTTTGCTGAAAAGTCCTCCCTTACTTTGTAGAAAGATTTGGACTGCACAACTACCTTTGCTCTGAAGCATTGCTGTGAGACATCTGGCTTCTGCCATCTTATGCTGAGATTCTTTCTTCCTAGGACACTATTTAGGGTGTTGGACTATCATTTGCCTCTCTTGGTCTACAAGGTAATGGGAATGCTTGCAAAAACAGACAGATGGACAGACAGATATCTAGTAGAGTTATTGAGTCCTGTTGTATTTTTCTGTTTTGAGGGTGTCAGCTTCCAAGAGTGAAATGGATAGGATAAGTGATAGGAGAGACTACGGTGTGAGAGAGTTACGAGGAGATAAATAGTATGCTGGAGGAAAGGAGCAAAGATCTTCCCCTAGAAAAGTTTAGACTGGTCACAATTCACTTGTGATTATGAGGTAAGAAAGATGTCCCTCAGAGGTGATGCTACAGCTGGGCATGCCTACGCTCCACAAAGTCATACTAAAAGTCACAAATTTCCAAGCACTACTGTAGCTTGTCTCTACATGAAGCAGTCTCTCTGCTTCACTTCCATGCCTTCAAATAACATATCGCTGGTTTCTTTTTCTTAAAAAAAAAAAGGGGGGGCGAAAAGAAAAAACAAACTTGTAAGGTCTAAAAATGTTGGTGCCCTGGTGGATGGAAGTGGAGGCAGCTTCAAAAAGAGCAGCATATTGGGAACACACATTACTGAGTGGCTGTAAACATGGTCAACTTGAGCGCTTGTCCCTAGAAGCTACTGGCTTCCCAATTCATTACTTTGATAAAAGTAAGAGTACCCTTTTTCCTCCTGGAAGCAGGGGATTGTAGGTAGATTTTTAAAGTGAGCAAGGAGAGGTATTTCTACATCTCCACTACATACATAGTATTTAAACTTCAAGTTATTTTTCTTCTGTGTTTCAAGTCCAAGTTTACCAAGGGGTTTATTGTATGCCCTACTTTACTGTAAAGTATTTATGTAAAGTATTTATGCCTCATTTTACTTTTCAGATCTGATAAACCCTTCAACTATACATAACCACCTGGCCTTTTAGGCTAAACCCAACACGCTATAAAAATGGTCTCGTCTGGGTGATTATTAAGGGGAGAAAGATGCTTGCAGTGTATCTTTTGGTTAAGATGTAGTATTTTAAGTAAGTTTTGACCATAATTTATAATATCTGTTAATCACAAGCACTAAGATTTTATTGTTGTAACTGTAATTTGACTGCCTGGATACTGCCATGCAGATTTAAACAAACTTTGCTATTCTGAATTTTCTGAGATAGTATTCTGTGGTACGAGTACCTAACTGAGCTCAGTTTGCTGTTGCAAAAGTATAAATGGAAAGAAATACCTGAGAATTTGATACTTTTCTCTGTATTTAGCCAGAATTTGACCTACACAGTAACTGCTTGCTGTTGCAATCCATCCTAGAAACTGCTGTGATTTCATCAGAAATCCAAAAGCTATATTTGGTCTTGCTAGAAAACTGATCTCTGTGACTCATATGTAGATTAGTAGAGGCATGCAAAATTCTTGAGTTGCCATCTTTCATCAATAGATACTAATAGTATATTAAATCTAAAAAGATATCAAAGAAATGGTCACTAATAGAAAGCTACTCTTTCTGTTATGTATTTCTTACACAGCACTCTAGAGGCAGGCAAAGTGAAGAACTTTGGGTAGTGTTAAACATTAGGAGACGTGGGAATGGTGAGTAGCATTTTGCTGCTTTGGATTTTTAGCTGCTCTGTTGCCCATAACTTACTTCTAGAAGAAGTGTGTAATGGAGTCTGGAACTCCATTCAGGGAGTTCCAGAAGGGATGTGTCATTTTACTTTGTATTTTAATCTAAATACATAAAACAAGATATTTGCCATGGTTTTCTTCCTATTGAAAGAAAACTCACTGGCAAGTATTCAAAATGATTGAATAGACAAAACAGTCTTATATCAGATTAAAAATAAGAGTAGTTTATAATTTTTAAAACTAAACACAGAACAGCTAGTGGACTTAACAATTTATATTTTTATTTTCACTCCTAAACTGCTGAATCCATTTTAATCACAGCTGGGACAGGGACAGCCAACAACAACACATTGCTCCTAGTGTGAGACCTTTTTATGCCCTCTTTTGGGATGCATTAAATGTTGAAGACCAAATTATGATCCTTTCCACTGCCAGAAAGCATCAGCTAAGCTTTTCAAAAATTTGAATGAATAGAATCAGGCCTTTAAAAATAAGTCTCTTCTGTATTACCAAACAGACTGATTCCTAAGCACCTTCAGCTGACCTCAGAGTTTTCATGTACTTTGCACCTTAAAGATCAGAAGGAAAGAGGTTAGGTATTGGTATAGGCTAGGTATTGGAATAGGCTATGTACTTCAGTATTAGGTTGATTTTCTTTCTAAGTCTTTCTAAGACTGGTAGCCTTAGCCATTGACCTCCCATATAGAAAATACTCTTCCATACTCTTTCTTTTAGTAAGTACTCTTCGTTTTCAGCATCGCTAATTGTGTAAGGGAGGTGAAAATTTAAATTTTAAAGTTGTTGGAATACAGAGAAAACATGGAACTCTCCTGTGTGCTTTCCAAAATCACGATTTATCTGTGGTTTATTCAACAATACACTCAATATCACCTGAACCAAAGTGATACAGAATATGTGACTTAGGCTCAGGGGCTTATGACTGAGCCATCAGGACCTAATCTCATAAATTCTGTATATTCTGTTCTGATAAATGGTCAGGCAATGATAGTCAATGACCTAAAAAAAAAATTAGAGCCAGAGCTTAAAATTTCACTGAAACACTGGTTACAAGTACAACATAGGAAATGTTCAACTTGTGTTTGGACAAACAGAGGAAAATAAGTGAATTATAGATTTTTTTTTCAGTTGGGAAAGATAGCAGCTTGATATAAATAAATGCAATCTGCACTTTTATATGTAACCGTACAGTTACTTTTTATGGACTTCAGCTTTTCAGAGTAAGTGATTTCAAAAGAATTTCAAAAAGCATTTTAAAGGAGAGAGATGAGTTTTATAGAGAGTGTTGTTATATTGAATTTTGATGATTTTTTTTAAATTTCAAGTTGAAAATATCATCTTAATAGAAAAATAAGCTCAAACATTCTAGAATTTAGCCTTAATGTTACTTTGCTCTAAAAAAAAAAAAAAAAAAAAAAAAAAAAAAAAAAAAAAAAGAGAGAGAGAGAGAGATTTTCAAGAAAACAGAATGAGTTCTGTGAAATTTTTGGAATAGTCTAATAACTCTTCTACCATCTCTGCACAGGAAACCTGCTAGAAATAAAACACTAGAATTCACTTACATTCTTATTATGTAACCTTATTCAGTGGTATCTGTATTTCGGAACATAACACACAAACACATGAAGTAATTTAAAATATATATAGTTGGTGAAAATATACATCTACTCTGATTTTCATGTGCCATTATTTAACAACAAAACCAACTCCTGAAAGATATACTGTTTGTAATAGACATCTCTGTTACTGGCACTTTTTAGAAGAAAAAAAACTAACACTATAGAATTATTGTCCTGAAAGAGTAACTAAGGAGCTACTTCTCCGCCGTTGCTGCATTCCAGACATCACTAAATATGAGGAAATCCTAGCAGTATTTTGGCTATTTTTACTCATTAATGCTGTATAGAATCATTCAAAGATTTTTTGATTTATTCATGATGAAATAGTTAATGATTTTTTTCCCCACTCTCAGATATTTTAAAACAGCCCTTGGGAATCCTGAAACCCCAAAATTTGCCTTTTCTAACTTTTTTTTTTTCATGGGGGAGACATATTAGTCTATCATTAAAACGTTGCTCAGGAATGATGAGTCGTTCACAACCAACAGGCTCTTAACGGGCTTTGTATGCCGACTGGCTGTGTAACATTCTTCATGTGTGCTGGGGTGTGAAGATAGATTTGTTTTAGGGAGTGGTTGTATGTGCTGAGCTATATGACACATTGGCTGGCACTGGTTTTGATTTAAAACGCATAACAGAGAAACCACTAACGACCTTTTAGCAATGCCTGAACAATTTAGAGTACATAACAAGAAATTGAGAAAGTTTGTAATTTCACAAAAGCCTTCTAGAATGTCAAAATTTTTAACAGTTGTGGGAGTTACAAGGAGTTGAACTAAATTTAAATTACCACCTTTTAATTAAATTCAGATAAACTAATGACTTGAAAACATCAATCTACAATTGATGTCCAGTAAGCTATTTGGAATATATATTGGCACAAATACCTTTAAGACAGGCTTCTTCTTTAGCACTTACATCATTAGCATGATAGTTTGCCCCATCATAAAAACTCTGAAGAGAATGTGCAAGAATAAATAGGCAGAAAATCTTAGCAACTGTCTCACTGTTGGATGTAGCCTATGGTGCTTACAGAGGAGATAACTGTCCAGTGGCATCCCTTGTGATCCAGCTGAAAAATGTGATGTCTCAGATACTTACTCTGTACATCACATGGCCACTTTGCTCCATCAATCCAAATCCTTTTTCGAGCACCTTTAAAAAAAAAAATTGATACTTATTAATTTGAAACTTCCTATCTGCTACCCTCCATTTGAACATGATGTGTAGCACTACTTTGTATGCTTGAGTACACTTACTTCTTAGTACATTCAGAGAGTACGGGATTGGTTTTGTGTTACGTCAGTAGCAGTGACAGGGATTAAACAGAAATAGGAAGTTACCATCATCTCCACTTCAGTCTCAGAACAACAAAATATCAAATGCATCTATGAACATATATCATATTAAAGGAAACTCAATAAACAGGCTATGTCCTTAGTGTAGCATAATGCAGCCAGAGGAAAAAAGCAGCATGGAATATGAAATCAATCCTCTATTTGGAGTATTTTATGGAAAACTATAGCACATTCCATTCCTTTTCATAGGAGCTCACACTCACATAGACATGAGAAGTAAATGGCTTTAGGGAAAATTTTGGACAGCTAGACTATTTGACTCATTAAGTAAAAATGTCATCTTATCCTGCCTGACCATTCTGCTTCCCTATTTTAAAAATGATATACCAAATGATCTTCTAAAAAGAAAGGCTATTTCTGATTGAGAGGACACAAAAGTGGTCAAGAACTCTGCAGAAACAGAAGTGCTGTAATGTATTCCACACTGCTGTCATCCTCTTTGTTTTATTTGTTTAGCTGGTGCAAAGATTTGTAAGCTTTTCTTCATATGAAAAGAGAAAGAAAACGACTATTCACTGAATATCCGATTAAGGATATAAAGTCATCCAGTCATCCCACACGAGGTTGACTCAGCCTCGTCTGTAAAATCGAGGAAGAAGTTTAAGGAAGCTGCAGACTTTCTAATAGCCTTGCCTAAAATCTTTATCTAAAGTAAATGTGGTTTGATTATTTCAAAAGTGTTTCATCTTTCCTCCCATTCCCAGTGAGATATGAATTTTAGAGGAGATGAAGACACTTTAGTGTAAGTACTTGATTTGAAGGCCGGGTCTAAAAGGCACTTAGCCCCCTAGCCTGTATTTAGATGCTTTGCTACTCACGGAATGTAGCTTAAAAGTAGCATAAAAAGAGTAGCACAAAATCAGTGGGAATTATAGTAGGAGAATATGAAGCTGCCTTTGTGTAGAGAACTGGGACCTTGTTTTGTTGTTTGTCAATTTTTCTGCTAAGCCAAGCTTCAGTAGTCAGCTTCCTTTTCTACTAATCTGCAGCTGCTTCACTGACTATCCATCATCTTTATTATTGTGTCATTTCTGTATGTCATTCTCTTACAGTAATAAGAAGCAGACCAAGTGGGACAGAAATTGATCCAAAGGGATGAGATATATTGTTGAAAGTGATATGCTGAATAAGAGCGGAATTCAGTGCAAGATGCATGATGCTTTTTTACATATGTTGAACTAGTGACTTTTATGTGTAAGACACATCACAGATCTATATTTCAGTCAATAATCCAATAATGTTTGGGAGAAAGACTTTAGTGGCAAAGTAGTTCTATTGATTTTACTATCGTTATTAAGCTTCACAAAGTTAAGCACTATAAAGCTAAGCACTGTAAAGCTAAATATAGCCCTGTAGTGCTGTGATGAAGTGGGCCCAACAGCTTGAAACCAGAAATTCTCCCATGGAAAACAAGGCTGACAAATACTAGTTTCTGATGAGAACATATTCTGTGTACCTTGAGTGTATATTCTCACACTGCAATAACTCCGTTTCCCAATATCCTTTTTGATATTCGATATCCTTTTTGACTTTTTGAAATTCGACTATCATTTTTTCCACCTTGTATTATCCTGCTCTCACCATGGCCTCTTCAGCACTCTTCATATCCCCTCTCTACCTTCAGCAGCTTTGCTAGCTCAGCAGAAAGAGATAATTCTGTAAGAGCTTGGGATTTTGTCTTTAGTTAATGTCTGCTGTTGGCTGCTTCTTGCTTACCACCTACATCAAATGAAAGAAAGTTTGTGCCCTTGCTTCAGTGAGGTTTCTCTTGCCCCTGCACCCTTTGGTGCCCTAAAACTTCACAAGATTTACTTTTCACTTTTCACAAGTACTACTTCTTTCACAAGTACTACTTTACACAAGTAGTAATATCTTGCTGTCTTTGAGACCACTATAGTTTTGTCAGCTTTGAGGAACAAATTAAACCACTGATCTGAAAAGTTATTGAATGATACAGATGGACAAGCTAGAAATATGACCAAACAAGAAAGTCCCATCTTCTTGGAAAACCAACCTAATTTGTATTCTTAAGGTAAGACAGCATTCACTGCAGTTTTTCTGTCACTTTCACCTGCAGAACTAGGAACTCCAGATTTTGTCCTGGGTTAGGAACTATATTTCATATTTTTCAAGTCATGGTATAGGTAAAATCATCATCAGATTAAACATCCTTGTGGAACCAGGAAGAAAAAAGATTCAAGTTAAAGGAATCAAAATGTAGCGTCTTTTTAAAACTTGTAATTTACCCCCTTGGGACTATTGCTGTTCACCTATTGCTTCGACGGGTTTTAGCTATTAATGAGAATATCAATGGAAATCTTAATAAGTAGAATATTAATAGAATATTAATAGGTGTACATTTTCTTTCTGATTTGTATGGAATTTTCCAATGCACGCTTAAGGTAATATTAAGGCATTAAGCAGGTCCCTCTGGTGTTTAAATCACAGATTTTGATGTGTTATTGGAGATATTATACTTTTACCATGCTGCGTGTGACTTCAAGAGTATAACCATTTTGTGGGGAACTCCCTATCATGTGTGTAAACAAAAATATGCAATTATACATAATTATATTATATTTAATTTATATAGTTATAAATACACTTGTAAACAGCATGCTGTGATCTATGAATTAATTACATCTGTTTTGCCACACGCTCTTGATACCAAACATTTAACATATTCTTCTTACAGTCTAAGGTTTTAATTTCTCAGTAACAACAAAGCTATTAAATGCTAATCTTTCATTCAGCTACGTTCCCTGGAAATTTGGATTGTTAATCCAGTTTAGCGGCTTAAAGAGTTGGTTGTGTTGAAGGGGAGATCACTAAAATGTACTACCTTATTTGCAACGCTATGACTTTATACGTTAATCATCTAGGACAACTGTAGGTAAGTGAGAAGATGGTAGCGGGGAACAGAGGATACCAATCAAAAAGCTATCACTTTTTTTTGGTTGTCAAAAGTCACAGTCATTCTTTGGGTGAGTAGGGTGGACCACAGTCATGTTGGTCATCTTGAAAAAATCTGTAAAGAAAGGCATAGATTTCCATTCTCTCTCCAGAGCAAAGTAAGGAAGGAGGGTAGAAATAAAGACAGGTCAATACCACATTTAACTAGGGAACTTAACTCTAAGAAATACCACATCCTGAGGCTTGGGATGCATGACATCAGGCTTCTATCAGTGAAGAGAAAGAAAGTTTATGTTTTTAAACAAAAAGGGAAGTGAGAGAGGCTTTCCCTCCTTTCTTTTGAAATGATTTGGTATGGTTTACCTCAGAATCCACAAATATTTCTAGATGTTTCCAAAACTTTTATTCCTAAACACATTTGGCTGGTAAACAATGTCATTCTAGAACATATTTTCCTATGAGTAGTCCAAAGATATACTGTTCTTCTAAGTTCTCTCAAATATATTAAAAAAAAAAAAAAAAGAAAACTTTAGCAAGGAATCTCAAAGAAAATCCTAGCATTTCTCAGGCCCATTTGTATAGTTTTGTTTGGAGCTTTTCTTTTCTGTGCAATAGTACTTGCTCCAGAGCTTATGAATTCATGACATGCTCTTTCTGAGGAATAGACCAACTCACTGGGTCCCAATCCTTGGAGATGCCAGGCAGTCATTTGTAGAGACTGAATCTTTTATTAATAGAACAAATATTGCCTTATTAGCAGTAGGACAAACTTATTTCCTTCTCCTCCCCATTTCCATCCCCTAGTTTTTACCAAATAACTCTCCTAAATGGGTAAGAGTGCACGTCAGTCCTTGTGCTGTGGCAGCCAAGAAGACTGCAAATTTTCCTTGTGGTTTCCCTAATGAGAACATCTGCCCCTTAAGGTCTGACCTGAGACCACCAGCTAATTCTGTGCTGGCCACCCGACAATAACTTTCAGCCACTCATTTTCCTTTTAAAGTGTCAATGTGTGTGTGTGTGTGTTGGAGGGCATTGGGCGGGTATTTTTCTTTTCCTTTTGTTAGCCTTTTTTTCACCTGCTGCCAGATAAACAGCATGGGATAAGAATCTGCTTCATGCCAGACATAATTTTGAATTTATTAACTTGCCATTCTTTTTACTCTTGATAGAACTCGACAGACAAGCAGACAAGCACCTAAATTAACTTAGCTCCTAACCAACACTTAGACAGGCCAAGAATAACAACACAGAGATAAATTAGAGAGGTAGAATATAGTGATGGAGTTGTGAAGGAGGGTGAAAAAGCATGAGAGAAGGGAAAAAAATGAACTTAGGACTGGAGAAGTTTTTAAAAATAATATTCAAAGCATAACAACATGATACAAGCCTGCCAGAAAAACCTCATCTGTGTGAGGAGGGCAGCGCATAAGCAGTGGGAAAAACCCAGACACACATTTGCCTCTGGGACAGCATGGATTTAAAGGCAAGACAACTTTGTAAATGGAAATGAATGTAATGACCTCAGGTCGCAAGAGAGTAGAAGCCCACCATGTTTTGAAACTACTGCTGCATTAGGCATATTTGGCAGTATGAGTGTTTGGGAGACTCCCAAGGATGAGCAAGTTCTGAAGATTTCATTTCATTTCGAAGGAGGGTGGTCTTTCCATTCCAGGGTCAGCAACAGGACAGCATAGTGGGTGTAGAGGTGGAAAGGGAAGCACACAATTTGGCTGACTGTCATGACCTCTGGATAATTGGAGATTTAACTTTCCATGTCTCAACACTCCCTAAATCTTCCCACACTAGCCAAGTCACCAAAAAAATAGACGGAGGAAATCTTCCTATGTGGAGGAAGGTACATAATAGCTGTGTTATGATATTCTTTCTCATGAGCTGTCTTGTCACAACAGACACCAATTATTAAAGGATATAAGTTTTTATGTTCACAACTGAAGCTATAATAGATAACGTGTCAAACGAAGTATTTGGAATGTGTGGGAAGAGAACACAGTGAGCATTGGGTAGACTTGTAAAGAACAGTGAGTTATGTCTGGAGCAAAGGGGTGTGTGCACATACACACGTACTCAACTGTGAGTTGTGTCACAGATGATACATTTTATTTTTCATATAAAATATGATTTTTATGATTTCATCCCATGCCCCTTCATGATAACGTGGTAAGGCAAAATTAATTGCTCAGAGATAATTATGGGGTGCGTGTACCTACATCTAAAGCATAAAGAAAGAAAAGATTGTTATGTGGATCAAAAGCAAAACTCCCCAAACTTTGCAAAAGTTTGGAAATCAAATTCAAGCCTGGGATGAAAAGAAGGTTTCAGAATTGCTCTCTTTGCTATACAAAAAATGTATTTTGGTAAGGTCAATAGTAAAAAGCTTAAAAGTTTTAAAAACTTAAAAAACATATGTATGTCAAATGAGGGGTGGAACTTTCTTTTATGAAGGGTGAGAGAAAAATGTCCCAGCCAAAACTGTGCGTTTGCATTTGCAGGAATCGTATAAAGTACTGCCACTTTAAATGTTTTCTCAGGAGAAGTAAATATTTAATATTATACTTAAATATCCTAAGTAATTACCCATGTTACTTTAAAAAAAGTGCCCCACAGGGTGTCTCAAGAGTGTCTCTTTCTGATAGACAGTAGCGCTGCAGAGAGGCACCTGATCCTGACATCCTGCTTCTGAACCTGCCAGCGAACTGAAGGGTGGAGTGCGATTGCTACAGCAACAGCACGTCCAGCTGCAAATGTACGTGCTCCTGTGAGTTTAAGTGGAGGACACATAGGTAGGCAAAAACATCTGCGGTGATAAATTACGCATGAAAAAATAAGTGGCCTCCTTCCTGCGGATGCTATCAAACTTCTTTCATCTGTTCCATACACGTACCAGGTCATACTGTGGCATACCAGATATTTAACATGTACAGTGCAAAGAATTTGCCAGTGGGAAGCATGATACTTGGCCTTCACCACTTGTCTAGCTGTAGAAGCAGTGTTGCAAGATTTTGTAATGCTGTGTCAATGTGTCAGGTCCCTTGAACTGTGAATAGTGGCATTAGCATAAAAATAGAACTTATAAAAAATAGGACATTTTCCTAAAGAAGCTTTAATTTTACCATAGTTGTATTTTTCTAGCTTTTTCCTTCCCCTTTCACTTCCTCCTTTCTATACCAAAGAAATAAAGAAAGAAAATCCATGACTAGCTCTAGTAAATCCTTTACAAATTAGTTCAATGTACTGAAGCCCAAGAGAATCAATGTTACATGACAGCACAGCTGGAATGGTAGAAGGTAATCCATACCAGATTGCTTATCTTCTCTCTCCTTATTCTCACGATATAGTCATGCCTCAGAACTATGATGCCAGCCAATATTAGAGGGTTATTTCCTATTCTAATCATAATGCTCACACTACATGCCCTTCTAATTCCTGAATGTGACTTTGAAAGAGTCAAACAAGCCCTTCAAGAGCATTCTTCTCAAGTCTTCTACAAATTATGTACAAAGCATGCTTGGGCAGGAATTGGAGACTTTTATCAGTGCAATACAAGAAACAATGCAGAGTAGACAGGATCGTTTAATGCTTGCAATGAAGTACCCTGTATTGAATATTTGATTTTTAATTTAAAGATCTCTGAATACACTGTACCTGGCCCACACGACAGAGCAGGAGATCTTATCAATATGTATTAATATCTGAGGGGAGAACAGAAAGAGGATGGGGCCAAACTCTTCTCAGTGGTGGCCAGTGAAAGGACAAGAGATAATGGGTACAAACTGAAACACAGGAAGTTTCATCTCCTTATGAGGAAGAACTTTTTCACTTGCTAGGTTGACAGAGCCCTGGCACAGGCTGCCCAGGGAGGATGTGGAGTCTCCTTCTCTGGAGATCTTCCAAACCCACCTGGATTTGACACCGTGCCATGTGCTCTAGGTGTCCCTGCTTGAGTAGGGAGGTAAGTATCTGTGGTATCTCAAATACTACTGACTGAGAGCTTTGATAATGCAGGAGGATTGGATTTTGCTTTACATTTTCATATACATCTGGATATGGGGGAGGACCATGTTAAATTACCTGGATTTAGTTTTGCTAGCATATATGCCAGATGAGAAATAACAGCAGGCCATTGTTTGTCTGCTATATGAATACGATGTTAACAATGTTTCCTCCTCCTTTTCTATATCTGGGAATATTTCTACAGATAGAAAGCATACCACACAGCAGTTACATGTCCAGTTCTTGAAACAAGTTTCTGAATAGGTGACAAACACATCTTTAGGACATCTCTTGGTCTAGATAAGAGATATAGAAGCCTGACTGATTTGTGCTGATATTTCCTAGTTTCTTAACTTCCCTTTTGGAGAAAGATTCCAAACAAGTACTCCCTTTCAGTGAGTGCCACTTAGTGTGTTTTTTACAGCTATCACTACATCATGGCATGTGTGTCCATATTGCAAGACAGTGAAAAGGTACTTACGGTGATAACTGACTGGTACTGATCTTTCCTTGAGTAGGAGTTGTAGGACCAATAAGCAGACCAGGTGCTCACAGAGAGTTTGGTCAATCAGGTAATCAAATCCTTAGGTGTTTTATCAAGATCAGCTAAGCAACACTGAACGGTAGCAAAGTTTTGTGCAGATTTGGCTTCCAACAACTCCTTATTGGGAAATCTGAAGACTGGTAGAATCTTAAGAGTGATAGAAGCCAGAATGTTCTTGGCATTGCAGAAATAGGAAGACTTGCCCCTTGGCACTGCAGGAATATGAAGACGTTCCCCTGGCCCTTCTTAAACCTACCAACTCTTTCTGTTTATGTTCAATGTAAAGTTGCTAAGAAAAGATTAGGTCTGACTGGAGGCTGAATATGCCCTCCTAATGAAGCCAGTCTAGATGGTTCCTTTTTCTTAATTCAGTAATTAATGTATTAACATTTCAGTAACTGATATTTTGAACAAAGCTGTGGGTAAAATTAAATTCCCTTTTAAAACCCAACTCAGCATCCTGGTTTCAAACATTAGCTTTTCTGCTCTTTGCCTTGATAAAACTTTTGTCCCAGGCTTGAAAGCCATCTTCACAGTCAGGCTCTGATAACTGCTTACTTTTGATTGAAGACAGAGTTCTGTGTCTCAGTCACGGCTTTATCTCACATTCCTCATTTTCAGGTTGCATTTAGAGAAATTAGCTCCACATCAAGCATATCAATAAAAGAATATCTAGTTCTCTTCGTCAGGTGTATTTGCCTGTGACTTCCTGCTCAAAATAAAGGCTCTGTATAGTTTAACTTAAGTGCTTGCAAGTACCTACATATTAATAATCTATCTATATAAGTCTTCAAATTTAACATTTAGTCACAATGCTAAGGGGAAACTAAAACTTTTGTTTAGTGTCTCTTCTGGTCTTTCTAGACAGGACTGGCTGAACTTTTGAGCATAGTCCACAGTGTACTAATAAAACAAATAGATGAGCCCCAGAGAGCTATATTAAAAGGATGGTAACATCATTTATCAGGTACTTGTGGCTATTTATATTAATTCATAGTGGATTTCTTCCAAACATCAACTATTCTATTTGAATATAAAATGCAAGAAATGCTACCTGGGACATAATTTTTCTCATTGAATTTGTGAGTCAGATTTTTGCCCAGTATCACTCAGGCAGTCTGTATAAAACCTTGATTTGAAATTTTGCCTGACTCTTTTTGTTACACCTGTGGCCAAGGGTATACAGTTAAAAAAGGCTCAAACCTATGCAGAGTCCACTTTGTAATTCTGCTGAGGGACTTTTTACTGGTTTATGGTCAAATCTTCACACAGGTGTATTGTATTATTCTTTCAAATATATTTTTTTTCTTATTCTTTTGTAGCATTGTAAAATAAAGGGAAAATGTGAAGATAGATCTGTGGAAGAATAATGCATAAGTCTCATATTCTTAAAAGATGTAGGTACACTTCTTTCAATGTGTGAAGGTACATGAAAGACATTATAAAATCCATAATAGTTACAAGAAAGAATAATAATTGTATGTGTAAGTATGCTAAAATTTTAAACATTCAATGGTAGAAAGAATGAACGTAAACTGGTACTACCACTTCTCACATCTTTTCCTCTTATTTTCTCTCTCCAAATTTATTTAGTTTTATTTTCTATGTTGTAGGAAAAGCATCTGTTTTCACTCTTTACTTCACACAGTTCTCACTGCCTCCAAAGTGTCTGGGGAGTTGTGGTGCACCACTGTCACTTCTGCTGGCAGTCTCTCCCAGGCAAGTTGTGAGTTCGTGAGCTCTCCACTGCCTCTGGCCCAGGAAGCCCCTGAGCCACAAATCCCTGGAGAAAGGGAGAGTATTTTGTGGAAGTATCACTGCCTGTGTGCTGTACTCTTCTTAGGCATTCAGCTTGACCAGTGGTGGAGACAGGATCCCCAGTCAGATAGCCTGAGCAGCTATGCCTACTCCTATGTTCTCTAGGAGATTTTAATCTCCTCCAGTAACTCATGGTTTATTTTGATACTAAACGTGGTATTGGAAAAAAGAAGAGGCCTCCCCAGGCCACCAAGATATTCATCACTACGTGTTCATAAAACTGAAAGCACATGTATTCTGATTGTAGCCTGACACCCTTACTATGCTCTTCCAGATTAGCTAATAGAAAGGGATGAAAGCAGATTTGAGAGCACAGAGCACAGCTGCCCAGCTGAGAAGCGGCTGTGTCAGAGCTATGCAGATTACAAGACCCTTGTGCAAGGCATGGGTGAGCAGTAGAGAAGTAATGTAGGCTACTCTATGTGTCATGTATGTTTGAAAACGTCTAGTCAACAGAGCATTTTTGTGAAAGGGATGGATGCTAACTGGTGTTCAACTAACAGGCAAATGTGCCATGCATAAGGTCTAGATGATGAAGCAAGTCTAGATGATGTAGCAATTGCACAACTTCAGGACAGTAGCTTGATTGTGAGAAAGAAAGAGACCTCGAATTCCTTGGTTTCAGCATAACTCTTAACTACAAATTAATCTTAATTCTCATTATTTTTTCCCAACTGGATTTAATACTCTTACTCCACAGTAGAAAGTCTTTAAATAATCCTTTTCACTCCTCATGTTTATATTCTCCAAGCTTCTGTAGTTTCCTACCTTGTTTCCCCCTCTGCCCCCCTCCTTCCTCCCTCTCAGTCATTACTAAGCCAGGCAGCAGACAAATGGTTGGTTGAATCCCTGAAGCAAGTTATGACAGACATGCATAAAAGAAATACATGTATACACACCCTCAACCGCCCAGAGCATACACAGGATGCATTTAAGGCAAAGCAATTACTGCTCCTTGAGGCTTCAGTCTTTGACACATAATAACATGCTCTGACCTAGATGGGAGTGTCCCTCTAATCCTAGAAATTTTTTAGTCTTTAAAACACACAAATGCAAGAAGTTGACACATATCCAAACTGTCTTATAATATGGAGAAATCTTTAAAATCCACCATAAAAACATACATTTTTGAAGCTTACTGAGTTTAATTCCTTGTGCAACCTCTATCAGATCCACAGAATATAGTAGGATGCATTTGCTTAATTATTTTTTGGACAAAATTGATAAACAGAAGAGTTACTGACATAGGTAGATACATAGATGTGCCTACACATGCACATAAGCATTTATATATTTCACTTTTCTGTCAAGTATTACATAGAATAAATGCCAGTAGAAAATAATTGTTGTCCAGCTGGTTGGGGCATGGGCATTTTGTTTTTCTTTGCCTTGTCCTTCTACATATTCCTTGTATAGTTACAGTAAAATTTATTTAAGGTCAAATTCTTAATGTATCCAGTCACTTCTAGTGCTCACAAATATTCAAAAGTGCACAGTTATCTAACTTTCAAAGTTGGGAACTTTTGAAAGATGCAATTCAAAATTTAGTCCTGATCTCTTTTGGATGGTTTCTCCTTTCTCCTATCTAGAAAACAGGGATGATAAACTTCCTTCAGAGTGTTTGGAAAGAAGATGCAGTAAACTGCACAGGGAATTAAGATAATTTTAAGACACTATAAAAATACAAATATCTAAGAGATTCTGTGGATAAAGCTCACTGAGACTTGAGTCAAAGAAGAGCAGCTTATAAGTTGTTGGGAAAGATACTATAGCAAGAGTGGTCCTCTGGAACTTCCGTAGACAGGCCCATCCAAACAGACATAATAGGTCCATCATAGAGCATATTTAGTTTAATTCATCTTCATACAGTTATGTCTATGTGTTGACTTCTGTTTAACTGAAAAGTTTCTTGCTTCTTCAGCTGCTGGACTGAAAATGGAAGTTATTAAAAAATAATTTATAAAAAAATGTAAATTCATAAAAGAAATATAAAGGAATAATTCAGTGAAGGCCACCCTTGAAAGTTAATGATGATGTACATGATGTGGTGGTGCTTTTGGTAAGAATGGCATGGGGAATTGCTTCTGGGTTTGTGTTTGTGGCAGCAGAAGGTGATTCTCGCTGTGGACATTCTTTCCATTTGAATTAGTAATCTCACATTGAACAGTTCCTTGCTTATCTCTTGTCTATTCCTGAGAACATTCCTCTTTCCCAAGTTCCACCTGCTTAGAGAAGTTAGATGGGCATGCTTAAATACAAAACCAGATTCATCTCAGAATACTCATGTCCTGATGCCAAATCGGCCATTAATGAGTTATACTATATTAAAATTGTTATTCTCTACCCCTTCATGGGCTGTCCTGCTGGCTATAATCCACAGAACTGCTAAAAATATCAACAAATTAATAGAGAAAACATCTTTGAGCTATTTCATCAGGAAGACCTTTTAATAAGAAGGATTAATCTAAAATGTCTAAAGCAGGTTCTAGCTTTCAAGTAATTTCATATACCAAATATAGGCAAAATGTGGAAAAAAAATGAATATAAGCTATTGCCGGGTTGATTTAGCTCTGCAGAATTATAAAATTCTTCACAGAGAAGCTGTATATAAAGAAACTTCTGAATTCTTTTCTTAAAACTATCTGCAGTTAATTCCTATTTACTTCCAACTTTGGATATATTTCACTTGCAAGCACAGACATGCTGTTGCTGTTGCATGCCTATCTGTTTGATTTTCATTTCACTGAGCATCTGTTTTACACCATCTGAGCACACTGGTTTAAACAATCCAATAAATAAATAAATAAATAGAACCAATAGAATCAATGCACGTTGAGGACCAGTCGAAATCTAGGTTGGAGAGAAGTCTGTGTCTGCCATAATCATTGGCTTCTAGGCATCCCGTAGGAAATTACACAGCATCGATAATATTTATCAGCAAAAATATCATCCAACATCAGTGGACTGTGAATTTACCTACAATGATTGCAGGAACTGTAAACTGCTCTGCTGCACTACCAAATGCCCTGTGCATTCTTCTGGCCCTGTGATATGAATATGTGTCTTGCCCAAGGCTATATCTGCCTGTGCCTGCCCAAATGTACGTTGTTGAGATATACACCACTGTAGTAGCATGAAACTCCAAAAAGCCTTTTATTAGAGATGATTATTTTCTTGTGAAAAATGCATATAAAATTTTCTTTCTTTCTTTGAAGATTTTAATATTTTTCCAGAATTATCTTGATTTAGATACCTATCTAATTTTAATCTTATTTGCAACGTTGGTGTTCCATACTTCCCTTTTTCTGTTATGTCCTACATTTACAAGACTCCAGAATAATCTCTAAATAGAAGCAACGGGTAAAAAAGAAAATCTTTATGTTTAAGGTAAATTTTGTTTTGCAAAATTTAGCAGCTGAAATGAACATTGCTCTAGTTAAGCTCCATTCTAATATTATTTAACAATTGTTCATAAATTTCTCTTTTGACACTATAATTTTCAAAGCCATGCCAGAAATGAAATGTATTTTCTGTGAGGAATAAATGTGGCTGAAACAAACAAACAAAATCTTCTAGATATGTTTCATAAAGCATAGTTCTGCAAATAACACCAAGTTTGAAGAAAATGATTCAGTTCCTTTTAAGAACACTGAATGTAACTATCTAAATGCATACATTAAGACATTTCTATTCCTTGTTCTGAATACAGTTTCTTAGGATGTTAATTAAATGACATAAGTGTAATATAATTAATAAATGATATAAGATCTGTTGAATTTGGGTTTTCTTTTTAAAAAATTAGTTTAGCAATTGAGACTGCTTTCTTCAAACAATCTGCCTTTAAGATTTCACTAACACTGATGAAATGGATAGGTTTTTAAGTTCTTGAGTTCAGTTAAGAGTTTACCACTAAATTAGCAAATGACAGGTGCAGCTAAGAAACTCACCATAAGACACAAGCAGATACATGCAACATAGACTCAGTCTCACTCAAGTATCTGAGTAGTAGTTGTGCTTGTGCACTAAGATTCTCTCATAGCTGATTCCAAAAAAGTTGAGGCCAAAGCTCTGTAAAGTTGCAGTGTCTTCACATACACCTTTCACAGACAAACATAATGAAATTAAATTAATATGATAGTAATTTTTTATTATTTACATGTATTCAAATAAGTAGTCAGCCAGGATCGCCTAGTAAAGTTCCTTCAGGACTTTGTGTTGCTGTGTAGACCTTCAGGTCTCCAGAAATATTAATATCACCTTTGTCAGACAAGAGGAATTATTAAATCTATATTTTGCCAATTGACAGAGGGTGACAGAAAGAACCAGACACCAAGGGAAAGAACAGTCATGTTTACTATTAATATCAAATAATACAGAAATGAAATTAATAATACAGAATAAATAATACAGAAACGAAATACATCTACCAAAAAAATAAGCTTACTGCGTGGTGATTTTTAACAGACAAAATAATCAAGGGAATAAAAACTTAACCATTATTATACAAGAAAGAGAATAGTCATTAAGAAAAAGATACATCAACAGTTCCCCATACACATTACCATCATCCAGGTCTGCAGTTGCTGCGGAGCTCCTGTTGCAGCGAGGATTTGGAGACTCTTCCTGGCAATTGGGAGGTCTGACGCAGTGCATCCTGTCATAAATGAGGTCTCCAAAGTTGCAGCAAGAGGGTCCAGCTTTTACAGAACCGAAGCAGCAAAACTCGCTTTTTTTTTTGTTGTTGTTGTTTGTTTGTTTGTTTTGTTTTTAATATCTGGTATGACCTACTTTCTCTATCATCCAGGACCTGGACTTGGCCAGAGCCCCAGCTTTGGGTGGGAGGGTTCCCTTCGAGGTCGAAAATACTTGCACAAGAGCCTACAAAAGTTACAGTTTTATGAGCCTACATGCAGTTTAGCATAAGTAGTTCTATGAGCGACTTTTGTGTACTTCTACAAACGCAGTGCTGTATTCATCTGTAAGTCAACAACGACTTGGGCCTGTCGATCAGGCCCTAGCAGTTCAAGCCATTAATTCTAACTGTGCTACTCAGCTTTGGAAATGTTCATAGGCAGTTCTGATTTCGTATTCACTGACACAGTACCTCAGGAATTCATCCCAAAAGAACTCCAGTTCTTGTTTCTCTATGGCAAGACTTCCATCAACATTCACAGAACTTGAATAATAATAGTTCACTACTTCAGAATGTATAGTATAGTACTGTATAGTATAGTAATGTATAGTCAGATATATGCTTCCCCAAATAATTCATCATTCCCAGAAATCTTTGCTTCTTCTCAAAAGCTTTGCGCTTCCCAACTCACAAGGTTGCTAGAGAAATGGCTCTGTCCAGAACTGGAACTTAATATGCACACATTATGTTCTATTTTCCAAAGAACAGTTTCCAGCAGAGCACAAAAAAATAGATAAGTATTTGACATCAGACTTTTCTCTAAAAGCATATCTCCACATAGAGGATCGTATTTTTAAATTATATGTATCTGTACACAAGTTAAGGTTTCTCTTCCTGTCTATCAAGCCTTGTATCAGTCCTTTAAATCTTCCATTAGTTGTCTCATTCCCAGAAAATGACCTTATATACAACAGTACCTATCTTGTATCTCTTTTACAGTCAAAAAGGACATAATGTGGAACAGCTAAATCCTTCCTTGTCTATGTCCTTTAAAGACTATTCTGTTCCTAGAAGTTGAGAATCTTCACTGCCCTGGACCCATAATTTCACTAATCCCCAAAACTAGAAAAAGTCTTACGACTTCTATATTTTTTTGACTCAGAAGGCATTAATTTTTCACAAGCAACATATTGCAAATTATACTTTTTTCCAGCAAATTATTTAATTTTAGTTGATAATATTCTTCCATGCACATTAGACTGTAATTTCATTTGCTTAACTTCTATTGTTTTACAGCTTCATTGTGAAAATAGAATGGCTTTTATCTGGATGATTAAACAGAAATGAATTTTATTTTCAGACTCATAGTCAGTTCCTACCCCAAATTATTTCTAATGAGTGTGAATCTTCTGTATTCAAATTTCTTAGTCTTCTATTTTCTTTCAGATACTCACCTCTATCTTCTTTTAAATACCCGACATTGTCTTGGACTTTGAGGTGTGTCACAAGTCAATGTACTAATTTTTATGAAGTCTGACTTGAGATTTGCAAAGCATTATGCAATAAGCTTAAATTTTGGAGACTTCTTCAAGACTATTGTACACTTTCTACAGCTTTGGAGTTTTCCTTAGAGGACTTAAATAGCTTGTTATATAATTCCATTTTAACACTATGTTGCTTCTATGATTTCCTTGTTTTTATATCTTTAACACTATTTTATAGAATTAAAAAAAAATCAGTAATCAGTAAAATCATTTAAAAAATCAGTAATTTTATTGCTGATGTTGTATATTATTCAATATTCAGATCTGCTTCATCCAGCATCCAAAGGCTAGATGATTGTCAATGCAAAATGTTCCTTTGCATAATATAACTAACAAATTTATGTCAGAGTCTCTGAAAGGCACAGATCTTCATGGCTGAATTGCTGGTTGAATTGTGATGGTGAACATGAAGAACTAAAATGGGAAGGGCCATGAATAATCAGGACTGATTATTTGAAGAGTTTACAAGGCAGTACAACTGCATACACTATGGTGGATCATCGCCATAATTGGATGTATTTTCTAAAGACAAGGCCTTGACACAAGTCAAGAAGATTTTGATCTTTACATTCTCTATTCCATGTCATCCTCCTCCACTTCAGCTTCCAGTAAAACGAAAGATTAGGACTAAGGGTAACGTCTTTATCTAATAGTGCACTTGTCTGGCTACAAAACTGGCTACCAAGTCATTTATAGACTAAAGGAGGTGATAGATTTCAAGCCAGAGCCTGCCTCTTGCTTCTGAAATACCACTGTTCGATCACCAAACCACAATAGCTTAATCATTACCATGCTAAGCAGGATTTGGAGGTAAAAGATTTTTGCCATACATTTACAGCATCCTAAAGTGGTCAATTCAAGGGACTGGAAATAAGATATAACCCCCTTGAGTGAACATAACCAAAGCATGTGATGGTTCTATAAAGAAAATTTAAAAAACTAGCCTTAATCTCATTAACTTTCTCTTTCCAAGAGAGAAGGTGAGGCTTCATGCAAGCATTTTGAAGGCTCTAGAAAGACTTTTTTTTTATGATGGAAAGAAGGAGGAAAGGGGAGAGAAAAGTTTAAATATACAATTTAAATAGCTTCCAAGAAGAAATGGAGCCTTTCAACAATGTTTGAGATGGCAACTGCTTTTCTAATGCTGTATTGGCATAGCAGTAATGGAAAATATGCCTCAGTGGAAAAAGTAAAAAAAAAGTAAAAAGAGAAAAAGAGGTTTCATCATTAAAGGTGTGGCAAAGGTTTTGTAAATTAAAACATAAATCAGTCAACTTTTACTTCAATTAGCCTCGCCAAAATTCCTCCTGTTAAAAAAAAAAAAAAAAAAAAAAAAAAAAAGTCACTTAGAAGTTAAGGTAAGCCATAAATCATTGCCTAATCACAGATTTTAGTACCTTAGAATAAAGTACACTCCCAATACTGCCCACCAAGCTGGCATGTGAGTGGAGCTAATAGGGGAGTTTGCCAATAAATGTTGAAAGGAAAGCTATAGGGGTATTACTTCTTCATTCAGAAAAGACATTAGGGACCTTGTCTATAAATCTTGCCATGCATGACCTGTGGCTCTCTTTAATCAATTTATTGCATATCCTCAAGGCAGAGAGTGTATGTGTTAGCCCATGGTACCTTTCTGAACATGAATACTAGGCCCTACCACCTCCCTGACAAATGTAGTTGCTAATTATTGAACGAATTCACTCTAGTGATTTAATTAAAACAATATTTCATGTTTTAATTTGTGACACTATATCATCTTACTTAGTGCTCTGTGTACACAGTAGAGAATGTATGGAACCAGTCAAGAAATTATGACAGTCAGCAGGCCCTGGGAAATAAAAGTTGGGTTTCCTTTCCAATTTGCAGCACTGTTATGTATTATGAGCACCAGCCTTGTACATTTGCTTCAGGATAAATCTAATATCCCACTTTTCAGAGAAAAATCATCCACACCTGAGATAGCTTCTTGGAACTGGACAATGGATGTGTGCCAGATAACACAGAATATTTTGTTTCTGGATTCAGATGGTTCATAGTCTGGAAAGTCATGGTAACAGAGCAGAAAAATCAAACCTGATGTGTACCTTTGATTAGTGACAGGGATGAGAGCATTTCAAACTCTTACTAACTGTGAATGTCAACACCTCATGTAGGGAAGTAAATTTGCCCTAATTATGCTTGCTTCCCATCCCCCAGAGCACCCCACATTCAACTGTTGTTCATTATTGACCAATGTGTTGGCCTAGTGTTCTGCAAATAAAGTGCAGGCTGCCTTAACCATGACTGCTGTCTCCAACTACAGCTCCCTGCTGGCAGCACTCTAAGCCCGATACCTCAAGCATGACAAAGAAGAGGTGGCAATGGGAGGGGCCAGGCATCAGAGTCACATCACAGCGTCTATGTTTCTGAGATTCTCCTTAGTATGCAGGACTTCTGTCATCCTGTCTCTGAGGACAAGGTTTTGATTATGCTGAGAAAGCTGATTATTCTTCAGTCTTGTCCTAGATATGAGATGGGCAAACTCTCTTCCTTTTTCTCCAGATGCTGAATGCTATTTGTGGTATAGATATTATCATAACTTTGTTTTATAGTTACAGGGAGATCTCTTTGATTTCTCAATAACAAGTATTTGTGACTAAAAAAAAAACAAAATGAAATTACAAAAAAAAAATCCTTTCATTTTGCAGTTGGGGAATAAAGTTCAAGGCTAGCCCACTGGATCCAGAATTAGTCGTTATGATTCATTTCATAGATAGCACTGCCAGTTATTATAAATTTCACATGTCTAGCTATGAATGAACTGACCTTGAGGAAACATATAGCTAGTTGAAAACAGAATATATTTAAAGTATTTACATTTTAAGCTTAAGTCTGAGAGTCTGACTGAAGAGGCATGACATTTTCTGAATAAAGTCTGACAACTCCCTTCTGCCCTTGACAACTATTAGTCTTCAAAACCCTTCTTTGTTCTGACCCGCTCTGCCTTCTCACCAGGCACAAAGCACTGTGGTCAGGACAAACTCTGTACTAGTAAAGACTGCTAAGTTATTGTTTTGCTTTTTTAAATCCTCTTTTAATATGTACATCATTCAACCTCCTTTTTTTCTTCCAGCTCTAGGGTTGGTGAGGTTTTGTGTTTCGTTTTTTTTTTTTCTTTTTTTAAATTTGATTTAGATTTCAGCATTTTCCTTTAACTTTTTTCTCTTCCTAATGCAGTTGCCTGCTTCAGGGTGGTTTGGATTTCTTTCATGGTATGTTTCTAAAGCTGGCTTTCTTTTATAGTGTATTTTTACATGTTTATAGGCTTTGACTTTGGATTCTTAATAGTAGCTGAAAGGATGTATTTGATACTAAGGAAAAGTACCAGACCATGAGAACACTGGAGACACAAATTTTTCCTTGCTACTCTCCTGAATGTACCTGTTCTAATAGTACAGCACATGGCACTTCGATGAAGCTTTTTATCTTAAAAACTACCCCAAATATGGTGTAACATTCCCTGTGCTAGCAAAAGGATAACTTTTTTTCCTTTATTGAAAGGAGTATGTTACAATTAATCATGAAGAATCACCTGAAGTCTATGCATGATCCTTAGTGTTTACTGATATCCTCCCAGGGAAGGTGATGAAGCAGAAAAGAAGGTACTCAAATAGGGAGACTTCAGCGTGGATTACCCAAGCAACAGGCAGCAAAGATGAAACAAGTGCTACAGCCACAAGATGCAGCCAAAAGGATTCGTCTTAACTGCTCTGCTGGGGTGTTGTTTCTTTCTTTCTCAAGTAGACATAAAGGATTTAATTCCTTCTGGCTGCATGAATAGAAACGTTTACAAGTTCTTGACAGTACATGCTAAGTAGAATGAGAAAACCTGTTCTCCTTTGACTGTAGTATGAGAATATAGGAAGAACAAACAAACAAAAATTTAAGAGGAAACTGTAAGAGGAAATTGTAAGAGCAATGTCACTATTCCACCATACCATCAAATTACTATTGCAGAGTTAAGATTTCTCCTTTTCTGATTCTGCAGAGTGTGCTCTGAGAAGTGTTTAAGTGTTTTAGCAACAACCAGCAATGTGACTTAATGGGTATTTGCACACTGTTATTACTGTAGTAAACATGGTGTAACAACCAACAGAAAATCAAATACAATAAACAGTAGAAACAACTTATGTGTATGAATTGACTATCAGAGAGAGAGAGAGAGAAAAAAAGACAAGTAGGTTAGTAAAAAAGATTTCTCTCTAAGAGAGATGCTTTGGATGCACACTTAAGTACCAATAAGGAAAGCATCAGTAAATCATAATAATAAAGTTGTAGTTGTATTGACTGCGATACACCAAGTGTGTGTGCTAGTGGCAAAATGTGGTGTTTCTCCTTCTCTTCTTCAAGCTGTTCTTATCTTTCCTCCCTCTTTTTCTCTTTTGTTTTCTTCTTTTCTTTTTACTTCTTTTCCTTTTTTTTTTGTTTTGTTTTGTTTTGTTTTGTTTTGTTTTCTTTCTCTCAATGTACTTCAATAGAGAAAATGATCATTATTTATCTTTAGGGAACACACAGATTTGCTGGTCGTAACACAGGAAAAAAAAAATGCCCATCACCTACTAAATAGCCATTACAGTGTATAGTTTGGAAGAAAGTCTCCGTATTTCCTAACTCTGAGAAGCCCTTAAAGCCTTTGTTATGGAGCTCTGAGAAAAGACTGAGGGAGCTGGTGAAGAAAACAGAAGAACCATGATTAGCATAACAAAGTGTGCATATTTTGGTGAACTTAAGTTATTATACTGGCTGATCTGTAATACCTCCCTCATGTGTTATTTCTCAGCAGAAAGACTCTTATTTTCAGGTGAGACCACCCAGGTCAATGGGAAAGTACCTTAGGGGTATATGGTCACCTCAGGTGGCCAGCTGAACATGAGTTTCCCTACTTCTGCTGAGAATTGCATTCATGCTCATAAAAAGGTCTCCTGACAGCTGATCAGGACACCCAAGCTGGAGAGATGTCTTTTCCAGGATTTTCTTAGGACTCTGTTGCATAATTCAAGTTTCTGCTTACACACCACCAGTGAGAGTAAAGAGCAGTTGTTAAGCTCTTTTTTCCCTGTGTGCAATAAAAAATCCTGGTTTACCTTGAAGCCCCTCTGACTCCCTAATACTACCCTTATAATCCTGCAGGCTGCCTACATGAAAGTCAGCAGCAGAGTCAAGCATCACAGGGCTTTCCAAGTCTGTGCGGTCACCCCATTCATTACTCATGAAAGAGACAGCGAGAGACCCAAATCTCAAAGGACTCACTCTTCTTTACTTTTCTCTGTTTATTTGTTTGTTTATTTTGCCACAACAGAAGCAGTAGGTCAGGGAGTCTCAGGGGAGATCACTGCTCTTAAAACCAGGTTTTCTAGAAAGAGCATTCAAATTTTGGGTTGCCGTGAGCTTTGGTTTTGAACTAGTTAAGTCAGAATTTTTCTCCTCTCCACTCTACCTCCTTTCTTAATGTGAAATCTAGTGGAAGCAAAGTAAAAGTATTTCTATTTTTTTTAATACATAAAAATAACAATAACTCTGTACATAAATAAAAAAGGAAAGGTACTTCCTGTAAATTTTTGAAAGCTTCTGAATATAGTCTTAGGACTCAGCCAAAATTAATAGTGTTATGTAGCCAGAGTTTCCGTGAAAGCATCTGTACCTGGGTGTCTGTACAAGTAAAATTGTGCAAATAACTACAGTCACTTTTCTGGCCAATATTCTGCTACGTCGCAACAAATGTACTCCCTATTTTTTTCTTACTGGAAAGAGAGCAGTAACTTTTTCTTCCTAAAATAATCCAAAACAGTTCTGAAATAAAGAAAAGAACATTGTTTTGTTAAAAGTTGTTTTACTGTCACAGTGTATTCAGCTGCCACCACCCATCTATTCAAGACACAGTCTTACATGCACTGTTGGCTTCAGCGTATATAAGACATGATCCACCTTTGCCTGCCATGCCTGTCTTGTAGAGTTTGCTAAAGGGTACAGGGTGTTATGCCCATGTTATGCCCATGGCTTAGACTCTTCATTCCAGGACCCAATATATTAATGAAAACCTCCCTTCTACTGTAGTAGAATTATGACTGAAGGTTATGGGAGGCATCTCATCTTCTAGACCATGTAATCATCTCTGCTTCAGGACAGGAATGTTCCACGCCAGGATGGACCATCTGTGGGAGAAGTAACATACCAAATTGACAAGAGAACTCTAGGAGGACTTTTCAGTCAACATCTAGAGAAAAATGGGATGTTAAAAACCATGCAGTGTAAAGTGAATTGTCCAAACTCAAAAATGGAGTTTGCAGCACACAGAATCCTGGAGAAGATGAGTAAAGGTGGCACAGCACTGTAAGCGCTTTATACCCAGAGATGCCTGGCCAGAAGCTGGTTCTGAGGCCAACTCACCTGGCATCTCTTTCTCCATTTTCCTCTTTAGCATGCTCACTCTCAATCAAATGGCTTGACTTCAGGCACAGCTTTCTGCTTGTAGAGAGACTATGTACTTAATCTTGCTTCTAGTTTTCTTCAGTATCCTGTTTATGAGCATCCCTGAGCAAAGTTTAACTTTGGAGATGTGCTTTTCCTCTGTGCTCAGAGAAGAGGGAGCAGGGAGAAAAAGGAGAAAGTACAGTTTGTAAAGATGACTCCCTAGAAGCTAAATGCAGTAGATCATGTTTTGTTTCAAGTTCTTTGTGGTATCACTGTCATTATCACTACTATACAGTGCTCTTTGAAAGATGTCTAACCTCTATGAACAGAAAGAAAACTCTTTCACGTCATTCGTACTTACTTTTATAAATAGGAGCAAATAAGTAAATAAATAAACCCCTACACTGAATGGAATATCTTCCTCCTGACTGTTTTCATAAAAAATTAAGTAAACAGATGGGCTTCCCAACATGTCCGAAGTGTATACTTATATCATATTGCAAGCAATAGCTCTCTGTATCATCCTGACAGGATTCACATCTGATGTATGGAAGATAGTCTCTAGGTAGCCCTGAAATCACACACTGTCAGCTCAGAAATAAAGGCTAGGCTAACTACTTCCTCTCCTGATGCACTTCTTGATTTACATTAAAGAGCACATCCTCTCTTCCTCCATACATTGCTCAGGCACATCTGGCAATGCTCACTCTCCAGGAACAAGCAGCCACAACCATGATGATCAAAGAAGCAAAGAAGTTACTCCTTCTTCCCAGCTGTGAGATCAACAGCTTCTTATGCAATACTGTCTTCCTCTTTACCACACAAGAAGCGAAAAATCTAACACCATAACAATATATTTTCAAAATTTTTCCGGAGATCAAGGATATGATTCGTCCTTGAGAGAAAGTAAGAGTCATTCTCCTGAGATTAAATGCAGGAAAGCATAATGTCACAGCATGTCGTTGCAATTTTTAATTTGATAGTAGAAAGGTGGACACAGATAATGGTAAAATTTTCTCATCTAAGAATTTCAAAATATATATAATATTTTTAGGGCTATTTTAGCTGTAAAATATTGTTCAACAGGTTAGAAGCTGAGAAGAAAAACAGAATAACATAACATAACATAACATAACATAACATAACATAACATAACATAAAATGGTTTCTAAATACATCCTGCTATTTAAAAAATGAGGACAGTAAATGTAACCAAAAATATTGGTTTTGTATACTTGATGGGTGGTTTATGCTTTATTTGTTTTCAACTTTTTATTTATGAGCATAGGATATACCTGGTATATCT
Organism: Nothoprocta perdicaria; assembly: GCF_003342845.1. Lineage (NCBI taxonomy): Eukaryota > Metazoa > Chordata > Aves > Tinamiformes > Tinamidae > Nothoprocta > Nothoprocta perdicaria. Next base: position 1,231,849 of record NW_020454383.1, read on the forward strand.
TTCTTGGTATATACCTCTAAGATGGAGTGATTGGGCAAATGAAAGCAGAACTGCCTCTTTTCTTTGGCATAAATGCTGAAAAAGACAGAAAAGGTGGAGAATGATCTTTCATCAAAAAGATTCTAACATGTACCATGGTGTGGGAGAGGAGTTTTTGAAATGCAGAGAGAGGGGAGATTGCAAGCATTGACTCCGAATTCAGGGAGCAAATAGCAGACTACTGCAAAGAGCAGGGGACAGATTCAGGGCTGGGCCTCCCAGGTAATGGAAAGAGAGATATTTTTCCTGGGGACCCATGGAAGACTGCATACAGTTACTCCTACTCAGGAAGCCTCAAGGGGATGTGGTACTGAGAAAAAAACCAAAGGAAATTATCCCCTTGCAAGCACACGATGGGCAAGGAGAAGAACTGTTATCAAATCTTCTAGTTTTGCTCGTGTTAACATCTAGTTCTCAGTCTTCTATACTACAAAAATATCACTCTTTTAGTTTATGTTCTTATAAAAACTAGATGCAAAGTTTCACAACTCCTGGTGTTTTTTGGAATGGCTGCTTTGGAGGAAATACACAAGCAACTCTGGCCCCAAATTCTGTCTGACTCAAGGCCCTCTCAGAAAAAGTTTGATTCTAACTTTAATCAAGTCTAAGTCTAAAGTAAAAGCTTCTGGTATTTTGTTACTAAAGGAGTGCAAATAAATTTCTATCTTCCACAAATATATTATTGGGGGAAATGTGGATCACTGTATAATTCTATCTCAGCTTTAATTCCTCCTGATTTTATCCAAGTTATGTGAAACTTCCATGAAAATTTGCTTTTCTGCTTTCATTAGCCAGGAAAAAAAGCAACATGCAATGTAGTCCATTGCTGAAGTTGGTAAAAACTATGCTCCAGCAAGAGAACATAGAAGCTGACAAAGCAGTTTTGCAGAACTTGAAAGTGGTATGGATGAAAGTCGTGGTTAGTCAATGAAAAAGTTACAACTTACAAAAAATATGTTGCAAATGACTGAGGAAAAATCCTGAAACTCACAAGAGCTTTGTAGCTTTGACAATAAGAAAATGAGAATGACCAAGAGTCCATCAAACCCACCACCTTGTTTTTGGTCATCCACAAGAAATGGGTGCATATTTCTTTTAAGTGTAATTCTTTCCTTGGTGTGTTGTCCCATCCTCTGGCAATGAACAGTTTGGAGATTTTGTAACCAGAGAGTGAAAAGATTCTGACTATCAGATTTATACAAGGGCTTTCTTCCATAGCCTACTCTATTTAAATAGCATCCATCGTGATGCCACATAAAGACATGCTATCAACCATTGCTGCCCACTGAGTTAATTAGATATTGAAATAATTTAGAAGAAAAGGAGAGTATCAAAAAAGAATGGTGACTGTGAGAAAGCTGTCATGCAAGGTTGACCTTCAAAAATGCCCTTACCTTAGCATAAGCTCCAAAATCCTCTTTCTAATGTCTTAGTTAATATTCTAATCTCAGTTTGCAACATCAACAAGAACAAAAATCTGAAATGCATACCTTGAATATCCAATTTAAGATAACTATCTGCTAAGGGGAAATATTTAAATTTTAAATATGCCTTATGTTTTTAAAATATCTCTTCTTGATATTACATTTGAGACTAGGAGAAAGAGGAAAAATTCAACAATGTGCCAGATGGACTTCAGCAGGTAAATACTGAGTGGTGAAGTGCACGTCCACAGTTATAAGCAGGAAAGAGATCCTCTTTTTTTCTGTTTCTTTAATTTTTAGTACTACTTATGAGTTGTAGATTGATAAACCCACAGACTTGGGTCTCTTACTTAGACACAGAAACTTTATACTGCAGGTTAGCTTTCTGTTTTGCCGAATAGCCAGGGCACTAGAAATGGTATTGTGTTTTAACAAGGGAGGGGAGGGGAGAAGAGGAAGTTGTACTGAAAGATTAACAAAATGGTACAAAACAATTAAGACATAAAGAAGTTAGAGAAATTTTGTGAAGTTTTCCCAGCAGAAGGCTGGGAAATTTGAGGAGCCAGAGTGTGCTTATCAAATCTGGGTACAGAGAAGAGGGCAAAGCACAGGGCAAATTCCAGGTTGGAGTAACTGAAAGGACTACACAGGAGCCCAGGGACTTCCTGTGAGCACAAGATGAAGCAGTCTGCTTTGGTGCTGCTGAAGCAAGGCACTGAAGGGGATAGATAGATAGGAGGGAGACACGGAGGCTTTGCAAGGCTCAAAGCGATTTCACCCAGGGTTACTAGGGATAGGAAGAGGCACAGAAAGTAGAATTTCACTCTGACCTCCTTGGGTACTGTACTTTATCAGCCTCTTTGGTGGAAAAGAACAGTTAGATGTGAGACAGCCTGTTTTTTGGAGAAAACTACAAATGATTAATTGTATCAAGACAAAGAAACAGTTTCTTCTTTGTAACGGGCTTCATATAAATTTGCGTGAAATATTATGTGGGATTACTGCAGCCAGCCAGGAACTCAGCTGCAGGAGCCAAGGGAAGAATGGGAGCTTGGCCAACAGAAGAAGCAGGAGATGAAGTGGATTGTGTTTGCCAAGGCCAGGAGGAGAGCCAAACCATAGCTACAGTAGCACGGTAAATGAGAAATGGGAATTACATTCATCATTGGTTCTTCTTATAATTATTATTGTTCTCAATCTAATTCTCTATCTTGTCCTCATCCCAACCCTTACCACAGGCCTCAGCAAGAGAAGGATAGTAATAAAGATAGTAGAGTGTATGGGTTCAAATATAATCCTGCTAGAGCCTACAGCTGGTGGGTGTTGCATGAAACCACTAACCCATCTACTACTGCAGACAAGACTGCTGTAACAGATGATCTCTTCCTACCCAGGAGGGATGCAGGGATGGGGGCGGGGGAGAGAGGTGACCCTATATGTCATTTTTCCAGATATTTTACTCACAGAAGTGGTCACAGAACATTAAGAATGAGCAGAGAGTACTGGAAATTCACAGCATCATTTGTGGGACCCTCCTACTTTCTCCCACTCTCCAGTTAAGGCTCACTTTAGTTTCCAAATTATTACCACTGCAGAGCGAGTGTGTCCATCCCCAAAGCGAATCCTGCCTTTCAAGGGTGCAGAAGGCTGTGCAAGCAGCTAGTCAACTGATCTTCCTTTGCCCCCAGTGCCTGGGAAGTCCCTGATTGCTTTAAGCAGGGAAGTCTGAACTGGGGCCTCAAATCTGAGGATCCGTAAGGTGTTGCATGATTTGAACTGCATGTCCTTTTCTTACTTCCTTTGAAGAACAGATTACTATCCCAGACCTGAGCAACTTTTCCCAGAAAGTTGGATCTGGATCTAGCCTTGGCATCCTTCCTCTCTAATGGCCTGACCTAAGCCACTTACCCCAGAAATAGTTCAGATTTTGAACCTCTTGTACCATGGGACTCTCACTGGCATTAAGTCTTGGAATGCAGATTCTGTGCAAAACCACTTTGGACTTCATCAAAACTAGTAACTGCTGATTGAATGAAGCTTTTGAATATACATGTTGTCATGGCTAGACTATGCAGCGAAGATGCTCTGCAGGCAATAGCAACTTTTGTCAAGCTAGAGGGGAACCTTATGTTATAACCTAAGCTAGGTCAAATGGAAGTACACTGAGCTTGCCTTCACCAATGTTAATCTATGTCTATCCTTTGCCCCATAGGATGTGCTAATTTCCCCAATGATTAGGCCTTCCTTTGAGGGGTTCACACAAATTGTTGTTTAAAACAGAATAAAACCTTTCCTACGGTGTGGGACCGCATCTGTGTGTGCAGAGAACCTCCGGTACAGTTAAGAAAAGGGTGTTTTTTTCCTCTTTTTCCCTCCAGCTGGAATGAAAGATGAAATCTTCTCATAAACACAAACTGAGAGATTCTTGTTTTCTCGAAGGAGACAGGCTAAAGACCTGAATTTCTTTGCTTGGCCAAAGTTGAGGGAATTTCCCTTCTGCCAGGATAGTGTTTGCCAGCCTCACTGGGTGTCAGAGTGCCTGGAAAAGGACGGTGCCAACTAAAAGATCCATTTGTAGATCCAGCTATTTGCTCTCTCCAGTGAAATCTCTGCAGCATCACCCCTGTCTCCTACCATATTGCCTGCTGAATACAATTTCTGTCCTGCCTTTGACTTGATAATCAAGAAAGAGAGGGTTTTTCCTGTGTACTGTATCAAAGTTAGTGCTAGTTGTTTGGTTTATTTGAGATTTCTACTGTCCAAAGAAGCTTTATTAGAGATCATTTTTACCTTTTATTAAATTTCAAGGATTGTTATGTTTGCACATGTATAGAAACACATTAAATTTTGGCCTGTTTCACAAATATAGTCCCACTAGAGGCATAAGTAAAAGCCTGTATATTAGAAGAAAAATACACTACTAATGTAGTTTCTCTTCGAAAAACAAGAATATCTGAAAATGAACATTTTCTATGTTAATAAAAATGTTTCCCTGTAGAAGAAGACATCTGAAAGAGAAGAATATACACAGACAAGGTATCATGCTTGCTTTGTTTTTGTTTCCTTCTGTAGTCTTTTTTCATATTAAGTGAATTTGGATTCAGCCAAAACCAGCTGTATATCTACATTCACTAGAGAGCCTGAGGCTCTTCTCTGCAGAAGTCACATCAATACTGAGCTCTGAACAGAAACACTCAGACTCCAGCAGTGTGCTTTTAGTTTTACTTTGTTTTATTCTGCCCTTCTTATAGGGGGGGTTCTTAACTTGATCAGAACTGGGGCAGTTTGGAAAGTAAATTGTTTGCTCTCTCCCTTGAGCCTGGGACTAGAGTTTTGTTTTCTTCAGATGTTCAAATGAGTTTCAGGTTTTGTGATGTGGCCAAATATTATGATCTGTATTTCTCTTTTTAAAAAGGCAGTTTCCTCCACTCCCTGTTTCTCTTGCCCCTACTTTAAAAAGAACAGATGCATAGAAAGTGATTGCTTTCTAGCTAGCTTTTTATTTTTTCTCCTTAGATTGGGCAGATTTTACTACTCTAAAATACCATAGAAAAAGATTGCCAAAGATTACCTCCTATGAAGGAGTAGCTCCTTGTCCTTCTATCTTTCAGCAAAAAGCAAGTTTTTCTTTCCCTTTCCCCAATTAGACTATCTTTCCATTTGCCTAAAAAAAGCAAAAGTTCCAAGTCCTGTACAGTTGGCATGTTTTTTCTGCTTTTCTTCATCTTTTGTAAACTTTTCTGATATATGCACAAATGTGTACAAACTACAGTAGAGTCTCTTTACTCCTGGCAGACAACAATGTGTTACAAGGGAAGATTGTGCAATGGAGGAATTATAATAGAGCTATGATTATAGAGCAGTGCAGCTGAAAGCTCTGTAATAAGCCAGTTTATTTGGCCTCCTCCATAAAAGGGCTCCTGCTGTGAAACATGTGAAGCCTAATGACACTTGAAGGGATTAAGACACCTGGAAAATGAGCTTCCAATTGAATTCCTTTTCTTTTTGGCCTCAGAATAAGGCAGTGCTCTATTAGACTTAACCTTTCCTAATATGAATTAGCAGCTCAGTGGAACAGAATCCAGGGCTCAAAATCCCTTCCCTCTTCACATCCATGTGTTAATGTAACAAAAGCAAAAAGGTGTCAGCAAGGCTAAGAATAACTGAACAGATCTTCTGCCAGTTTGGAATAAAATATAAGACCCTCCAGAAGTGGAAGTAACTCAGTTAGTTCTGAACTCTAGGTAAAGCAGATATTTTAATTCACCCCCCTCCAAACCGCAAAATGAAACATGGACACATGAATAAAAAATAAAGCAAAATAAAATAAAATAAAATAAAATAAAATAAAATAAAATAAAATAAAATAAAATAAAATAAAATAAAATAAAACAAAATAAAATAAGTCAGTTCATCATTTTGGTGGGACAAACAAGAGAGTGTGCCAAATTATCTCCCTAGAATGTAAATTACCTTTTCCTTATGGAAACAGATTTGCTCAATTACTTTAAAATATAAAAGTGCCCTGCCTGCACCATTTCTACCACTACACTGGGAGGGGTTCCTCACCCATTCCCCTTGCTCAAAACTTTTCATCAGTCTTGTCACTTTGGTCCTACCCTGCCTCATGAGGTAATGGATGGAGACCAACTAGACATGAAGATGTGCCATCCAGGAAACCAGACCAAAACAGGGATGTTTAAAAACATGTTTGAAAAGAGCACAAGGAGGGGGACTGGGAGGTGGGGAGGGGATGTTTTTCAGCCAGTGCTTTCCTTCCCCCTTCTCCTCACAGATGTTTGCTGTTGTCCAGCAGCCCAGAGAAAGATATATAAAGATATATATACATACACACACATATACATATATATATATTTGGTAAGAGAGCAGGAAGGAGGAATGATAACTAGATCCTCATGGCACATCTGTCTTCAGGCCCTCATGGGAGCTACAGCTGTGCAAAGCAGGGAGGGTGAGGGAAAAGGGGGCTCCAACTTCAACTTTCTAGAGATGGAGTTATTTTAAGCAATATCTTTGAAACAAAAAAACATGTGTTCTCTGGTCTGTAAAGCATTGGGCAAGGCTTAGACACAGGGCTGGGTTGCCCGGGGTCGCAGGCCCCGCCAAAGAAAATAGTGAGCTCTGAGGTGGGTCTGCAGAAAGTTGGTCACCAGTGAGGGAGCCACAACGCAGCCAAGTCTGAAGTAGCGCGCCCCAATTGGCAAACAGGGAGCCCAGTGTTGACTGCCCCTCAGGTATTTTCCTTAAAGTTTGCTGCTTTTTCAGAATATGCCACTAGTAGCAAATGTTCCATGATGCGTGGATGAAGGATGGGGCTTGCATACTGGGCACAAACTTTGTACACATTTCAGGTTGGAATTTACTTTGATTTGTTTTTTGATTTTTGATCTTCTCGAGTTGGCCAGATGCTGTGCCAGTGAGGGGAGTGGTGACACATCACACTCTGCTGTGTTGTCGCTCTGGCTCTCTCATCCGTTCACCTCTGTGTGGCCAAGTCCAGTCACACACTGTGTCCCTGATTAGCAGTTCACACCATCTCACCTTAGTACCTCTTCTGCACCTATAAAAACCTACTTCCACACATCCTCAAAGGAAGCATTTAACTATGGTTATGCACTGGATACAGGTCTAAATATTAACTTCTTCAAAGGCTAAGTGTTTTCAAGACAGGGAAACACTGGTTCAATTGCATCAGCAAGAACCGAGTTTTATTGTTAATTGAATTGAAAAGGCTATCAGAAAATAAGAAGGAATTAAGCTCCATTTTCAAATTCAAACAAACCAGCTGCTTTTCTGAAACAAGGCTAAATACCTCCTCATTCAAAGCTTGTCCTATCATTTTTGATGGGGTGGAAAATCATGTTCATACCCTTTAGCCCAGACATTATGCAAGACGACTGGTACAAGAGAGAATGATCCCCACCTGCTTGTGTTTTCAGGAATGCATTCCCATGCTGCTCTAGTTCTTGGAAATCAAGGACATATGGGAAATGGATGCCCAAAGCTTATGAAGGAAGTGGCAAAATCATCACTGTTTCTTTTTCTTGATTCACTTGAGAGTGAATGCAAGGACATTTTCATGGAGGGAGAAATCAGGTAGGGAAAAAAAAAAAAAGACATTTCCTAGATTGTTTGGTGTTTTAAGCTATGTATCTTCAATAATTTATCTAGCATGCAGATGGTACAGTTGAGCTTGGTGGAATTGTTTTGGAGAAGTGTCTTTGTATTCATGAAAATATGCAGACCAAGGACATAGACTTCATTAAAATGACTTCTGGTAACTAAATGAGTGGTGATGAGGATTCCTGAGAATTAGCCCCAGGATGTATTTAGTACTGCATTAAGTCTCCTTAGCATCTTGCAGATTTGGCTGATTTTCAAGATCTGTAAAGTATGACATTGTACATTTGTTGTAATTTTTTTTCCTTTGGTGTGGGGGTGTGCCAATGGTGGTAGGGCTGATATAGGAATTTATCTCTAACAGAAACTTAAATCCCATCTCTTATTTTTCCCAGGGGTATTTGTTTACATAAAAGGCTTTGTTATATGTTGCAAACACATTAGTAATGTGTTTGAAAATCTGTCACACAGTAATTAATTTATCCTCATCATACTAAGCTGTTAGATAGGTTAGGGAAGTGAAGCAAAAACATTAACCCATAAGCAGCCTAAGGAAACTACAAGAGTGCCAGAACAGGAAGACAAATCTCAGAATTATCAGGCTAATACTTTAACCGCATAAATACCCTTTCTAATGTTTTATCTGTTGCTATCCTTTTTCTGTTTGATCACTTAGGACAAAATGACCTGGCCCTAGTAAACATTTTATATACTGGAATTAAAAATAGGAATTTTCTTATTCTACTGTTAAATTGTAGCAGTATATTTTTATAGCATGGGAATCTGGGGGAAAAAATGATACTAGGAATCAAGAGGAAAAACAGATAAAGGTCAAGTGTGAGAAAAGAAGGCACCAAGGGAGGGAAAGAACTTGTGGAAATGTCTGAGGATTTAATTTCCAAATATTTCTAACTGTTGAAGATTCTTCTTATTGTTTCCCTCCATACCTTTTCAGCCTTTCAAGAAATACACATAGAACTGAAAAACATTTTGTTTAATTCCCATGTGTAATACATGCACATACAAAGAATACCTATGTTATTGCTTCAGTAGGAATCCCATCACCTAGTTCCACAGGTGCAGACCAAAAGCTGAGGGAAAGCAGTCAAACCTTCTCCTTTCACTATATCAGGTTTTTTTCTTTGCTACTAAACACTGTTTTGTTGTATTTTTCATGTGACTGCAGAGCTGAAGAAAGCACTTTCACTTCAGGTCAGTTTTGCAACAGTTCTGCAGTGCCAGTCCCAGACTTGCCAAGCATAGGATTTCAGCAGTTCAGCTCATATAGCTCTTGTCTCACAGCCATTCACTACAAGGCTGGCAATTCAACTAGCACTTAGAGATTCTCCCTTGATCTAGGACCCTATGTGACAGATGAAATATACCTGGTCTGTCTGGCCTCCTAATCACCTGATTTTAGTGCATTAGAAGATCAAGGACAACCTACTAGCAAGAGCTGATCATGTTCAGAGGAGTCTCCTTAGCATAGATGCAAGCTCTGGCTGCAATTTTGTGCAATACTCATCACCAGCTGGAAGAAAAGAGAACATTGTGCCTGTGTATATGTGACCAAAAAATTGCTTACCACCCAGTCCCTGGGTCGTGCAATATATGGTACTTCATGATTTGAGATTCAGAAATTATTTGAGAGGTTACCATTGTACTTGGGAAACTAAGCATTTGCATTTGTGTAGTCCTATCCATTACAGCGGTATCACCCAAAGTCATCTTTAATGAACTCCAGTTTAGATCCTGGTATTCCACAAGTGGATACATCTACATGGATCATGTCCCTCTAAATCTGTTTCCTTATCTCTTCCAAGCACCCTACATACAGAAAAACTCTTTCAGTTCACAATGCCTCTAGCCATGGCAAGGAAAGCCTTCTTTATCTTACCCTTATGTTCCTGTTTCATTCCAGCTTCTCAGGAATCTGGGTAGTGTTTAGCCGTGTGAGCATGTTTTACTAAGCATTGATCACAGTGCCTATTATTGTGAAACCAGGACTGTATAGACTGTTGTACTGTGTTGTCTGAGAGCATGCAAGCTAGGGAAACCTTCTTTGGAAAGAAATGGGAGCCCAAATTATTTTTATATAATATTTATATTATCTTTGGGTCTTGGAGGAAAAACTATAGCATGCCTTAGAGCAAGCGTTCCCAAAAGTATTTGGCTCTGATATCAGAACAGGCAGCCACAGCAGCAACTCCTACATATATGCATGAACAGGAGGAGGCATTTGGCTGCTTGCAGAATAAGAACACACCACATCTTTGGGAACCCCTGCCTTAAAGTAAATTCATTGCCGTATGCCACATGCTTCCTTCTCTCCTATTAATGAACTCTGATGTAAGGTTTTTGCTTAGTAGCTACATAACAATTGTAACATTTTGCAGTAATATAACTCTGATAGAAATTTCTGACTAGGACTCAGCTGACATAAGGTTCTACTAGCATGTTCCTTGGGATCCCCTTCAGGGACTTGCAGACTTCAAATTACAAGGATCCTGGTTTCAGCCTTTAAGTAAGGGCAGAGCACATCCTCAATGTAGCACCTGTGTGATGTAGCCTTCTAATTCTCTGCCAAAGTTTATCTTAGCATCTGACCACCAGACATAAGAGTTACCTTAAGTTAGGAAAAAAATGCTAATTGTAGTGCTTAAAGATTATTGCTGTTCTAGCAGTTGTGACATCATAGCTAAAGGTAGCTAAAGTACATTTCCTGTTGAAGTCAATGTGCTAATAAAAGAACATGTAGAAATGAATCAAATCTAATTAGAGAGTTTAGCTAAGCTTTTTAATTGTAGGGTCCACATTTAGCATCAAGTTCAAGATAGGCTTTTCTATAATACAGGCAAAGCAAATTCATAGAAAAATGCCAAAATATGTTATCAAAAAAAAAAAAAAAAGTAGTATCTTTTGATATTAATCACAAGGTTTGTTTTATGCAGAAGTGACATAAAGTCACTCAGAGGATATTGGATTCTAGTTGAACACCTATGGCAATAAGTTCCCCAACTGTTGTTTGTGACAGTGTCAAAAAGAGTGAAAGGCAAGCAGCCTTGGGCTCATGCTTGTAACTCTTTAAAGAGAGACGGGAGTCCACACACATAGATTCATGGCCACTTGGGAGAAGCCCTGTTAAAGAACCTTCCATTTCATTAAGAATAACCTTCCCGAGTCACTGTGATGGGCAAGTAATCTGAAGGAAACAGGTAATGCAGTCCTTCAGCATGAACAGTTCATGCATAGTTAGCAGGATTGGAAAAATAGAGTATAATGAATTTTTTGTGTCTGAGTGGATAATGAATGTGCTTTTAATGTCTATAGTGCTTTTACAGGTGAAATTTGAGCCAGCAAATTGGCACTATGCCAAGCCCAGCTTAGCTCCTCTCCCTAACTGGCTGCAAGGCACAATCATATTCTCTGTTCCTTCTCTCTCCTTTATCTCTTACCAGGGTAATTCCCCAAAATTTACATTAGCAGGCACATTTGAGGAGAGGAGTGAGATAGGGGGCCTTGCTTGTTTATTGCTAAATGCTTAACTTGAGGTCTTCTCTCTCCTCTCAAGAGACATTGAGTTCTCATTTACTTGCATAAAGGGAGGTGAGGAACGAAGCAGCCTCATGTTCCCTGTTCCTTAAAATTTCTAAATAGTTTCCATGCAGGGCATCTCTCTCTCTGCTTAGTCTGTCCTGAGAAGCAGAATTTTGTTTTATAAAACTCCTGTACCAGGAGCAGCTCTTCTGTCCTTCTGAGGAGATACTATGGTCAGAGCCATAGGTGAAAGTGGTAATACAGAGAGGATGGGATGTTGCTGTTGAGTTTTTTAATTTACAGTCAACTGGTGATATTGTCATTGCACTCTTGGAGGTTGTGCTATGTTGCTTGGAGGTCTTCTGGGCATGTAGTACCAAAGCTGTTTTCTCCCAGGACTGAGGCTCAGAACTGGCTGCAGGCATATGCTGGAAGAAGGCAAACTGCTCAGTCATGCATGGATGAACCTTATAAGCCAAGAAGTCTATGACTGAGACAGTGCTTTTGGAGCTCCCTGGGAACTGCAGTCCCTTTAAAGAACCTACACAGCATGTGTACATCTGAAGGAGGCACTGTTCTGGTTTTGTTCCTCTGGTAGGCATGTGTGGTTGTGTGAAGGAGATATTTTCTTTCTGCCAATGAGTAGAGAAGCCTCCTAGAAAACCAGCCACTGCCATTTTTTTTTTTTAATGTGAGTGTTACCCACATTATTCTTGCCATAGAAACATAGCCAATTTGGAAACAGACACTATGAAAGAAAACTAATGGCTCAGCACATCAACCTCAATGGTACAATGGTTTTATTTTCACTGTGCCACGGAACAAACAAGAAAGGTAAGGCTGATGAGCTGTACTTCTGGGTCTGACCTAGTATTGTATAAAGGCTTTGTGCCATGTGGATGTGCCAGCTTGAGGAGAGAAGTTGTGAGCTCTCCCCTCTACTTTCTCTTCCTGCTGCAGACATTCACTCTTTTGTTCAGATTCTTAATACCTCTGTGCTTTCACTACTTCATCAGCGTGGTAAGCTATCCTATCATACATGGAGTAAAACACTACAACAACAACAGAACAAGTAGTGAAGATACACACACACACAAAAGAAAACATTTTCCTGCTTTCCTTCTTTTGTACCAATGGTTCTGACATTTGGAAGCATCTGTTCCACTAGTCAGTCTTGGCTTATCCTTCTCTGTTTTACAAGAAGTTTTTATCATAACAAAAATGGTTGGGATTTTGTGTCTCTTTTATTTTAAGAATATCATTGTAAATGTGTTACAGAAGGTGACCACACTGCCCCTTCAATCCTAATAACTTAAGCTGAACTTTTGCCTCAGGTCAGAAGGAAAAAATAACTACATTACTTTGTTCTTAGCTCCTAGTGGATGTGTTTGTCAGAGAAATTAAATTAAATGGTAACCTCCACGTAGGAAAGTCTCAGGCTTTAAATGCCACAAGAAAGCTTCTGATGCATTGGCTAGGTCATGTGCATCTTTGTACATAAACTTTCCAGAGACTTTGAATTACTCTCCCTCCAGCTGTTAATCCTTCTCTTTCCTGCCCTAACTAGTAAAAATCACGGAATCCTCATGTGCTTTTAGCAATGGGCAGAAGGCTGCCTTTGTGGTCTGAAAGCCAGTCAATTTGCTGTCATGATGGAAGGCATTTGACATGGATGAAAACTCTGTTTCTGAGCCATGTGCCTCGTTCGGGAAGAAGAAACAATTTCTGAGCCAGATTCCTCAGATAACCTGACCAGCTCAGAGATCATTATCTGAAATGTGTTATGAGAAACTTTTACTTAACCTTGTTTGGCTTGACCCCTCTGTGTCTCCCAACTTACATCATATACTTTTTTTCTTCTTCATAGAGTAACCAAGAAAAATACAACAAATAAAGGAATCGGCAAAACAAACAGAAGTATCTGCTAACCTACTGGCTCACAATTTCCTGAAACCAGTGGGGAATTTAAAAAACAGAGATGGAAAAGCCCTATTAAGTAATCTTGTCTATCCTCCTGCCAAAGCAGGTTCAAGTATGGGATTTTATTAGCCAAGCCACCTTTCAGTTTCCAGCTCTGTCTTTAAAGTGAGCAGATTCTATCTATGCTGCATAGTACTAGAAGGAAAAAGTCCAATAATCTAAAGGCTTAAACATTTGCTTTGTTCTCTACAGCATTATTTGTTACATTTAGTCAATAAGATAGCTGTTGATAATGAGCACTGCCCTTGAAAATAGGAGTTGCCCTAATCAGTTGCCCTGATCATTATTAAAGGGGACCCTTATAAATAACTGGCTGAATACGAAAGGTAAATCCACTAACAGAAACAAGATAACAAAGTCAGAAATGGTTTGCAAGTAGAAGTTAACGAGATACCAATAGAACTTGATGACTGAGCAGAAACCAAGTATGATGCCATGAGGATTGGTTTATTTCATACTAATTAACCTTTGGATGAAAGCAATGTATTCATAGAAGTTTCACAGCAAGGCATATTGCACTAACAAAAGAATTCTGGCTTCAAGGCATTGGGGTATTCAGCCCAGTAGCTTTGTCTACATTGTTCACATTGGTTTTGTTCCATTCCTTGCGATTGCCAAAGGATTCAGAATTCTATTCAACATCATTTTATTTCGTATGAACTCAGAGTTGTTGAAAGGTTCTGGCTTTTCTTTCTTAGATGCTAGCTTCTCTGAATACCTGAGTGAGGCAATAAGTAAGAAAGCTTCCTGCCCTGTTCTACTGGTTCACCTTAGTCTAGAGAACAGAACTCAGACCCCAGCTCACTCATTCTCAAGCCTATTAGTCACAGAGATCATTTCATATATCTTCAGATTTAAGGCATGGAAGTAATTCTGATAATTTATTCTTATACTCTTCAGTGTAGTGCAGACATTAGTATAGTACAAATAGCACATGACAAGCAACAACCTCTATATAGATTTCTGCTCCCTCTCTTCCCTTTCCACCCCAGGCAATGAAAATAACATAATATAAACACTACTGAGAGGTAAACATTCACAGAAGAGAATTCTGTTTGCATTGGTTACTAGAGTATATCACCTCTAATTGTATATGAGCTGTAGTTTATTAATGATGCTTCAGGTGATCATGACATATTTAGATACTCTGGTGGTGGGCACCTGATTAGCTTCCCTTAAAACGTCAAAGATGAGGAAAGCCTATTAAGCTTGTGACCTAGTCCTGTGGAGAGAACAGAGAGAGCATCAGAGAAGTCTACTGCAAAGAGTTGATGCCTTCAGAAGCATCTCAGGAACGTGTGTGTCATATGCACTGGAATTTCAAAGGAATAAAGTCACTGAAGGAAGCCTGGAAGAGCTATATGATTCCACCAATTAATAATAAGGGGAGAGACAGGAAAACTTTTTGAAAGCTAATGAGGGAAATTCATAAACATACTTGTGGCTTTGGATCATTATTAGAAGGAAACCTAGTGGCCTTTTATGCTCCTGCAAAGAAGATATTTGACGTGAAGAGGACCTTTAAAAAAAAAAAAAAAAAAAAAAAAAAAAAAAAGATAACTACACACATGAAAACAACAGAAGGGCTTGATCTATAGTTGTTTATCTGCTTATGTAAAGGTGCTTGAAAGACATACTCGTGAAACTTTTGTGTTTCTTTCAAGACCTTCTTCTATGTCCTAGTATTTCATACCAATTATACCTCATTGTACCTCCCCTGACATCCAAAAAAACATATTCTAGAGCTTCCAAACCAAATATTTGAGCAATCTGCATCAGGAGGAAGCCTTATCTTGATGGACAACAGTTTAAGGTGTTCTTCATTTGATTTCATCTACACTGGAAGAAAGAAAGGTTGTCTTAGCTGTAAAAAGCAGGGAATGGAAACTGACTTTTATGAACTGACTCTGTTCCAAAACATGGTTTCTTGTTTGTGACAAGTAAAAAAATATATCCCTTATTCCTTTAACATCCATCTCAGCTTCCTTCTCATCCCTAGCCATATACCTCTTCAACTCTTTCTCTTCTTCCTCCAATTTAGTTTTATCTTTTAAATGGGTGTAGCTGTCTCCTTAAAATGTACCTTTGATTAAAATATATTTATGCTTTAAAGCACAAAAAATTAAATTTACAAATGCTACAAAGTCACATATATTCTAATCAGAAGCTACTGTCACAGTTTGTGAACAAGAAAGTACCTTGGAGATAGCTGACTATCATAGATGGTTCCAGATTTTGTCCTGAAGAATGAAACTACTGTCACTTACTTGCTTCTCAGCCTAATGCTAGAGAACACACTATATGACATAGGCTTTTGTGTGGTACGCTGTAAAGACTTTAATAGCAATACATTGTGGAGAATGTCACACATTCAACATAATCAGGTGTATTAAGCCCTGATAGAAGATCTCCTGGGGAACAAATTATCCCCAGGGTGGAACTACAGTTCAATGTGCTGCTGAGTAGGTTTTATTATTAAAAATACATGGTAAATTACAGGCCCCATATGCTCCTGATTTTACTGATTTTAAAAATAGAAAGTGAAAGCTCCCAGCTGGGGGAACAGCTGCTGCTAAATACTAGTAGAAACCATAGCCAGGAGTGTCAGTTGTAAATGCAGCAGCCCGCAAACCCAGTGGTGGGAGAATTTCTCCTTAGTCTGCAGCTGGATCTTGTGTGGGGAGCCTCCCCCCATCGCCTGAAGGGTCAATGGTCTCGCCTCTGAGGCAGATATAGACATGTTTAGCTGTAAGATTCTCAAATATTGATGGTGCTCTGCCAACATTATACTTCCAGGAACCTGTAGTTATTGTCACTATCTTCTTTTACAATCATTCAAGTCTGAGCACTTAAAAAATGCATCCATACAAACCTTAGAGAGGGAGCTGGGCTGCAGGCTGATGCCATCATGTTCTGGAAGAAAGGGAAGGCCAGATTCTGAGGGGTGCAATTTTCATGGCCTAAAGAAACAGCAAAGAGAAGAATGTGAACACATTGCTAAAGTCTACTAATGTACATACATTAAATGTATGTATGTATGTACACATGTACCAACTGTCAGTGTCATGTCCCTTACAGAAAGGCCTGCATCTCCCCAAATAGTATCCTATTGCCTTCTAGGAAGAAGGTCCTGTGGAAGGGAGGCAAATGTGGGCTGTTGCGAGGGACAACTGCTGGGATCAAGCATCTCCTGTTTCAGAAGAGAATAACTTGTGCAGAACCATCATTGCCAATGCAACAGTAGGAAACCCTTCCCTCTGCTTGTTTTTGATCTTTTTTGTTTTTGTTTAAAATGTATGTACTTGTAAAGTCCAATAAATTTCAGATTCAGCTTATCTTTTCAATCTACTATATAAAGTAGAAGAGTTTTATATAAATGGACTTTAAAAATGTAAATGTAAACAGTCCTTTTGCCTCTTTCCTTTAAAAACAGAGAAATAAAGAAACTGCGAAAAGTGGTTTTAATCCTCGGTGAGGCTCAGTGCAGGGTCTGTGTAATGAGAGATTCCAAGGCAAACAGTTTCTACACAGCTGCTGTCTCTTGATCTTTAATGTCTCCAGTGCCTCTGACTTTTACAGTGGGGAAAATAAGAAATGCTATCTTGTTTAATGGTGTTGTCTCCTACCTTGCTTAACATTTAGTAAGAGGACTGGACCACCTAACTTGAAGACCTGCTTTAAAGGCAACTCTTTGATGAAAGAAACTCCTAGTTAAATGATTTTTGGAACAAGAGTACCCTCTAATGGAAGGGAGAAAGAAAGAGCAACTACAGTGGGAAGAGGTAAAGGAGCTATAGTAGAGACGGCACAAGAAATAGATTCTCTCCTACTTCCTCAGGAATGATTAGATATTTTCTCTCTTTGAATGTAAAATGGGAAGATTTTATTTTTTCATTGAGGCCCAAAGTTTATGAAAAATAACTCACTGCATAGCTTTGTCTAGACAACTTCTGTCCACAGTTAAAAGACTTCACCAATCTGAAAAGCTAAATGGCATCTTCTGGACCAAGCAGTAAGCTGTCACAGGAGCCCTGACATCTGAGGAGGCACACAAGCCCTCCTTTGGGCTGCTGATGTCTAGGCAAGTTACTTACCTTGCTGCAAAGTGTGCCAGCAGCAAATCAGCTCCTCCTGGGCTGGTCCTGGTGCTCTAAAAGAGTAATAACTGGCACATGGAATGAGAGGATGTGGTAATCTCTTCACTGCAGGCACTTATTCTTGCACAATTAGACTAGAGCATTTTTTCATATGATGTGGTGTTGGTGCTCGATTTGAATTGCAGTCCAGTCTCTAAGGCGATGTCTCAGTCTAACATCTGAATATAAGCATTTTACAGATGGAGCGAAGCAAAATAAAAGGCTAGAAGTGATTTGCATTATGGTACATAACTAGGAGGTCTCCCAATAGTTCCTCTGCCAGCACCTACAAGCTAGCCCTCTCCTGACTCTCATACAGAGAAACAATAATGGTGTTCCTGTGGAGAAATAAATCTAATGTGTGCTCACTAAGTATCCTACCATTGACTTTCCCTCTCTCATAGTGTGTGACCATTGTGTGTTTACAGGAGGTTAAAAATGGTGAGAAACAAGTTTGTCACCAATGCCTGGATTTGCATATTTTTATAATGCAGGAGTAATTGTGAAGGGTGCCACAGCATATGCTTACCATTTAATCATCTGGAGCCAACTTCATATTGCCCAGAGCAGCTGAAGGACTGTGATACAAAGGATGCGCAAGCCCCATGAAGCCACATCAAACAACAGAGATGTGTTAAGTCTAGGCATGCCAGCTGCACCTACTGAAAGAAACATGCTCAAGCATTTCCTGAGAAAGTCTGTTGAGTAAGTCAGATCAGGCTGGTAACATGTCTCAGCTGTGTACTTCTTTTGTTTTGCTTATGTTACTGGTCAATAAAATAACTAAGATCCATTGCCTCAGTTTCAAAGGTTGCATGCATCAATCAATGCTATGTCTGTATCACAGTATCCACACGAAAGCTGACATAGTATTGTAGTTAAAGTTGCAAAACAGTTTATGCTCCAAGTCCGGTGTTTTCACTTGCTGCTGAGTTTCTGAAAGGTTCTACTTTCTAGGCTGAAATTTTCCATCACTGATCTGAGCCAGTGGCTTCTGGGGAGAAAGTTTGAGGAAAATCCATTCAACCATTCTGAGAAGGTGGAAAACAAAATAAAAACATCTTCTGAAAATTATTTAGGAATATTAACTTATACATCCAATGAGGAAAAGAGGAATAGAAACACCACTTTTCCCTTTTGCTTTCCCTTTTCGCTTATGATAGATTTACACTGGTATTCTCTTCTGATTTCATGCTTGACTTATATTGATTTAGGTGACACAAGAGTTAGATATTACTTTACCATGGTGTTAGAATGATCTTTTGAGTTGTCTTCTGAACGTGAACTTGTTAATTATAAGAAAGTGTTTGTCATCATTGTGTAAATAACATATGCAATAACATATGCAGTGCTAACATTTGGCCTGTACTGTGCAGAGATGTACAATTTTGGAACACCACAGATAAGCTGAATGTCCTTTTGCAAGTTAATTCAAAGACTGGAACTCCAGAGAAGGTTTAAGGAAAAAAATATATATTTCCTGTCAGGTGAACTACACTCAATGCAGAACTCTAACACACAATTATAATTAAGCAAATCTTATTTGTTATGGACTCCTTGTGTTGCCTTCTCTTGTACATACTTATGTTAACCCTAGGTAATGAGAGACATGAGGCAGACATACATTCCTATAGAATGATATTTGTTTACATTTCTACATATCTCAATAATAGATGTACATCTCCCTGTTTATCTGCATTCCCCCCGTTTCTGTCTGACCTTGAGCAAAAAAAATGGCCTTCAAAGAACCATAAATATAATGAATAAAGTCAAGGAGTATACCATACCTTTGGTAGCAGAGTTTCTAAATTTATCCACAAATCTAGGCCTGCCAATGGCCCTGGAATAGCTATTTACTTTGACGGGCACTGTGGAGCAGGTCTTCAGTGAAAATTAACTCAGAGAGTATAGCTCTGATGAATTGCATCAGCTGGACATCTGGCTTGCTGGTATATTTGGGAACTGTGGTGACGGAGGTGACTAATGTGTTATAGTGTTTCTCAAGCTTTGAGGCCAAACATCCTGAGGAAACTGTGATCTCAGAGCAAACCTGAGGGAAGTGTTGTGTTGTGTGTGTTGTGGGAGAGGAAGGCTAGGAGGAGGGATGAGAAAGAAAGGATTTTTAGGGGATTTCTAATGCTTAAGACTTGGCAAAACCAGATCTTGGGACAAACTCACATTAATAAACAGCTTGTTTTGCTGAGTTTAGAGAAAAAAATGACTCAGTGAAAAAGAAATGAAAAAGCTCCTGTGTTAGACATTTTAAGATGTACTAGAAGTTTTCAGAGAGAGATAAAAAAAAAAAGGGCAAAACTTCATGTTCTCACTTTTTTTTTTTTTTTTTTACTTTCTAGTCTTTAAAAAAATAGGTCTGAAGAAGGTATGTAGTGTTTATGTCTCTGGATGAGAAACTATTTCACAAAATTAGTCTGTGAAAATAACCTTCACAGAGGGAGGCTGGCCTGTAGCTTTTGGCAACGTTGAGATGTTTTATCTTATGGACAATCACAACTTCAACAGAAGAGTGGACTACACTGTCTTATTATGTTCTTCCTACTTCATTCAGCTGCTCCACAGTATTCAACATGGATTGCCCTGTGACTTACAGTGTAATGGGGAGACTGGAGGGAGAAGACAACAACATATATTTTATCCAGGGTAGAGAAAGAGGGGCAGCTTTGGACACAACTGGTGAAAATGAATTTGGTAAACTCATTTTATAGGCCTCCATCATGCACTTCATAAAGAATGTCACTCAATTTGCCTCCCAAAGAATTCAAGTCTTGAAAGGTGGGAGATGCTGTAGGTCAGCTATGACGTGATGGGAAAGACAGGGAGGGCAAGAATCAGTGGAAACCAGCACATTAATCGCTCACAATATAAGTCTTTGCCCGCTGACTTGTATGAACAAGTTGTTCAGTCACTAATGCTAAAGAAAAAGGCGGAAATAAAGCCTCTTGCAAATATTGCCAACATGTACAGGCGTTCACATCTGGAAACTTAAACTTGGGAGCCCTCCTGTGGCAGCCCTTTAGAGATACGTTTTCTTTTCAGATACAACAGCCACCAGACATGTATTCAAATCCAAGTACAATGTAGTCCTAAAAGAAAGCTGTATGTGGTAGATATGAGTATATATGTATACACAGCTACTGAATGTTAGATGCAACTACATGTTGTGTATGTTGGGTGGATTGTGAAGTTTAATCTAACAAACACCATGAAAACTCAACAAATCAAGCTCAGAATTGTTGAGGTCATTTGCATTTGTCTGAGTTTATCAGCAGAGAGCTGCTGCTTCTGTTTCTTTGAAATGTTTGAGGGCAAGGTATATTCTTTGCATGCTCCAGGTGTCATGGTAAACAAGCCAACAGAGGAAGACTGCATGCTGTGTGTGCAGGTCTGGCCCAAAATGGACCTACCATGTATAGTCTTTATCCAAGGCCTTTAACACAGCTGGATGGACTGACTCGTTCTGAAGCAGTCCCATAGTACTGGCAGTGAATTTGCAGATCAGACTTCTTGCAAGGAAGCATTCAGGACAAGTACCACTGGCTGGCAGTGGTTGTTGTGACAACTCCTTCCCTTCAGTTTCAATGTGGGAGATGCCGGGAGGCTCAAATAGCAAAGCACTGCAGATAAAGCCTGAGCAAAATTCTGCTTGGGATTCAGATCTTCCCACCCACACACACAGTTCACTCAGATCTCCCTGGATTTACTGCTGAGATAATTATGCCTCACAATGTGCAGGCTGATGAGATAGAGGACAATTGCATGTTTCACTCTGTGCTGAATTCCTAGTGGCTGGGAGTTTGTCAAAGCTCCCGGTGTTGTGGTCTGCCCCTGGGGCTTGCACTCTAGAGTTTCAGCTCTGGCAGCTCCTCAGTTTGATCATGGGTATCACCCAAGAGGCCAAAAACAATTCCACAAGAAAGGAGGTTTTGTCAGTGTTTATGATTTGGGGTGGATAGGGGAAGGGAGAGCAGGACTGGCCTTTTGTGGAACAGCACAGATTTAAATTTGCATAAAGTAGTCCTGAAACCACCCTCTAGGGATGGTGGCTTGATGCCTGCATCGGTATTCACAAACTCTTATAATGGCTATATACTCTTAAAAATTATGTGCTTTAACTGAAAAAGCCATTTGTTAATTAGTGATATTTCACTAAGAGGAAGATTCAAAAAAAAAAAAAAACCCTACAAAGAAGAATAGGCAAGAATTTTGGAATGTTGGTATGTTTGTGCCCAAAAGTTACAAAATTCTTTAGTATTAATGTTCAAAAAGTCCCTTGAAGAGAAATGCCACATATTGCATCCAATAGCACAAACATCCACTAAGTCAACCAGCATCCATATTTTTGCAGGATCCAGACCATATTCTGAAACTCACTTGGTTAAGCAAGAGTATAAAAATAAATTGAGTTTGCTTTTTCAAGCCTGAAGCATCCAAAGAATGAACCTCAATGCACTTATTGCATAGAAGTCGATGTAGGCATTTTAATGGAATGGACCTGTTTTTATCTTAGATGTTCAAAACAAGGATGATGATGGTCCCGTGAACTTCATGTAATTATACTGTTTAATAGCACAACTGGGATCAAAAGTATTGATCATATTTTTTGTTGCCAAAAATTTGCTCTTTTTATCTTGCATGTTGTAGCTTTCTTTCAAGGAATGCATTCCACTGCAGAAGCTGAAGCTGGTGCCCTCTGGTAGTGAGATAGTGGGGTTTAACATGGCATATATTTCTCAGAGCCCCTTTTTAACAGGTATAATATTATATGTCTTAGTATTTCACTTCTGTTTTTTTCAAGAAAAATATTTTTTATAGACAAAAGCCATCATTTTATTTATCAATATGAGGACTACAGAGAAGTGTGTACTCTTGCTGAAGTGCTTTCTGATATCAAAGAAAAAGTCTATAGAAAACCAAATACCTCTAAAATGCCAAAACAATGGAATTCATGTTATTTCTCTTTCTTAAATCAGTGGCATCACTGAAGGTGTGTATGTACAGAAGTTTCCAGACTAGATGAAACATCAAATTTTCAAATATCTTTTATGCTATGATAAAAAGTCAATTTTTTTTTTTTTATTTTTTCTTAATTTTTGGTTTGGGTATCTAAGCATTCCTGTTGCGACTAACAGGCTTTCTGTTGATTTCACCCACTTGGGTTCATTGAATGACTAGGAAAGCACAGTGTCTAAAGTAAATGACAAAATCATCTGAATTTGATTAAATAACTATAGTCCCAGAAAATAATTGAGTCAGTCAGATCCCTGTTACACAGAGTTCTGTTAGAAACTGGTGATCAGATCCCATGTGTGAATTAATGAAATATCTCAGGAGACCATGGCAAACCATTTAAATGTCTGCCTAACTCTATTCATGTGTAAAGAAGATATTGGAATAGAAATAAAATTTAGACTGAAGTGAAAATTTAGAGTGAACAGTTTTGATCGCCTGAGAGACAGATGATCTCAGATTACATCCTTCTATTTAATGTGGTAATTTAAGGCCTTCTTTTCTGATATAAGGATATGTAGTCTGTTACAGGGAAAAACTGTATTTATCTCCATACATAACATTGTTCCATTATTCACAATGATTCTATGTAAATTTCAATGATGAAGAATTAAATCTGTCTCACATAGATAAGACCTGCTATATTTCCTTGCTCTAGCCCTAGAGACCTGATGCAGAGAAATAGATAGGAACCATGCTTTTGTTTCAGCATCAATAAAAAATAATTAAGTAGAACAGATTCTCTAGTGTTGAAAAGAATGTAAGAATTGCTATTCTTACATTATTTTAAAAGAATTTAAGAATTTAAACTTTATTTGAGCCATAATGACCTGGAAGGTACCTTAATCTCCCTGAGTAAATGGATTTCATCTTTGATAAAGCTAATTGTGAAACTCAGTGAAGTAAAGATTTTGTGGGTTTTTGGGGTTTTTTTTTTTTTTTTTGGTGGACATACACAAATACACATTAATCTAAAAGTACAAAATATTATAATATATTACATATAATGTAATGCATATATTAAGACCGCTTTAATTCATCTTAAAGGAATATAAGATAAAATAATATTATTCATATATGCTTTTTTTCCTCCTAATAATATTTTAATTTTCCTTCCTTCATCTCTCCCCTTGCTCTTATGTAAACCTGTTTGGAATAAAAGTTTATGCATAAGGCTATCCCGGGCCTATGGGACTGGCCTGTGGATTACTGATATTTCCCTGTCAGAAGTTACTGTGAAACTTAACTAATGCTTAAGTCTCCACCTCTGTGGAATGAATCTGACCCATAGTGAACTAATATGGTAAGTCTTGGTATTTTGAGACTGGCAAACAGCTGGCAAGCTAACAGTCACCTACTGTGCAAGCTCAGGACATTTTTTCCCAAGCAAAGGTTCACAGGGCTTCCTATACTGAATTCACACATGCTAATAACACAATTACATACCTTGTTTGTTGCTACTGCCTAATTATAAAATATAATTTTCTTCTCTTAAAAGAAAGGAGGAAGTATAAATATTTTTATAAATATAAATCTTGATTATGCAGATTGATATTTATAAAATTAAAGCTGATGATGCTGTTGTGCAAAAACAATTTCCTAATAATAAAAAAAAGTAATATGAATTGGAAGGTTGAGATGTGGTGTAACACAAAGAAAACAAAGGAAATCCTCCAAGCAGACTAATAATTCTAAAGAGCTATGGCATAACTCTTAATGCCCTTCTCCAGGCATCTTTTTTCAAAAAGTTTGTTTGCCTTTTATATTGCGAAAGTGTCTTCTAATACCAGTTTTCTCCCAAGTTTTTAGGGCCTTAAAATGAAAATGAAAAATGAAAATGTCAAGACCAAGACTTAAAAAAGATACGTTAGATTTACCTTCTGCATGATGAGTTATGCTTGATAAATGGTCTTTCTGGGTTATACAATATAACCTCCTTCACACCTTTTATGGACGGTCAATGATAAAGCTTTACCTCTGTTTTTTATCAGAGAATGACTAACCCATTGGTAATACTGTGGTCAGAAAGATTGTTCATGACCTTGTTATCTACAGAATGAAAACAGAAAGGGATATTTAGCTTCCAAGAGAAGATGCTAATGAGAGTATCTTTAATAATATTTACTCTGAAATGCATGTACTGGCAAAGAAAAATGTGAAATGTTTTTCTTTCTGAATGTTTGTCTCGGCATGAAAGCCCCTCTTTAATTATTTACTTGCTACAGCTAGCTCTCTGCCAAAAATGGGGGAGAGGACACACAGGAGAGAGCTATTTTAAGAAAAAAGAAAAAGCTTTCAAAGATCTTTTTCCTATTGTTTTTTTTTTCTATATTATTTTTCTGTGACAGACTCAAAGGTAATAAGGGCTTTTTTGTAAGTTAAATAGCCAGTATGTGTGTATAGTCAGGCAAGGAGGCATCTTGCCCTGTCTCTTTCATCTCCATTTTTTGCAATAATGAGTTCCTGGGAATTTCAGAAAGCCCGATGATCTTTCTCCTACATTCTATCCTAAATTACCATGGGCAAGTAGAAGATGCAAAGCCTCATGGTCCTGTCAAAACTGCAAGATTGAGGAACTTGCATCTTTTTGAATTTCAGTAACTGCCTGTTCCTTTAACATGGTTTTGACAGGCTGCGTATTGCTTCTTTTTGTACAACCTGTACTTTTAGAAGTAGTAAGGTTTTTGTGGGTGTCTGGCTACAAGATCTCAGAATTCCAGCCAGAATGTAAACAAAACACAGTTCTTCAATAAAATTCAATAAATATTGGCCAATATAAACCTGCAAAAATCAGACCGTGCCATGCAACATTAAACCTTGTGAACTGCTAAAATCCCTCAAATCAACTCTTTTTCAAAAACACCAGAAAAAATACAGTCTAGTGTAAACAAATATACAGAGACTGTACAAGGATGGTATGCAGAAGCCAATTAGTGTAACTGTTCCATATTTTGGGGAACAGTTTTGAAATTGGCTGTATATTTACATGATCCAGCCTCTAAACTCCAGTTCTATTGTCAACAGTATTTTCTCTGGAAAATAAACTGTCTTGCCTGAATTTGGACTTATTCCCAAATTCAGCTTAGTGCTCACTTCCTGATAAATGGTAGTAGAAAATTTAGACTAGCTAACATAAACATTAGCATCTGTGTCCATAGAGAGACTGCATACAATAATCCTGGGCATCACTCAAAGAACTGTGTAGGCCACTTAACCACTAAACTCTACCGTCTTCTATTTATATAACACTCACAAATAATCAAAAAAATCCAACTAGAGTCTAGAATAGGGCTGCTCAAATGGTAGACTGTTGTCCAAGTAAATTTTACCCATACTCCACTAAGGCCAAATTCATGATTCCACATTTCTGTAGAAGAGCTTGTATTTCTGATGATACTGGTGTTTTTAAGGAGCAACTGCAGTGTTGTATTTCCCAGCTGTATAAAAGATATGCAAAGGAAGGGAGGTATGGGAAGCTGATCGGACTCTAGTTTCCTGTATCTTTCTTCTCACCCTGCTTGAAGATAGGAGCAACATTTGCTTTCTCCCAGTCCTAAGGAATCTACTCCAACTACCGTGATCTTTCACAGGCAATTGGAAATGGCCTCACAATGACATTAGCTAGCTCCCTCACCACTTTTGGACACACTGCATGAGGCACTACAGACTTGTGCTTTTTCACTTTATTTATCCCATTGGCCTTCTTGACCACGAGGGCACGCTGCTGACTCATGGTTAACTTGGTGTCAACCAGGACTCCCAGGTCCCTCTCCGTAGAGCTGCTGTCCAGCAGGTCAACCCCTAATCTGTACTGGTGCCTGCCCCAGGTGTTGGACCTCATGAGGTTCCTCTCTGCCCAACTCTCCAGCCTGTCCAAGTCCCTCTGGATGGCAGCACAGCCTTCTGGAGTGTCGGCCACTCCACCCAGCTTGTTATAGTCTGCAAACTTGCTCAGGGTGCACTCTGTGCCTTTGTCCAGGTCATTGATGAATGGGCTGAACAGCACCGGGGCCAGTACTGACCCCTGGGGGACACCACTGGACACAGGCCTCCAAGTGGACTCAGCCCCATTTATCACCACTCTCTGAGCTCTGCCATCCATCCAGTTCTCGATCCACCTCCTTGTGCACTTGTCCAGACCACACTCCCAGAGCTTCCATATGAGGATATTTTGGGGGACAGTGTCGAAAGCCTTGCTGATGTCAAGGTAGACAACATTCACGGCTCTCCCCTCTTTCAGCCGGCCAGTCATCCCATCATAGAAGGCTGTCAGGTTTGTCAGATATGACTTCCACTTGGTGAATCCATGCTGACTTCTCCTCATCACCCCCTTTTCCTTCATATGCCTAGAGATGCACTCTAGGATGAGCTGCTCCATCATCTTTCCAGGGACGGAGGTGAGGCTGACCGGCCTGTAGTTGCCCGGCTCCTCCCTCTTGCCCTTTTTGAAGACTGCAGTGATGTTGGCTCTCTTCCAGTCCTCCAGCACCTCCCTTGCTCTCCAGGATCTCTTGAAGATGATGGAGAGGGGCTGAGCAATAACCCTGCCAGTTCCCTCAGCATTCTTTCATGCATCCCATCTGGGCCCATAGATTTGTGGATTACCAGTTTGCCTAAGCGATACCTAACCCAATCCTCCTCAACAAGCAGAAGGTCTTCCTCTCGTCAGTTTCTTTCTCTTTCACCTGAGCCCTGCAGTTCATGTGGAGTGGCCTTAGCCAGAGGCAAAGAAGGCATTTAGAAACTCTGCCTTCTCGGCATCCTTTGACACCAAGGCCCCCTCTCCATTCAGCAGCACACTAACATTTTCCGCAGTCTTCCTCTTGCTGCTGACATATTTATAGAAGTCCTTCCTGTTGTCCCTGACATCCCTCGCCAACTCTAATTCCATGCAGGCCTTGGCCTTCCTCGTTGCGCATCTCTGCACATTCTCTGATGATGCGCCTATATTCTTCCCAGGTGGCCTGGCCCTTCTTTTTGGGTAGAGAGTATTAGCAGTCAACTTGCATTTCTCTCTGGTGCTATTTGGAGCAGCTATTCTATAGAAGCATGCTATGGAATAATTGAGTCTGTTTTATGGAGTGCTTAGTGCAAAGGTTCTCATCTCCAAAGGACTCACATTTGCTCTGTTAATTTTTCTAAGGCAATTAAATCTAAAATTAAAAGTACAGAGACAAAGATAGAGATCTTAGAAAACAAAGTGGAAATTGAGGCTTAGGTGATCACACTGTCCACATCAGCCATAACTGATAGAGAAATAGGGCCTGAAGCTTGTGAAAATAAATTCCTAAGAATAGTGAAGAAAGCCTTTAAGGAGTCCACTGAAGGACTGGCTGTGCTGTGAGTTCCCATGAAGCCTGAGTGAATTAACGTGGGGTAGAGGCACCTATGAAACAAGAAAAGCTTCAAATTTTGTGCACCGCAGAACTCTACTCTGAAACTAAAGGCATAGGAAAATTATTTCATTGGTTCTGCTGTGCATGAAAGCATTAGGTGTGGGGTTTTTTTAAGATTATTAAAATTGGTCTGCAGGCTAGCAGAAGAGAGCTATATTTGTCTGAAGTTAAAAAAGGAAAATAGCTCTATATTAATGGAATCCCCAAAGGATGGAATAACTGAGATAAGATCAGAGAAGCTTTTGAGAAGAGGATTCACTCATTGTGTGGCAAGTTCAAAAACGAAAGACATTCCATGAGGGAAAGACAATTTATAAAATATCAACTGCAGAGGTAAGAAGAAAGTAAATGTGCTTGTGAATTGTACTGATTTTTCTAGAAGATAACAAGTAAAGAGAGGACTTAACAGTCTGTCATAAAGCTGTTGCAAGTTGCCCACTAAGCATAACTGTGTACTACACAGAAGGAAATATTCATACAAGTTAATAAAGTGTACTCATTGATTGTATACCTTAGGAACAAAAAACATAAGCAGTTTCTGTTTTCCATATCCCTGGGTAACCTTAACAGAGATGGCTGTATCTTAACAATTAAACAAGTTATCACTTAATTAAGTGATTCTCTTGCCCTTCCAATATGGATTTGGGATGGACCTGCTACAGATGCCAACAGTTGGTGTGCTGTTACATACATTGTGGATTTTATTAGGTGGATTTATAAAGCCATGTGTGAGTACAGGTGCTTTTACTGTGAAGCGAATACTTTTTGCACCGGTTTTAGAAGGATTTAGTAGTAGTGGGCATATGGCATGCAGCTGAGCAGTTTTTAATTTGTGTTGATAGAATGTAATTCCCTGTCTTCCTCTTGTGATGCTCCATGCATCATGCTTACTTGGCTCTAGGATGTACCACTCCAGTTAGGTGGAAGTATTCCAACCAGTCAGTCACTAGGCTATGAATTCTGCATTAATATGATTACTTTTTGTAAACAGTGAAAGAAATAATTGGTTTGGTACCTTTTTTTAATGACTTTTTTTAAAGTATTTAGCTTAACAGCAGCAGAGTGTTTCGGAGAACTGGATATTCTTGGTGAATGTTAGAAATTGGATTTGAGGTTCTATCATCTAAAGAGTCTGCCTTCAGTGAGTTGAGTGTATTCCCCTACCCTGCTACTTTTGGAGCTGAAGGATGATTTCAGGACGAAAAGACCACTGAGGGGCAGACAGTTAATCATGCAAAATAAATGCATATACAGAGACTTCTTCCATTATGGCTGTCAGCACTGATGTTGTTCTAGATATCCCAATAAAATACTTGCTTGTGATACAGAGAGTCTGTAAAAATCCCTAGCTGAACATACGGTTTTCATTGTTTTTATGGCATATTGCTTTTTCTTCTGATGTTTTGTTTCATGATTTAGTCCCTTTTTACCTTTTTTTTCTTCTATTTATTTATCTTTTTCTCAAGTGCTACTGCTGTGCTGTTAACTAAGGACAGATGTATTTATTTACACAGGTTCCTATTATTATTTAAAATTTACTATTCTGTCATTCCCCAAGGCCTCTGTCAGGACTATGCATCCTCTTTTACTTAAAAATACATGTAATAAACAATATCTCACTCAGTGATTACATTTTAAGTAATCCTAAAAGGAAGAATTTCATCTTAAATGAAAACATCCATGATTACTTTTTTTTCCAGGAAACAACAGTGTGTTGCTTAACATTTCACAAATTCAGAATGCAGCAGTCTCATTATTTACAATCTTAAAGGATTTAATGTTCCATTTCCAGTTACAGGATTAATATTAGAATAAACTGGCTCTGATCGTCAGTGGCGGGAAAACACTGAGCTATTTTTTTGGAGACCAGGATAACAGAAGCAGAAAAGTGCCTCTATGTCATGCAATGTACACTTGGAGACATTTGTTTATCCCTTCACCACATCTATTTCCTTCTTTGCTTGTTTGACAGTGTGCTTTTTTGAGGTTGCAAGGAGAAAGCTGTTTCTGGGTTTCCAGTGAAATTGCTGCTGACACTATGAAACTGGACAGCAGCTGGCACTTTTCAGCTTCATGCTCCATATTGGACCCTGCCTACTGGTCTCCACAAAGATTATGCAAAGTTTCAGTAGTGTAATTGGGTAGGTTTTGCTTCTAGAGTGTTTTGTAATTGGTTACTGAAAGCTATGGTGCCTGTAGCTCAACTTTTCCCTCACTTGTTTTATGTGCTGCTTACCTATTTCTTCATTGAAAGCTGAGATATATTTGTTGCTGAAGCTTCATATTTTATTCAGTTTCTTTCAATGACTACAAAGGTTTGTTTGCTTTTTATATAGACTCATAAAAGTTTGTTTATTGTATGTCCTTTTACTGTACACAAAATGAAGAGTCAAGTATTTATAATATGATTATAAGGTTATAATATAGGTATAGTGATAATATGATAGCCTACATTATTTTTCTAATGTTCTCAAAAGCATAAAGATAAAGGTCAGAACCTCCCAATTAGACTTCCAAGACTAATGAGCTCAGACTTGCTTTTCTCTTTTATCCCCCAATAGGATGTTTCCATACTCTTTAGTGTATAATTTTATTTTGCCCTTTATAGGCTTAACAATAGTTTTTACTACAGTAAAGAATATTTATTTCTGTCAGCAAAGTCTAGGGTCTAGATAACATAAAGTTAAAGGAGATCTTAGCAGTCTCTCCAAGAGGAAGGTTCCACATGTGTCTGCATTGAGTGGGAACGTCATGTACTAGAAACCTTAATGCTCATTTCAAGTGAGCAAATTTTGTGTCCTCAAGCCTGGTAGATGAAAGCATTAGGTCACTGTGATGAAAATATAGTTTTATTTTCTCCATCACACTGAGAGCATGTAGAAGAATTCTATGCTCTCATCTGCAGAGCAAGATTTTTAATTCAGGATTTGAAGAACTCTGCACTGTCAAAAAGTACTTTTTATGAGCTTAACGGCAGCAGTATGGTCACCTCAGTTTTCTGTAGAGTGAATCTAACTGTAATTAATTAGTATTCAAGAAAATCAAAGAGAAAAAGTATCTGCTTTGTACCTGATTCAGAAAGACGTAATGCTAATTTCTGTCCCAGTGGTGCTTTGTGCTGCCGTAAATGACTGTGCCAGCTAGATGGCAGCAAAAAAATCCACCTACTCACGAAAAAAAACAGAAAGAGGCAGTCTACCAAAGCATAGCAACGTAATAAACTGAGTTTAGGTTATAAAGGAAGATGTTGGTAACTATGAGCATCCTAGATCTGCTGACATAAGTGCATGAGACTGTGCGGTGCAATGCAATTATTTGAGTTCAGATTGTGATTATTGCTTTTTATTTGACAGAAGTCTCTCTCTTTTCATTAACTGTAGGACTATATGCAGACTTGCCTGCTCTGTCTAACACTATCCTTTATGATTATCCTGAATTAATATCACCTACTACCCTAACCATTCACTGTAGCCTTGATCCTCTCTTTACAGAAAACATTCCTTCCACCCACACAAGAAAACTTTCCCCCTTTCCTAAAAAGGAAAAACTTCTTGCTGCCAGATAATCCAAATGCATATTTATCTGATGAGGATGAGGATTTTTTGTTTTAAAACGTTCATTTAAGATGAAATGTGTTCTCATTTATTTGTTTTCCATTTGATTTGGCCTTATTCACCAGACACGGGACAGTGTTATTACCTGAATAAGATTTATTCTTGACTAATCACATCTTACTATGCATATTAAGCATATATGACCTCATCCTGAAGTATACATACTTAAAAGTGATCTTGCTGTTTTTTTCAGTATTCTGTAATGTGACAGCTTTCTCTTGATACAAAGTCGATGTGGTAAGATATGTGAAGATAAACTGAAAGAAGATTCAGAGATGAGATCAGGTGCCTGCAGACTGAGTTTTGGATAGCATCTTCCATTATCGCTTTCCTGATTAAATAGATGTATTTCTTAAGTATCTGTGAGAGTTTGGATGAGAATCCCACACAGACCAGCTGAGGAAAGACTCTTTGAGCAAGGAATGGAAGAACAAAGGGAGCGATTCAAGAGGACCAAACTAGGTCCTCTTGAATAAGATAAGGAGGAAAGTTGAATATTTCGAAGTTACTTGTCTGAGTTGCAAAGCATTGAATCCAGAAATA
The DNA here is from genome assembly GCF_003342845.1 of Nothoprocta perdicaria. Classification (NCBI taxonomy): domain Eukaryota; kingdom Metazoa; phylum Chordata; class Aves; order Tinamiformes; family Tinamidae; genus Nothoprocta; species Nothoprocta perdicaria. Next base: position 1,263,684 of record NW_020454383.1, read on the forward strand.
GTTTCTTTAAAAAATATTTTATGAGTATTTACTTCTGCATGATTTGTATTCTAATGGTGTAAAAGATATTGAAATTAGGTAATATAGTATTTGAATATTCCTTTTATTTTAAAAATAATTATAGCTATTTAGTATTATATGAAATATTCCTCTTTTTTTAAGCACTTCCTTCAACTTGTACTTCACTTGCACCGTTATGTTGCAGTATAACCTAATAGTAAATACAACCTAAGATATTTTTATTTGATTTATAGAAGTTGTTGTCTCAATTCTTATTAAAAGATATCTGCTCATAATGATTAAAAATACTATTCTATTACATTTCAAGTTGTTATCAGTAGTATTTCTATTATAATATTATGTGTCATTAATGAAAACCATGAAATAATATTATAAATTAATTTTAAAGTGTCTAGTTGCACTTCACTATGATTTATATAAATCAAACTGTATTTTTTGAAATGTCAAATTCTCCAAAGCATTTTCTTTTACTGCTACTTAAAGAGCCATGCAGAAAAAAAAGTCCACTTTAAAATTTACTGCTCATTCATGACTTCAAAATATCATAAAAAAAGAAATACAAATTTCAATATGCTTTATTAATAAAACTCTACAGAATATTCAATTCTAGTCCTGTTTTTTTATCTCAGAGAAGTCCTGGAATTAAATTATTACTTGTAAAACTTTCTGTCACCTTCACTGGCGTTTACCATTATAAGACATAAACACAAGCCAACCAAACAACTTTTTGTAGTTTAATATCAACCTCTAGCTTCATGTGAGTTGCTTTAACTTGAAAGTATTTTTGCTACTTTCTTTCTCTACTAAGGAAATTGAAACAGTAGGAATTACTAGGAGCTGGAAACTGAGAGGAGCATTCATGACTTCCAGGTTGTTGTGTTTCATGATCTAGTAACCACTAGATCACTACAGTCCAGGTAGTGAAATGGGCTATGAGGAAGGCTTTGTTTAAACATGGTAGGTCTAGAAATTAATAAGAAACATTTACAAATTTAGAGAATGTGCATTATAGTTAAATACAATAAGCGATATAAGGGAAAATTTTCCTCTTTGAAAGATCTATGATTAAAGCTTAAGTCATATTACTAATAATACACACTGGAATCCATGGCTTCAGCAGTAAAAACTGTGTTTAAGACAGCACTACAGAGTTCATTAAACTTCATAGATTAAGGAA